>NW_027466467.1:9672500-9857500 GCF_050575085.1 Anarhichas minor | reverse complement strand
AAATTACCCAGATTTCCCTGTCGATTTAGGGCCTTATGATTCTGTTTAAGGTATTTCAAACTTGAATGTCTTACTAGTGGAAAGATGAATTGATGCGTATAGTGTCTTGGCAAAACAAATATAGCAGATGTACTGAAATAGCTGACATTTTTTATTTTTCCCAGGAGGGGGGGGCGACAGCATAAAAATATAATATTCCTCATTAGTGCTTTCCACCTGTGTTTAGAAATGGTTTCTTTTCGAGTTTCTACTCATTCACAGAGCTGTAGTTTCCGTGAAACTGTCGTAGCATAAACCACAATATATATCGGGCATCTCTTAACAGTAGCATCATGTGGAAAAGGTCCTGTGTGAATAATACTATAGCAGGATTGTGCATCACATCGTCAATACTGTCATGTTTACCAGCGTCATTGAGCTGTGCTCGGTTCAAACGGTCACATTTTACTTGTGCAAGGAGCTGGGGAAGACAAAAGGAGAAAGTCAGGTGTTAGGCCAGAGTGCTGCTGAGTGCTGACACCATCAAAGTCTTTCTTGCTCAACTCTCCTCTTATTCCCACTTCTATGTTGTTTTGTATGTCCCTCCTCACTGCCAGTGATGCTCTGTGGATGTCGATGGAAATGTTTTACTTGTTTTCTTTTGTTACAGGTACTCACTAGACTGATGTGCATTTATACCTCAATTTACACAGGTTATGTCAGGCTTGGGTCATATGTAGAAGTATTAAATTAATATTTTTATTGTTCATATACTACATCATGCCACTGTGACAACACCTTTAATCAGTTGAGATATACTGGAAATGGCTGGCTAAAGATTAGGCAGGCAGGTTTTTTATTTTAGCAATGTTTGTATGTGATTTTAGATTTCAAATGACACTCCGATCAGACAATGTGATGATGCATGTAAATATTTTCAGTCATGTTTTTTTCTTTTTTGTTTGTATTGGCATGGACTTTATCTCGAACTATGTAGTTTCTTTACAGCCAAATGCATTCGAAATGTTTTTCCAGTTCATGTTGTGAATCATGACCGACCGTTGGCAGTATGACTGGCTGCTGTGCCTTAAACCTACGACTGAGGGACCAATGTTCCTTTTTATATAAAAACTTCTCAATAGTCTGTGCAATATATGCCTTAAACTTTAAATGTGTGTTTTGTATAAGCATTTCAAAGAAATAAAAGTTCAGTTTTTCATAATTGCCATTTCAGTGTTTTGCCTATTAACGCTCGTTTATTTCAATTTAATTTTGTGAGAATAAATATATTGCAACATATTTGCTCAATCACTTTCTTAAAATAGCCCTTTTTACACTAGGGTCCTGGTATTGTGCATGCTGACTCAGTCACATTGTCATCGCTTACTGAGACACTGGAGGAGTGGCATGGTTAAATACTATCAATTAAAAGTTGTTAAATATCATTTGTGCAATTAGTAAGTTCTTAAGTATCTGCTGGGAAAATTTATGAAATTAACAAATCTCCCACTTTTTTTTAGTAAATATTTCTGTATTTTTTTCTTCTGGGATCAATTGAAAAAATATCGGTGATGTCACAACTATGTGCACCAATCAGGATTGATCAAATATTTTAATTTGAATCTACGGACATTTGTTGGGTTGTTCAGCCACCTTCAATCAAACTACACCCAACAGTCTTGATAAAGCAAATTTGTTGTGTGAGAGTATCACTACTTGCAGTAGTGAACATTTAATTACATTAACATTGAAAAGTTAAAATTAAATTTCCAAGTTAGTGCATTCAGTCATGTATACAGCTCAAACTGTTTTTTGGTAACTGGTCATAGTGCAAAGTACTGCTTTGTTGGACAAAGCTCTAAAACTAAAAGCACTGATGATGAAACCGTGAGTAAGTAGGAGACACTCGCTTGAAAAACATGGTGCAAACACACATTGACACTGTTCTTCCGATCAACAACATGAATAAACTTTATTTGCCTGAGCAACAGTTCAAGCCTGAATTACTTCAACAACACAAACTTGCCTGATCCTTCAAGGAAAAACAATTCAGTATAAAAGCGCTAATTATTTTCTTAAGCAGAAGCACTCCACTTTCAATGAACACAATCAGAATGATCAGATTTCTTTTTATCCATTTTTAACGCAGGAATACAAATATTACAGGTATGGAGACTTGTTGCAGTGCGGTAGCTAATTGGCAGGTAAGAGGTAAACATTGCTGGTACTGTATGTGGCACCGAATCTTACAGTCGAAAAGCACCCCGCGCACACACACACACACGTGATGATGCATCCAACCAGCAGTCAATGAAGCCGCAGCAGACTTGTAGCTATGAGATGCAAATACACCTCTTCATGGCAATCATCAATCATATATATTTCTGTGGATCCCAAATGAATCCCAAGCTCCTACCTTTAATACACATGTTTAAATCTAAATAACTTCAACACAATGGACACTTGATAATGTGTCTTTCAGTTTCTCTAAAACCTACAAGGTCCGTAAAAAGGTAAGAACTAAGGGTTGATTTGTGGTAGAGTATGTGTGCGGGGGGGGGCCCCCCAAGGAAGTCGGTGTCTCCCTCTACTCGTCATCCTTGTCTTTGGCGCCGTGTTTGAGGATGCGCGTGAACTCTGCGTAGTTGAAGTTGCCCTTCTTGTCAATGGGCGCCTCGCGGAACAGCTCGTCCACATCTTCATCTGTGAAGCGGTCGCCCATGGTGGTCAGCAGCTCCCTCAGATGGTCCTCGTGGATCACACCTTGGGACACAGGTAAGACCCATTGAGCTCCAAAAACACTGACAGTGAAAAAGTGCCATGAACTTTTGTTACCAGTATTGTGTTTATGCTGACTCACCAGATCCTTCCTCGTCAAAGCAGGCGAAAGCGTTGCGAATGACGTCCTCGGGGTCCGTTCCGTTGAGCCTCTCTCCAAACATGGTGAGGAACATGGTGAAGTTGATGGGCCCCGGTGCTTCGCTCATCATCCCCTCCAGGTATTCATCAGAGGGGTTCTTACCTGAGGACGAACAACACGGTTACATGCATCGTCTTTATCTTGGGACTACAAAAAGCAACCAGGAAGTGTTTCCTTGTGCTTCTAGAAGAACCCTGCTGCTATAAACAGTGGTCAACTTATTTAGTTGTGAAGAACTAATTAAGAACGCAATCCAGCAGTTTTAAAAGGAACCTTTCGTAGCCACATAAAAGCAGTGCGATATTTATGATTTGAAACCTGCACTTGTAGCCATAAAAACTATAGTGTAGCGAGAAGATGCCAGTTTACCCAGAGAGGCCAGCATGTCATGCAGATCCTCCTTGTCGATGAAACCGTCTCTGTTCTGGTCGATCATGTTGAACGCCTCTTTGAACTCCTGGATCTGAGACTGGTCGAACATGGCGAAGACGTTGGAGGTGGCCCTCTGAGGACGCTTCTTGGTGGTCTTCCCCTTGGCACGCTTGCTCGACATGGTGGCGGCTGGATCTGGGCCTGTGCAGATTCAAAAAGGCACGACTCGTGGATTAGATTGCAATAATGCTGCACCATCAGGAATAGCATGGCTTTAGGTATATTGCCTGTTACCACAGCTTGACATGAATACCGATTTCAGCATCCATTTGAAAAGACGAGTTGAATTGTGTGCATATTTTGCCGTTCTGAAAGCTGGGATGCAGCCATGTGGCCCTTTTATACGTTCTCTTCGGTTTGCCCCAAGCAGGAGAATCTTTTTCTCCGGCTTCCTCTAGAGAGAGAGATAATCACACTCTCGGGTACAGTGATGGGTGTGAGAATGACAGGTCTCCACTGTGCACACTGCAGCTAACTTCAGATCCTTCCAGAATTAGACATGTCACTCATGTTCAGGTCTGCAAGGATTCGTCCTGCGTGTGTGTGTGTTCTGTGATTGTGTTGTACCCAGTGGGAAATAGCAGACAGAAGACGGACGGACAGGCTGGACAGGCAGGAGGGAGCAGGTGAATGTGGCTGATTAGTCGCATACGAGGTACGACGTGATGCCTTGACAAATATTAGGTGGCAAGAGAAAAATCCCTCAAATAAACACAAACGTTTTTAAGGATAAGACAGATAGTAGATGTCATTTTGTAAAATAAAAATAAGTGTTGATCTTCAGTGGGCTCAGGTAATTAAAATGTGATGTTACAATAGGCAGGCTTCATTTTCAATCATTTAAATCAACAAAGAATTGATATAACATGCCATCCAGTGTCTGTCTCGGAGTAAACTAGATCACATATTTACTACAAATTCAAATAATTCTTCTGGTTACCAACATTTGAACACATTTCTGTATTTTAAGAGTAAAATACTTCTACATCCATTTATTTTATAGCACATTATAGTAAAAGGCAACATTGCAGTGTGATCCACCACTTATAAATAGCTCTTCCCTGTCCGATATTCACCAAATCTCTGTCTCCAAATGACACGTTCATCATTTTTAATGGGCTGGAGTAGTCCTATACGCGTCTGTCACAGCTGTCACGATTGCACTCAGAAAAGTTAGTGAAGGCAGCGTTGAGCAGCTTTGAATATCAATTCATCTTGAATCTATAGAGACGTTTCTTTCTCAGTTGGTCTCTATACAAATGAATGCTACTGTATCACTAGGGCAGAATTATAACGTTTATTGTCGATGCAAATTAGTGTGACCAGCCGGTTCTGTCCAGAGTTTATAATCTTGATGAATAACTGGATTGGCCACAGTAACATTTACATAAAATACATTAAATCCAAAAATGGATCTGTGCGTTTGGCTTTTCAGTATTAAAAAGGTTACAGGAAGCAAATTCATGTACTTGCTCACAATACCAAACACACCCACAGTTTGTATCAGCGGTGATTCCACTCTTTATTGTTTCACACTTGCAGACACATGTTGGATCAGTCTCTCCTTTCATTCCACTACCGTTTGGCTCCTTGTGTCCCGTCATGTGCCAGAAAATAGAAGAAATCTGGAAGGTGTGTGCTTTTGGCCCACAGCCCTTCCATTCTCCATTTAACAGTTGCAGAGGAAGCTGGAAACAAAACAGCATTTAGCTCCAATTTAAGGTTCCTGGGAAGAGAGGAATTCCACGGACTCATTCTTGTTTGGCTCCTCTGATACAGTACAGTAGGGCACTGTTTCCTGGAGAGGCTGGTCGTCCGTTTCAAGCAATCAATAAGATAAGATTCTTTGACTTGTGTGATTATTAAAACAACCTGATGTCCAGGTGCCGTAGCGACTGCTGAAATCTTCTGCACAGAGTGAATCAACGAGGATTCACAAAGAGGCTGAGAACAAATAGTTTTGGGACTTCAGCGACGTCAGCATTTGGCTGACATGCCTCAATTGTATTTGTTCTCTGTCCACCACAAGTCCTCTGTGAACCCTTTCATCCAGTGGGACGACAAAGCTTCTCTGTCCCGTCACCCAAGCAAGAACACACAGACACACACACACTTTGATATCAACAGTCAAGCTGTCATCCTTCACTCTCTAATGCCAGGCCTCGTAGGTCACCACTACTCAAGTGAAGACTGAAACGCCACCGGTCAGGAATTCCCAAAACAAACAGAGAGTACAGTGGAAGTTAATCTCTCATCGCCTATTAAAAGACAACATCAGAGGCGCGCATGTGTGTGTGTGTGTGTGTGTGTGTGTGTGTGTGGATGAGATCTAAATGAGTCACTTGCATTCAGAAATTCCTCTGTCTAATGTGCCGTAATGATGAGATAGAAGTACACGACACATGTATACAGTACATTTACACTGCATACACAAACAAATACACAGATCTAAGGTGAATTACAAGTCTCTGTTCATGTTGATCAAAAGATGAAAAAAAGCAATATTGGAACTTTATCAAAGATCCACTGATCCTCGGTAATTTTATCCTCTCCCTCACTCTCAGCCCTGATAGTAGAGCATTGTACCACTGAGCGCTTACACATTCTGTCCTTTCTAAAAAAAAAAAAATTTAAAAACACATCAAATATGAGCTTTTTAACGCTTTGTATGCATGATAATGTGCAACCCAGTGGTAAAATCAGCTTTCTTTCTCACCTTGGCTTCAGGTAAGAAATATCTGGAAGTCACTCAATCTCCTTTAGTCTGGGTCCAACACAGCAGTGCGAAAGGGAAGCAGGCAGTCCTCCTGAAAAGTTTGTTTAAAGAATCAGACTCCCGGTGGGTCCCTCCCCTTTCGGCCCCGGCCAATGGAAAGGACGGCATGTCCCATACAAAGACATCTCAGGCCAGGCCGTTTCTCCATACAAGGCAAAAGAATGCACGGGCTGCAGCTTGCTACTGCCACAGCCGCTGCTCGGGATGTTTGGGGAAAAGGCAGAAATGACAGGAACTACGATAAGGCTGCCTTATTTAGAGAAAAGGGCCCAAACATTTAGAGAAGCCTTTGTGTGCTGGAGAGTTGTGAGCAGATGCAGAGCCGTTTAGAAAGCCAGTGTGTTTCTGTTGTAGGGCCGTGGCTCTCCTTAAATAGGCAGCTTGGCTGGCCATCACTGGGGCCTGAACGTGAAGGGAACACCTTAAGTTATGTCATTGAGTTAACATGCAAACCTACTTGACAATTATTCACTGTTAGAAAATCTGCGCTGCTGCAGCTTTAGGAGTTGTCATTTTTTATGTTAAGCTGTTAAGATATTGATGCTTACTGTCTTGATGGAATAAATTCATGTGTAAAATATTCATCTCCTTAATTGGGCAGTGCATAATGTAAGCACGAGAGTAGCGTATGTTTTTATTTTGGTATTTACTTTAATTGCAAATAATATACATGTTTTTTTTGCAACCCCATAGTTGCAATAGTCGGTGTCCATTTTAAAGGTATAACACATCAAAAATGTGTTTTTATTTAATTGTTAAATTACCAATTAGTCATTTCCGTGTTGCTGTGATGGTCATGATAAAGTTCTTTGATAAAAGTACTCAGCCTTCTGCAAATTGAAACTTTGATTTGCAATTTACAACATAACTCTATGCTCGTGTCTTTCATCTCTCTTTCATTAGACCGAGTGTGCATTCTAAGAATATATGGATAAAATATATTCATATTGTTTTTTATCAATAAAACAGAAAATCATCTGTTTTGGTTAAGCAATGCAGCATTCCCACATTTTAGTAAACATGTAGAGATAAAGTATTGTTCTTTTATTGAGTTGAAATTATGGAAAAATAGATACAGAGCATGCGTTCGGTCAAAGAAAGGAGGCGTCTGAGGCTGTGTTCAGGTGCAGTGATGCCCTCTGCTGGACCACACTAGTTATCATTTCTGAAATACTGAAAACCTGTGAGTGGATGATGATGAGGACTAAAATAACGTCGGGGGGCTGTGAAACTGTTCTGTCTGGCTGCATACACATGAAGTTGTGACGCACACATATGATGCATATGCAAATACTTTTTACAGTTCATTATATGCACATACAGAAACAAATATCTCACAGTTGGTAGTGTTACAGTTATCTCTTGCTGTCTGTAATTTATTCAGTTAGTTGCTCACAACGTATATTGATGTCAATCCACAGTTAATGCAGTGTAACTTACATAAAGTAGCATGCTTTATGAACCATAAATCATCATGTGACAGATATTTATATACATAGCTTTACACCATGCCCTTTTTCTTTGAACCAAACTGCATGTGTCTTCTTTTTGGCACTATTGCATCAGGTGCTCCTGTATAACAGCACAGTCTTTGCCACTAGCTTAGTTTAAAGATGCCTTTAGCAGGGTGACACCTGTGGATTCACTGGCTGGAGAAGCTTCCACCCAGAGACTAAATTTAGCTCAACAACATCATCTGAATCTGCTAAGAACAGAGCAGACACGGTCGGGTCTGCTGTTTGATCGAGCTGTTGTATGGCAGCCCATAGTCTACCATAAGCACCCATTTATTTTACTGTCCTCTGATATGTAACATACACGTCATGATGTAATGTGAAGACATGTTGAATGTAAGAGTAAATACATATCCATGCATCTCAAATAAGTTATGTATTGCATCACCGGAGATGAGTCTTTCATCAAAAAGTAGAATTTATCAGGTGACTTTGAGTTAAACTTTATGCATCAGTGTCGAGGTTCTAACTCATTTGTTTGAGGCTCTGTTTTCAGAAATAGAGCAGACAAAATTAACATTTGCCAGATAGAAGTATGTTCATGTTATTTTTATGTATTTTATAATTGTAAAATATCATTATTACTTGTTTATTTCTTATCTTATATTAGGATGACAATTTAAACTCCTAAAGAATATGCAGGTATGCATCATTGACCGCTTTGTTTACAAATGAACGTTAGAGGCGGGTCATGTTTCTTTTCCTCTTTGCCCATTGGCTGTTGGAGTGTCTGACTTGTGTTCCGCGCATGCACAGTAGACTAGGAAGCGTCCGAGAATGGCTGTTATTCTCTCACTCTGAAAAGCTGACCCGAAAGGTAATCTGCTCTCTCTCTCTCTCTCTCTCTCTCACACCGAAAGAACAGACTGTCTGTCGCGTATTTAACAGTCGTGGAAAGATGTTAACTAGCCAGAGTTGTGTCCGTTTTTAAGACTATTTTTTTTTACTTGTTACACATCGTTCAAGACAAGTCTGTTAACGATGTTTCACCACTGAGTTTCTGTCAAACAAAGCGAATTCTTCCTGAAGTTGTGAAGGGTGAATACGTGGCTCTGGCTGGGTCGTGAAGAGGACGCGTCTCTAGTTCTTAAAACATTTTGAATTAACGGGAGAGGACGTTTGTTTCTTTGCTGCTGTTGTAGCTGAGTTTCAGTTGCCGACACAGGATTGCACCATACGATGACACGTGAAAGCCGTTGCGGAAGTTGTTTGTGGTTTAGTTGTATTTTACGGTTTAAAGCTGAATATATCTGTCTTTAAAATCTTATTTCAACTTTTTGGTAAAATTGCTGTCTGTCACTGAGTTCTTCACACGACTGCCACCAATTGAGGGACCGAGTCATTCAGCGACGGTGACAGAAATGACGTGATCATCAAATGTGACGTATGCGGAAATGTCTTGAAGTGGAGCAGTGTGCAGGAGAAGAAGAAGGCAGATGTGATTAACCGCATTGAAGTGAGGGAACCTCTGTGGGCAAAGGTCGTTAAAAGCCAAGACTGCTCTCTACACACACTTGGCTTTTTATTGACATTTGGAAATAGTGTGTGAATGAATGATTGCATTTAATGTGTCAACCAGTGCTGAAATAGTCAAATGATCCCATTTTCATAGTTGGTTTAAGCGTTAAAGTATTTGATAAAGCAAAAACAAAAGTCATACTTTTGCTTTATCACCGCTCAGAACTTCATTTAGAAAATTAACATCTTTCCGTTTGTAGGTCAGAAAAAACGTGACATTTGAAAACGTCAAATTTATTTCCCACTATTTTTTGACATTTCATAGACAAAAAGATGAATCGGTTAATTAAAAAAAGAGAATCTACACATTAATACATGGTGAAAACAATGCTTGTGCAGCCCTAGTATCATCGTCATCAGTTTGGATTGTGAAGCTTTGAGTTATGCCAGGTTAAACATGAGGGATAACTCACTCTGTGTTTAATACATTAGAGGCCACATTCTGCTGCAGATGGAAGCGTTTGATCCTTTTACATCAGTGGATGACCCCCTCGTCTTTCCCCCTCTGTCATCCGTCTACTGCCCTACATTTTGTCGTCACTCACTGCCATTGTCTGCCGGCGGCCTTTTGTTCCTCCTACTTTCTAAATGCAGCTGACCTGGCAGTTTCAGTCAAGCATCACTCCAAATCGAATTTTCGGATAGAGAGGCCCGACTGGGTACAGAAAGAGGTAATTCACATCAGAAGGCCGTGATGAGCTCCGCTCATATTTTACATTCAGTGATAGGCCAGAGTGTTGGCTGATGAGCTACAGCAACGCCCACGACATCTCCTTTTGTTTTACATTGTTTTATAATTTAGGCCTACCCTTCTATTGTGTCCTCCTCCACAGGCAGTGATGTCCATCACAATCTGCAAGTTATTTGCTTGAGCTCCTCCCAAGTCCTCTTCGCCTATGAAGGATTTCCCCGCGTTGGTAGAGCACGGCTGCTGGAGAGTCCCCTCGGCGTCGATGGCCCAGAGAGCTGTGGTCAAGCCCAGAAACTCTGTGGTCGATCAGTTTGTGTGTGTGTGTGCGTGCGTTTGAATAGCCTTTCAGAAAGTGCTGGTCTGGCTGTCACGTGCAGTGCAAGTGGGGAAGTATGAATTCGGTGTGACAGGAGGGGATGTATGTGCTTGTGAAATTGCGTGAGCTAGAGGAAGCATCGGTGTGTGTGACTGAATATACTAGGACTCTCTCATAGATTTGCTATATTTTGCATCCCGAGCTTAGGACAGATATTTTCTCGACTGTACGATCTTTTGTAGCTACATCTCGGATGTCAAAGCTAACAAAATGTTAGCATTACATCTACGGACAGATATGGGGAGAGGGGGTGTCGGGAGGTGTTAAGCGGCCTTAGCCTGGAGAGTTCAGCCGAGCATTCTGGGGGATGGAGTTGACCGGTTCCTGTGGTGGAAATGGGCGTAAAGTTTCGTGAGTTCCAGTGGTGGGGAAAGCCTTTATAGTGGTGCCGTATGGCAGGAGGGAGGTCAAGGGAACATCTGCATCCTTCACTGTGGGTAAGACGTGAGACTGGTAATGTGGACTCTAGACGGATGATGTTGTAGACGGGTGTGATTCATTGTGCAGGTGTGTGTGTGTGTGTGTGTGTGTTAAGTCACTCTTTATGGTTTCTGGACTAAATTGGGTTATTGGTTGGGTTGTTAGGAGCATATTGTGAGGCTCAGTTGAGTCTGACAGATCCTGAGTCTTGTCTCTTGGAGTCAGTTTGCTAAACATTATAAGCGTCACAGAGGTATTTACTGCCATGTTATGGTTCATTTTTCAACCTAACTGATAAACTAACTTTGGTAAATTATCTAGAATGTGTGTCCTTTTGCTCCTGGTCTGGCGTTAGTCATGTAGGGTGTGTAGTGAACCTTTTTCTCATAATTTTCAAGATAATGTCTTCTTCAGTTGCTGTTGTCTCGTAGTGACAAACACCTTGATGAGTGTCACCTTCCCTCCCGGCTGTCGACCTTTAGCCCGTTAATCATGACCGAGATCCGATTCCAAAGGTCTGTACGGTTTAGTCGAAACATTGGAAATGCCTCCTTCGCAGTCGTTCAAGGCACGCGCTTCAGGTTGAACAGGTTTGAACTAAAACTCCGTTTGCTGACAGGGAAATGTTCTAAATTGAGCATTTTAACACTAAATGTAGTACATGCTGAATGTGTTGTCTTGAATGTCACCTGCTTTTTAGTTTGCTCGATTGGAAGTTAGAATTCTTTTGATGGCGGCTTCTATGTTAACTATTGACGTGTGTTGTCGAGTGCTGCCGACAGACGCTGTGAGGAAAGGATGAAACCGCAGACAACAGAGAACACTGAATGCAGACACTTGTGGCTCCTCTGTCACAATGACCCCGTGGCCTCTCTGTTCTCACTTCTTCTTTTATTCTTCTTTTTTCTTTCCAGTCCCAAACCATGAATATCGTGGGCCAGATTGCGGAGACGGTGTTCGTGACGGTGAAGGAGCTCTACCGGGGCCTGAACCCCGCCACTCTCACCGGAGGCATCGACGTCATTGTGGTGCGACAGCCGGACGGATCGTTCCAGTGTTCTCCCTTTCACGTCCGCTTCGGCAAGCTGGGTGTGCTGCGCTCCAAGGAGAAAATTGTCAGTGCTTTCTCTGTCTTCATCTCATTCCTTTAACGACAGTCCTACTACAGTTCTGTCTTTGACGCATGCATGTGATTTTAGGTGGACATCGAGATAAATGGAGAATCGGTTGACCTGCACATGAAGCTGGGGGACAATGGAGAAGCTTTTTTCGTGGGGGAAAATGAAAACGAGGTAAGATGACCAACATTTTCTCAATTCTTTGGCAACATTGCATCAGTTTTGGGCGGTTTGTTTATCTATAACCTACATTGTAAACTTCTCTTTCTTTATCGCCCTCAGTCCCAGGTCCCAGCCCATCTGTGCACCTCGCCGATTCCTCTCGAGAACCCCGAGGAGATCGAGGAGAGCCCTGAGGGATCCTCCGTCGCCCGCAGGAAGAAACGCCGTCGCAAGCGCATGCGCTCTGATACTCACCTGAGAGAAGAGGCCAGCTCCTCGTCGGATGAGAGAAAACGAGAGAAGGAGTGGGAGAGAGAGAGCGATCCGGCCGGTCAGGAGAGTCCTGCTAAAGAAGAGTCCGTCACGGCGCTGCACATGAGGTCAGTGGTCATAGAAGAGGAAAGAGGGAGTCGTGGTTCAGTGTTCACACCGTCAAAGTTAACCCAGTAGCTCAACAATATCTTCTTGCTTGTGTTAAAGTAAATCGGTGTACTACTCGCTGTCTGAGGAGCCCAATGAGGTGCTGGGGGCCTCGCAGACCAGAGACACTCGTCACCCTCACTCAGACGGAGAGCAGTCACCCTCGGAGAGGTGAGGAAGGTTCATATTGAAGAGGAATTCATTGATTGATGCGTTTGTTTGCATTGAGCAGCTTCACTGTGGCAGTCTGAGAAACTGCGTCAGTCGAAATCCCGATTAGTTCAGTTTATTGATCTTTTTGCTCTTTATCTTATCTTTCTCCTTCACAGCAGTGTGTTCTACAGCCGGCCATCCTCTCCTAAGAGCGACTCAGAGCTTCTGGTTAAACCCCAGGAGTCCTCTGGGCCTCAGATGCAGTGGAACTGGGGAGGGTTTCCCATGGTATGGTAACACACACACACACACACACACACACGCATATATATGTGCTTTTACTGCCTTCCCATGCTGTGGTAATGCTGTAGTAGTTGAGATCATCATGCTGACACACTGTCTCAAATTGCTCCCGAACAGCCGCGTCAATCTGAGAGGACACCAGTGGAGTTGCAGCACGTCTCCCCTTCTGGCTGTTCTCACTTCCGCACCATTGAGAGACAGGACTCCTTTGACATGGGCCATGAGCCTGTGATCAGCTGTGGCAGAGCGGGCAGCGTAACAGTGGTCAGGCCACAGCCCAGGACTCAGTCCCTAGACCTACGTAGCCACACAACGCAAACCTCCCCCTTATCTGGGGAGGAAAACTCTCACATTGCACATTCCTCCCCCAGTGACCTCTCCAAGTCTTGTGCATCAACAGCGAAGACGGACGTGACACAGGCACTAGAATCCACGTCACGGGAAGAGGAGAACAGAGACTCATCTGCTAATCTAATGAACGGCACAATCGGTGTTGAGCACATTAGCACCGCGACTGACAGTGTGACCGAACCAGACAACGCACAGATACAACTCATAAAAGAGAGCGAAGACCGCACGGTCACTGCAACAAGTAGTACAGAGTTGTCTAATCCACAACAGCAGGGCGCCTCGGCGGAACAAAGCGAACAGGGTACCACGAGCAGTGTCCCCGTCAGCGAGGGGGACAGCGGGATAGATCCCTGTGCTGAGGGAGGGGAGGAGGACGGCGGACCTGGAGGGACTGAAGGGTCGCCGACCAACAAAACCGAGGAGTCGGCGAACTCCTCCGAGGCATCCTCCAAAGTGGAACAACAGGACAAGAAGAAAGGTGTGGCACGTTTTTTCTAAGCTCTCTCATTTATGTTGCTTACATTTTGTTACAAGTTGTTGTTGTTGTCGTGTCCTTTTGTTGCAGGCAAACGCAATCACCATCTAGGACCAACTGATATTTACTTGGATGATCTGACCACGTTGGAACCCAAGGTGGCTGCGCTCTACTTCCCCAAGAGGTAAACAAAGAGACAGAGCAGCACAACTTTAATTATGTATGCAATCCCCATCTACAAATGAAGGAACAAAAATCACTTACAGATCAATGAACTGAAAGGCAGTGATGACACTAATTCCCACAGCGTGAAACAACTCAGCGCAGCATGATCATTGGGTTACTATCTATGAAATGTTTCTCTTCATTGGGGTAAAATGGAGTGTCTGTGATCCCTTTGCAGTGAAGCGGAGGGAGCGTCTCAGCAAGGGGCCGAGCAGGGCTCCTTCTCCGGGAGCCTGTCGCCTCAGTCGGTGGGCAGCGGGGCCATGGACAGCGGTACGGAGTACCTGTCAGATTCCACCTCCTACAACATGGACATCAGCATGTCCCTCTGCGGACAAGAGGGGGACACCAGCCACATCACCAAAGGCAAGTGAGAGTGAGTGCGTGCACGCCGGTGGGCTGCATGCGCGCAATGTGTGCCGGAATATAAAGGAACGGACAGGTTCTCCGAGTGGAGTAACGTCAGTTGTCATGTTGCTTTTGTCGTCGATCCAGAAAAGTTCATGGCGCACATTGTGACGTACCAGGATTTTGCCAACAATCCAGGAATCATTGAGGATCCAAGTCTTGTGATCTGCATCAACTCAAAGTGAGATTACAATTTGCATTATAACATTAGTTGGGTCTGTGTTTATGTATGAGGATGTGTTCTTGTATGGTCATTTTTAAACAAGTTCTTGTCTGCGATTGTTCATCAGCTGCCTTTCATGTCATCCCACAGCTACTATAACTGGGCGGTGGCTGCTCCCATGGTCTTGTCAATGACAACATTCCAGAAAAGCCTCCCCAAGGTATTTCACTGTTGCTACACTGGACCGCAATCATTTTCATTATTAAGGCTTCCTTTATTCCCAGTTACAAACATCAGTGAGCAACTTACGACTGAGTTATTATATTGATTCTCAAGTTAACAGCGCGAGACGGATAAGACTGTAGTTACCTGGTGAATATGATGACAGTAGTCGTATAAGCATTGCCTTGTTTTTGTGCGTCTTATAGGGCGCGATAGAGCGGCTGGTGAAGGACAAGATGCCCAAAAAGTCTGGACGCTGGTGGTTCTCCTGGAGGAAACGAGACATGGACAATAACCAGGTACATTCTTAGGAGTTCCTGCTGATGGTCATTCATTGAGCAGGGATGGTGTGTAGTAGGTCTGGACCTTTGCCACTTGACATTGTTGTTGATTAGCATGTACTTGATAATGTAATCTCCTCGTTTTTTCAGCAAAAGATCTCAAAAGAGGGACAGGAGGATTCGCTGGCAAGTGATCTCTCCGCAGTAAAGTAAGTGAACTCACGAAGACATTTTCTAACACGAGTTAATAACCTTTACACATGCTGTGTTTCAGTCGCAATCTGGTCCCACTGATCCACAGCTGTTCTCTCTGGTGTTTGAGTGCACTTCAGGACAGGCAAACTTATTGCTGGAAAGATTAATACAATGACTGCGGGGATGCGTTTTATCAGCTTTATTTGGTTTATTTGTTTGTCATAATGCACATAATGGAACAATTCTGTAAATATGCCAAAGTCTTGGCCTAAAATAATGGCATTTCTTTTGTAGCTCACCAGGCAAATGTAAAAATAGAATTGAATTTAACCACAAGCAGCAGCAAAATACATTTGTACGATCAGAAATTTTAGCTAATTGTAGCTCCATTCTTTTCATCTAAATGTCAAATTAAGAATTTAACAGTGCTTGTATCACGACTACTGAATTACTTAAAATGTCTAAGGATCGTCTGTGGACACGATAGAATAAAACACAAAGCAGCACAGGGAGACCAGTCACAGTTGTTGCAAACTCTGCAAACTTTTCATAGCTTGTATTTGTTACTTGCTTGTACTTTAGATGTATTTTATCTGGATATCTCACATAGGCTCCAAAACACAAGTACTGGTGAACTGGAGCAAACATAATTGGCATTATTAGATTAAGAAAAAGACAGTATTTTGTGTATCAATTCAAACTCTCATCATGTAGTTTATTTGCGCCGCCAGAGTGTGACAAAGCTGTGTCCATATGTTGCATTACTCAATAAATATTTTGAAAAACAATTGCCATGACACTCAACTATGAGTCAGTGTTTGATCAATTTATGTTCAACATATATGACAACCAATCAATGATGCGATCACAATGTTCTCTTATTTTCTTGTACAAGTCACTAAATCATTTTATTTTTTTTTTGTCAGTGTTTGTGAGTTATCAATTATCATAAGTGTGACGGAGAAATATAACTCGGATACAAGGTGTTTAATAGGATTTGTTGTTGTTGTTCCTCCAGAGCCACACTGGATGACATTGACAGCGATGAGGTGGCGGGCCTCGGCCGCAAAGCCATGATTCCTTCCAACCTTTCTACAGAGACCCTGAACGCCACTCAGTGTATCACCCAGATATACCGCAAATCACTGCGTCTGACCTCTGAACAGATAGTAAGACACACACACACACACACGTATATGAAAAATATATCGAACTCTGCTGTCTAATGCGTGTTGAGGATGACCACTTTCTCTTAACCAGGAGCACTTGAACCTGCGTGAAGGAGCCAACAAAGTGGTTTTCAGTGTGACCACGCAGTACCAAGGCACCTGTCGCTGTGAGGCTGCTATCTACCTGTGGAACTGGGACGATCACGTCATCATATCGGACATCGACGGCACCATCACTAAGTAAAAGCAACTGCCTTTCCTTGCACGCTATGGTGTACAGATGGCCCAGTAGACCATCGGATATAAAGCGATTCATAGAACCGGATCACGATGAAAGATGTAACTGTAGAACATTGTTTGAAGCTATATCGTGACATTGTTATGAGTGGTCTTCACCGTCTGTCTCCTGCAGGTCGGATGCTCTGGGTCATATTCTACCTCAGTTTGGAAAAGACTGGACACACAAAGGCATCGCCAAACTCTACCACAAAATACACCAGTATGTGAAGTTAATTATTTGGAAAATGAAATGAAAAATCAAAGAGTAAAAAAACATGTGTTTTCCTTTTTTACCAGTGTCTTACTGAACCTTCACAGGCATTACTCCCACCACAACGAGCAACAACAGATGAAATGTATCGGCTGATGATGATTTCATCCTGAAGCCATTCTAGTTGCAGCTGAGTGTCTAATCTGCGTTGCCAGATGTTTCCCCGTTTGTCCCCGTTTTCAGATGCCTTATGTTCGGCTTTTAAAACGATCTCAGCTGTGGAGTTAATTTTAAAAAAAGATTGAATTCTGTCTTCTCAGCTTTTGTTGCACATATCCGAGGAAACGGGATGCAGCGCAACTGTGTCGTTGAACGTATTGATGAAAGTGTTCCGGAGCTTAATGCTGTAGATTATCTCAATTACAAGCAGAAGTGGAAAACACTTTTCTTATTTGGTTTTATTCAACTGAAATGCTAACAGATGGTTGCTCCTTGCCTTGCAGAAATGGCTATAAGTTCCTGTATTGTTCGGCGCGGGCCATAGGTATGGCTGCCATCACTAAGGACTACCTTCAGTGGGTCAATGACAAAGGCATTGTCCTCCCTCAGGGTCCTGTGCTGTTGGCCCCCAGCAGCCTCTTTTCAGCACTACACAGGTAACCAATGAATCCTACTACTACTAAAACGCTGTAGCGTTAATGAATTGAGTTAATAGAATGTAGGATATGACCGTGAAATGTTTCACAGCTCTCTTGAGAAAATGAATGTAATGTCCTGCTGACCTCTAGTGGCCACTCCTCTACATAGGCCAGAGCGACTCTGCTCCTCTAATAAATCCACTGTATGAACTCCATAACTGTATGCAAGAAGACAGATGTCAATGTTGACTGTGTACTGTCTCTCCCGACTTGTGCAGAGAGGTTATTGAGAAGAAGCCGGAGGTGTTTAAAATTGCCTGTCTCAGCGACATCAAGGACCTGTTCAACCCGCAGAGAAAGCCCTTCTACGCGGCATTCGGCAACAGGACTAACGTAAGCAACGCTGCAGACGGACTCTTTCAACTTCAGCAACAAGTGTATTGTCAGTCAAGGTTCTCCAGGTGCTCGGTTCCATTATTTGGCAGTGAGAGAAGCCTCTGGCACAAACCACCTCTGTGTACTTAATCACAAGAGATCATGCCTGTTAAAAGGACAAACCCATGTGTTTGTTGATGTTGTTACATAATATTACTTTTAACACGCATTTCCTCTCACGTACTCTAGCAGGTAGAAATGAAGTGTGAGAAATGTGGAAGTGAAGTCTGGGGCTTGCTTGTTGCATATAAACACTGGCTAACAATCTTTTTAGTGCACGTAGATACTGCAAAGGTTAAAGTCACACTGAAGCTAGTCCGTGTAACGGTATTGGTTTGCTGCCTTTCCCTTTTGCAGGATGCTTTCGCCTATAAGCAGGTCGGGGTGCCCGATACCAGGATATTTACCGTCAACCCGAAAGGAGAGCTCATCCAGGAGAGGACTAAAGTCAGCAAGTCCTCGTAAGTGTGCAACAGAACACGGAAAGGAAATTCCTTTCCACCTTTTTTTTTTTTAGGCTTTGAAAAAGTCTGAGAAAGAGGCACTGTGGCATACATCAATGCAGGTACCCCCATCAGAAGGAATGGGCTGACAGACACATGTAGCCTTCGGTCGAATAGTCTTTTTTTTTTAATTTTGCTTGGAGAGGTTCCTAACTGAAGGAAATGACTTGGAGGTATTAAGTGGCAGCCATGATGATGCGAGCTGGTGGAATTCTCTAAAAGCTAAGGAAAGGTGTTCCGATGCTTCCTTTCTTATCTCCCTTACAATAGGAAACACTGCAGCATCCTTTAGGAAAGGAAAGGAGATAATGCCGTCCCAAAATTCATCGTGAAAGCAACATTTTTAAAGCGACGCACGTCAACGATTTCAGCCGTTGCAAAATGACATGGCCTCGCGTCAGTGCAGTCGAATTCTCTCAGCACAGCCGTTGTCTTTTCCTAAGTCCTTATGACATCTCCTCATGATATTTTACATCGGGGTCAAGGAAAAGAGGTTAGGAAAAGACATAGGACGTATTTTCTTGTCTATTCGACCGCAGCCTAACCCTAACCTGCACTCATTTTCACTGGGATTGTTTATTTTGCTGCAAACACCAAAATAATACCACATAGTTAAAGATGACACAGTTGCATGAAAACTGTGCACATACAATATGAACATCCAGACAATTTTTGAACTTCCACATGTTTATTACCAAAAGCCTGAGTCCTTTTCTCTGTGTGTGTTTTGCAGGTACAGCCACCTCAGTGAGTTGGTGGAACATTTCTTCCCCATGCTCTCTGTCGGGGGCAGCACGTCCTCCGCGTTGGACTGTCCTGAGTACAGCAGTTTCTCCTACTGGAAGGAGCCTCTGCCAGAACTTGACCTGGATGCACTACTGTAGACACACACACACACACACACACACACATATCTACCAAAAGCCACACACACGTTTTAAAGCAAGCACATATACTCTTTGTTTTTTTCCTTTTCCAGAAAGGCATTTGAAAGGATTATTCCCACCATGCCTGAATATTGCCTTTGAATAAACTGGAAACATAAAGAGGCGACTGTCCCATCACTTAAGTCATAATATGCATGGACTCGACATTTCAAAAATATGTGTACAAATCATGCAGTCCTTAGTCTCTGTGCTTGTTCACAGACTATGGCTGTTGACACAATATTTTGCTGAACGTAAAATCCAACATTGAGCACGACACAACTGGACAAATACGCCTTTGGACAGGTTTTCGTGGTTGTGTGTACCAGTACCAAAACAATCAATTTAAACCGTATTAACACTGTCTTCATTTCAGCTCTGTACAATAACCAAAAACACATTTGAGATGCCTAAATGCTGCACATGCCAAAGCTATTGCCTGTTTTCTGTGGCTGATCTGGACATTTTCAGTTCACTCCTGGGAGCTCGTGCCCAAAGCTCAAACAGACCCAGGCACACGCTGCTATTAAACCAACATGGGTGTGTAGTTGGCAAAGGAGTGTCGAGGGGATGATTTTTATAGCTACATGTACCGATCAACAAATGTGGCGTGAGAGTGTATTTACATTTATTTTGATTGTTGTTTTAGAGTTTGTCTTACGTAAGTATGAGTAAGCTGGGGTTTGCCCGGAGCAATATTTATAGCATTATTCTGTTTTTGTGTTTTCTAACTGCCTTTGACTCACCTGAGCTATAAGTAATAAGAGCTTTGGATAGGAAGCTAGATTTTAGGTGCCAAGTGCTGAATCAATCGGTAGCTTTATTTTTTTCTTAATACCTGAGGATTTCAAGTTGATCTGATATGATTAATGTGAAACTACAGCATGCACATTTC
Organism: Anarhichas minor; assembly: GCF_050575085.1. NCBI lineage: Eukaryota > Metazoa > Chordata > Actinopteri > Perciformes > Anarhichadidae > Anarhichas > Anarhichas minor. Next base: position 9,837,342 of record NW_027466467.1, on the reverse strand, counting down.
ACATTATCTTCCTTTCAGGTGCCTCACTACCAAGTTTAGAGATGTTTGTACATGAATGCAGAGGTGAGTGAGACTGACGATGACTTTTATTCCAGAGAAGTGTCAACAAACCTCGGAGGGGAACCGTAGTGGTTTAGCCTGGCACTGTGCCTTTGCCCTTTGTACCATCATGACTGTTATATTTATTATGTTTGCATATCTCTCGTTATCCAATTGTCTGGAGATGCATTGGAGCTGAGGATTTTGCTTTTACTTTTTTAAACCAAATGTATAGAAATATAAATAAATGAAAATTAAGTTAACTAATTTGCATTCATTCTTCTTCTTTTTTTGTCTCACTTCATTGCAAGAGCTCCCAATTTCCAATGGCTGTCACTGCGGAGTTTGTTTTGCATTCTTACAAATATTCTGTATATTGTGCAATGTAGAACAACAACGTGACAGTTACCATATTAGACAGTAGGGGGTAAAGGTTTGGCACACGTGAAGTCGGGCTGAAACATGCTGAAGATGGATGACCTCATTGAGCTCCAATGGGACATGGAGTGTTGCTGGAAGGCGGATTTGACGGCTGGTCACCGCGTTCGTGCGTTTTATTGACTCTTATCTGAACAGGAAGCCCCGACGCGACACGGTGCAGTAATAGGTAAGACTCTTTTTACACTTGCTTTTTACTTTTAGCGACGAATAATCCATATTTAGGATAGTTATTAGTTCAGAATTAACTTGAGCGTATTAATAATTATATCGACCTAATTATTTCGTGAGGAAGCAGAGCCAAATTAATTGGAATCAAAGATATATACCCTGCAGCGGAATAAGTCTGCCAGTGTGCAGTAAGTGTGATTAAACATGGAGGAATCGAAACGTGATTTGATAGTGATTTGGCCGCATGGAGGTCCTGTTCGCAGGAAATCGAAACTAACCCAACGAGTTAGTCTCGCATTGACCAGAACACCCAAAGTTAAACAGACGACAGTGTGAGCTACGTTGTTACATCTCCTTATTAAACATTCATGGCCAATAGACACATTTAGACATTCCTCGATGAAACCTTGGTCCAGCTTGTGTCCGGTTTGGTCTGTGATTATACTTGCATGCGTGGACTGGGTTGCTTGTGCTGTGCTGAGTCATGCTGGGGACGCATTGGTAACTTCCTCAGTGTTTTTTACACCTGCAAGAAAGATAAGGTATGGTCTCAGTATTGTTGTTTATAGCAGTTTATATTCAGTTAACACTTGGTGAATACTTTATACACTTATTTATGCACTATACACATATATTTTATGACTCAGAATGTTTGCGTTGGATTACTTTTAGGCCAACTCATTTTTCTTTTTAGATATCCATGTTTGGGTATAAAATTAACAGAACATAAATTGGCATATATATAAATGAATGCAAGATAATCAAATTTAATATATTTGGTGTTTATTTATAACTTTCTTAGTGAGAGGGGACTCATTACTAAACTGGCTATGACCCAGATATGTTTATAATTTTTTACCTTAAATTATTTTCAAATGGTAAATACTTTCTTTAAAAATAAGTAAGACATTATTGACAGCTTTTCAAATGTGAAACATAATAAGCGTCTCAGAAAAAATAAATAAAAACACAACAAAATATCAAGTTTCCTTCCATTAAATGTAACACTTACAGATTGACTTGCAGCTTATACATTCTCATAATTCTACGGTGCAAAAATAAAAAGCATCTCAAAGTATAAACTGTTCAGCAGGATTCTAAAAAGCACTTTCTTATCTAATCTCAACTTCCTTCCTTTTTGAACCTTGAATCAACTTTCTACGTATCAACTCGATAACGTAGAAAGTTCACACTTAAACAAAGTTAAATAATTCAGCCAAGTTTATCTTATAAACTATACTTTTCTCTGAGGTCTGACTCTGAGTTATGTTTGTTTTTCTAGGGCCTGTCACCATGTCTGTGAGTGAGACTGACGCAAAGTTTTCAAAAATGGATCATCCAGAAGCTTTAGAGCTCACGTGCCCCATCTGCCTGCAGCTCTTCTCTGAGCCAGCTTATCTTCCGTGTGGTCACATCTATTGCTTTGCCTGCCTTCACACCATGGGAGAAGGCCTTGACCAACACAGCTGCCCTGAGTGCCAGGCAGAGTACCAGGGCACCGAAGCCCTTGTGAAAAGCCTCAAAATGTGCAGCATGATAGAGACCTACAAAGCCACTGCTGGTAAAATCAATTCCACTGGCAACCTTCCTGGTGTGGGCCATGTAACGATCAAGAGTGCCGACAGCTCCGTTACAGAAGAGTCAAACGCAAAACACCACCAACACACAGCAACAGCTGGACCGAGCCGAGAGGAGAGCTCGGTGCGTACGGGAAAGCACGGCGTTCAAACTGGGTCTGGATCCACAGAGCACTCCTTTTCTTTGGCTCAAGAACGAGGCAGCGGCAAAGGCAAGATGGAAATGGATGAACCTAAATTTAGAATGGCGTCTCAAGTCACAGAGTTGAGCCTCAAATTGGAGATGGCAGAGAGTGTGCTGAGTAAGGAGAAGGAACGGGAGTTGGAGGTGACCACTGCTAATGGTCAGCTGAGAGAGAAAGCGCGCAGACTTTTAGGGCAGATAACCGAGTTGTCGCAGAGCTACACCGCGCAGGTGATGCAGCTTGTTGAGGAAGAGCTCGGTCCAGGCGAGGCCAGCGTGGGCGGTCGAATCGGTCAAGCGTCTGAGCTGACAAAGCAGCTGAGGCAAGCCATGCTCAGAGCGGAGTCCCTTCTGACTGAGGACGACGAGGCTGCATTCAGTGACGAGCTTCGGACTCTACAACCACACATTGTGGAGTTAATGGCCAGGCCCGTGGGCGAAGAGGACGACCACGTCGAATCAAAAGTCAACTCTGCGCGCGCCTGTCCCAAGCTGGAGGAAATGAACGCTGCGTTCAGGGAAAGATCTGGAGAGATTCAGCGCTCCCTTCGAAACACCCTCAACCCTTCAGAGGTGACTTTTGACCCAGAAACGGCCCACCCCAACCTCGTCCTCTCAGGGGACTTGAAGACGGTGACGTTCAGCACTGCCAAACAGCCCTACCCATCCTCTCCTCAGAGGTTCACCAACTTCCTCCAGGTCCTCAGCACCCAGAGCTTCCATGAAGGCGATCATTGCTGGGATGTGGAGCTCGATGGTTCTCCGTGGATCTTTGGTGTGTGCTACAGCGGGAAGCTAGCACGCAGCGGGTTGCCCTCCGCTCTGGAAAGCAGCCGATACTCCTGGTGTCTGATGTGGTTCAACAACTTGCTGACAGCCTTCGAGCGGGGTCATGATGTGCCGCTGAAGAGGACCACCGTGTCACGCAGGCTGGAGATCAGACTGAGTTTCAAGACCCACAGGCTGAGCTTCTACAACGTGAGCCCCAGCAGCGGAAAGATTCATGTGTACACATTTAAGGCTAACCTGACTGAACCAGTGCACCTGGCCTACAGGATGATGTCAGGGGACCCTAAAGGCCGTGTCACTGTTTATTCATAATCATAACTGTATTTCTATGAACTATATATCCTTAGCAAATGTGATGCAGACAGAGAAAAGTAATAATTTTTGAGACTTTGTATGATAATTTAACGTCTTTCGTTGTGTCTTGATAGAAGACACTGATCACCCACTTACTTCAGCCTATTATTTTGGATGCTTTGTGTGGTAATATATGACTGCTTCTCAAGTCTACATAGGAATAATAAACATAAATGTGACTGAATTACTTGTTGCAGTGTGCCTGAAACGTAGTTTTCAAAATGATGTGCCAGATATTGTGTTTTTATGTTTTTCTATTTCTATCTAATCAACTCTTTACACACTGGGCCTTTTTCACAGCAGACTAAAGCATAGGTTTGCCGAAATGAAGGCAGCTAAATGGAATTCAGCCACCATTAATTTCATTATTTGCACTTGCTCTTTTCCTACTGTGACATGTCCAAATGTCCTCAATGAAAAAACCCTATTCTATTCCAAGCTTAATAATGTAATTCATCATATTCATATTATTACATCCAAAGCAGATGACAATCTCTAGTCGTGTATTTTACTTCCCTTGACTTGAAAAATAGAAGAAAAAGAAAAGAGCAATAAACCACATCACAATGTGATCTCGCGAGACTTCCCCTGCTTGTTTGGTGAGAGTGTCAGCTGACCTCACTGGGGAGATTTTTGTTAAGGAAACTATCCCCAGTACAGCTATGTCCCGTATCGGTGATCAGTTTATTGATCGATTACAGCGTGTATGACGGCGTGTAACGCATCTACTGAAGTCATATTATTTCTAAAAACATTTCACAGCACTTGTACCACTGAATCGGTAAGATATTTTGTTTTTAACCAGTTGAAGCTGTCGTTACGTTGGGTCGGCGTCATCGCACTTGCACTAGTATCACGTTTGTTTTGATGCTAACGTTAGCTTTTATAAACAGTGGTATCTTTCCACACATGTACTGTTAAATTTACTGTATTTGTCTGTTACGGAAGCTCGGAGAGGTATTGTTTTAATTCACAAAACAACCCATCCTCCGACAGCAGTTAGCGTTAGCAAGGTTAGCGTTAGCCAACGTCTGAAATCCCCTTCGCTAACTGACAGTATTCTGATAAATGTGACTTGATGGGTAGATAGGTGAGGCTATGTTATGATTAACTAGATTAACTTAACCCGTTACCACCACAAACTAACTCCAGCGAGAGCCGTCTTGAGTTGAGACCTCTTGTCATTTTATGTTGTTTACTATAGCCCAGTTAGGTAACGTTAGTTTCATGTTAATTCTCCTATTGTTAACGCTAACAGGGTTAGTTTATTTCTATCGTTTCGAACTTTAAATGTAACACCACACATAACTATATGGCTGACAAAACAGTCTATCTAGCTAGCTAGCTACATTATGTGTATCTTAAAGTGTAGAAAGCTGTGACAGTTGTACACCATCTGTAACGCTAGCGGAAGCAACATACGTTTGAATTTCTCAAGTGTTTTACTAACTCTTGCTCATATTTAACTATGATATATGATAAGAGGATTCAACATCCTTGTATGTAGTCAGAGGACCTTCCCGTAACTAAGACCTTTTTATTTGTTCCCCCTCCTTTAGGGTCCGACACCATGCTAGCCACAGTGACTGCTGTGGTTAGGTTTGCGTTATACAATGGCAGTATTGCACCTGCACCATTGGAGAACACGTCAACATTCCCAACATGGCAACCTGATGCTGAGGCCAACATCTCAAAGCCTCACAAATGTCTACAAGTTTTGTACGAGGACGTTGGAGACTCCAGGTAAAGTTGAAACCTTTTGAAGTGTGGCATTGCAATAAATACAAAATGAACTACTGTACTTGAAACAACATTTTTTCAGAAAGTTCTGTATTCATCTCCCCTCACGTTTATCTCTCCGTCTCAGGGTGCGCTTCTGGGACATCTTACTGCTCGTGCCGAATGTGGCCTTCTTCGTGTTCCTGATGTGGAAGCTGCCCTCAGCCCGGGCAAAGATTAGACTCACCTCCAGCCCCATCTTCGTCACCTTTTACTTGCTGGTATGACACAAGCTACAGAAACACCAATAGTCACCATAGTCGTTATTTTGAGCGTGGCATTGTGCCACACTGTGAACTCTATTCATAAGAGTATTTCAGCCCATAATGTAAGATGGCTGCAGTGTTGAATTGATACCCAAAAAGTCTGAAGGGACAGTGCACCTGTTGATACCTTGCATTGTTGCTATAGGCTATACTTTTCCTCTAATTCTACTCCAGGACATGTTTTTATTGGCCTGAGAAGACCGATTCTTTTATATAATCTAACATATATATTTTTTTATAAACTGTATTTGTCAGGTGTTCGTTGTAGCGGCGGTTGGAATCACCCGGGCCGTCGTGTCCATGACTGTCAGTGCGTCCAGTGCTGCAACCATCATAGACAAAGTAAGGAAGCAAATTAAACATAAATATAAAATGTTACAATGTGGGCAGGATGTAAACAGTACATATGTAAGGCATGTCTTTATTTTTCAGATTTACTCTTCACTTTATTTTACTGGAAACATATAAACTTTCCAAAGGTTTTTTTTTCCCCCCCAAGTGTGGGTTTCTTGGGAGTTTTTTTAATTCACTGGTAGTAAATGACAGATTTCAGCTTTGTAGCGTAAATACTTATACCAAACTGAAGTAGCTGTCACCATCTCCTCCTTTATTGAATACCCAGAGGGGCTAATATGAGCTTCAGCATGACTTTGTTTGGCTTTCATGTCCGAAGGGAAAGGCATGGCTGATATTCCTCAAATACCAGACCGATCCCTACGGAGTTCAGAGGGATGAACTGCTCCCCTAGCACACTGCACTGTTGAAGAAAGACATACACATGATGATATATTGTGACCTGACGTATGTTTCAGGTCATCACGTGTTGCTCTGCCACAGTGGATCCTCATTATGCCTGTTGTCTCTTCAGGTGCTGTGGGAAATCACCCGCTTCTTCCTGCTGGGGATTGAGCTCAGTGTCATCATCCTGGGACTGGCTTTCGGTTCGTTCGCTCTGCTGGTTTCAGTTCTCATTTACTGTATATTTGACCCAGTGTGGTGTTTCTGTCTCTTTTCACATGATGGATCTATTTCAAATGTTTGGTTAATAATGCCCCCTTTTCAGCCCTGAATCTAGTTATGAATATAACTGAATGCCTGTGTAGTTTTTGTTTCTGTTAAGCCTGTTTCTTTATTCATTTATCAGGTCACCTGGAGAGCAATTCTAGTATAAAGCGAGTGCTGGCTATCACTGCTGTGCTGGCTCTGGGCTACTCCATCACACAGGTAATGACGGATGGTGGGAGGAGGCAGGACCTTTTTGGTAAGTTGTCATTCTGAATTCAATGGACAATAAATTATATATATTGTTCTAGGGCACACTAGAGATCCTGTATCCAGACAGTCACCTGTCTGCTGAGGACTTCAACATCTACGGTCACGGAGGACGCCACTTCTGGTTGGCCAGCTCCTGCTTCTTCTTCCTGGTCAGTAACCTGTAACATCATAAAAATAAAACTCATAACTGATGTCTAACTATAGATTGATGATGTAATCCTTTTTTCATAGGTGTACTCTTTGATCGTGATCTTGCCTAAAACTCCAGTCAGGGAGAGGATATCTCTTCCATGTAAGTTACGCATTTCGATGCAGTAGAGATGAGAAATTAGATTTGAGGTTAAAAGATTTGCATTATGTATCATGTAACCCATGTAAATATATGACTGCATGATGACATCTAATTGAAGGAATTTGTCCTCTGTTGCCCATTAATCTTTGTTTTACTCCCTTTGTCCAGCTAAGAGGAGTTTCTATGTGTACGCTGCCATCCTGTCTTTACTGAACCTGGTGCAGGGCCTGGGCAGTGCTCTGCTATGTGCTGGAATCACAGAGGGACTCTGGTCAGTACCATCCTCTTTAGTGTTATACCAACAAATCCACACGTGGGAGTATTTTAGGAAGAAAATGATAAGTTGAATCGATGGCTATAAAGGGTGGGATTTATGCGGCATGTGCTTTTTAGAAAAATGTCGTGGCTATGGAGCTGAGTGATTTGTTTTTAAACCTTCTTATAGTTGAGATTGTTGTCTGAGAAGTAACGGGGGGGGGGGATGATGGACTGTTTTGCTGAGTCCTGTGAGGTTCAGTGAAGTTTAGGGGAGGGGGGTGGGGTGGGGTATGAGAACATAACAGATGTTCTGCTTTTGGATTGAACTTTCCTTCTGGCAGAAACCTTTTGGTTGAGCTTTCTGTATCTACTGAAGCTGATCGTGTCCTTATGTCTTTTAGCTTTTAATGAGCTTGTTCACACCGTGTGAAACCCGTCTATTTTTGTGTCTTTCTGAAACAGCTGCGTGGATGTCACCACCTTCCTGTACTTCTCCGCCTTTGCGCCGCTCATTTATGTCACATTCCTCAAGGGCTTCTTTGGGTTTGTACAAGGAATCGTGTCGCATAACAGACTACTTCATAGTTGACAGTTGCCCTTGTTTCTTCCTTATTTCACCACTTTCTTCCTTTTCCACAGGTCAGAGCCCAAGATCCTGTTCTCTTACAAGTCGCAGGTGGACGAGCCGGACGAGAGTGACGTCCACCTTCCCCCGACCGTCGCCACGTCTCTTGGTCGCAAGGAGCTGACCGACCAGGGCCTGTTCTACTCCTCCACCCAGATCGACGGCTCTGGTCCCAGCAGCACCCGTATAGTTGGAGCGGACCTAGATGACGTAGCCTCCGGACCCTATGGGTCCAGCAGCATTAACAGCATGGAAGCGGACCGCTGGAGACCTGTGAACGCATGAAGAGCAGAACAGAGGAACAGAGGTGGTCATACAGCTGGACTCAGATGTTTGTGTAATGCAGGCTGGCCAAAAAAAAATAAAAAATGCAGAACAAAGTAGTCGGAACACCAAGAACGGGTAATCTTGGTCTTGCTTTAACGCCGGGATAAGTTAACAAGTGGACACTTAAAGGAGATAGCTTTTCTAGCATATGATCTGGAGGACTGTGGTTTACTGCTTTTGTAACACTGTTGCCAGAGTGTACTGCTGCTGTAGCGCCACACTAGAGGAGTCCTGTCCCTGATTGTGGCACCGTGTGGATTCTGTTCAACGCACCCTTGAATGTGTGGAGCTTACTGACTCAGCACATTTTCTCTCATTCCAGACTTCGAGCGTCGGCTGCTCAATCCCCCAATAATTGAGTTTTAACCCCATTTTAAGTACCCGAGTCTTTAAAATCTAACATTCTTTTGTTGGCAACTCAACATCTGTACATTCCTAGAAGCTTTGAGTAACGGCATCGAAACTCACTTTGTCTGCTGCCTTCTGTTAGATGTGTGACTCAACTGGCTACAGCTAGTTCCTTTTGAGTGGTGTACCGTCTTATGAAATAGGAACATAAGTGTGATGTGTGTCACTGCAATATGATAAGATCATTAATGCCTAAATACAAGCAGGGCATTGACGCGTATCACAAACCATCTGTAACGCTCTCTACCAGGAATCATCTGTCATTTCTCTCCTCTTTAATTCATTCTGGACTTTTTGCTTTAATGTCTTATACCAGATTAATAATTCCTGCTACTGAAAGCACATTTGTTAGCTTCACGGTCATTTAGAAGGACTTATTACATGTGTGATTTGAACAACAGACCTTAGACGTGCCCTCATTCCATATCGGCAGATCTGGTGCATGTCTGCTTGCTGATACAAAGCTTTTAGTTTTATGCCAATATCTATTGCTCCTGCGGTTGTATTTTCCAGACTGTTTATTAGAAGTGCTCAAATTAGACTATAAACAATATCGATAAATTTGATGGTATCAAATGATGGTATTGATGCAGTGTAATTCTATAGATCTTAACTACATATTGAGAGAGGCTCAGGCCACCGGTATGTTCGATACGGGTCATTATAAGACGATGTCAAGAGAAAACTACTGGACTGTGGCACAACAAATTATCCACATATTGCAAATATGCTTCTTTGTTCAGCCCATTAAATCAGTTATTTCACATCTCTTGGTATTACTACAATATCATACTTTAGTCGTTCTAAACCACCACACATTACATTTACTTATTCCTACCAAGGAAGTTTGATGTTTGAGTTTCCCCCTGAAAATGCTATATGTTTGGTATGAATGGACTACTGTATTTAAGCTCGCAGTATTCATGGATAGTGGGGACCTGGATGCAGAAAACACAGAGATGCATTTATTTCTTTCCATCATTTTAAAAGCAACAATGCTGTAAAGAAGTGGCGTATAACCAAGAAATTACAGTACTTGCCTTGACTCTTAGAAATATTATATATTCCAATTTGAGTGCCGGTGATTACTGCTGTGTGTAACTTAAGAGTTAGAGTTGTGTTTAGGGAATCGGTTCGCTGATTCGTGACATGGGTTGGAAAGGTGCAATTATTATGGAAGTCCTCTCTCTTGGTTGATTTTTGGTGTTTAAATCATTTTGCAAATGATGTGTAAATTTTGCCTTTTTAAGTGCATTGATTGTATAATATTCAGCCCTTATTAATGCAATGTATTGAGCATTCCGTGACCTACAGAATAAACCGTGGACTCTTTCGTTTTGTTTGTTTGTTGGGATTGAACAAGACACCACTCACTGGCTGCTTGGTAATTCAATACTTTCATTTTCAGGACTCGTGACTCCTACTGTGTGTGCGTTTGTTCTGTTTCCTTGGTAGACTGTGGTTTCCTGATGTTGTGTTTGTCTTTAAACGTCTCACATAAATCCGACTTCTTCAACTACACTTCCCATCGACCCTTTTAATTCACGCGACTCTTGAGTCATGACTCCGAATTATTGTATCCGACCAATGAGACAAGAGGATACTGTAGCGCCAGTTTGACCTTTATTGGCTTATTTCAACCACCCGGTCGCTGTGGCGGCGATTCCAGCCGCTCTCTCTCTCTCTCGCTCTCTCACTTATGTCTCCGTCCCGTCACCCGGCAAGGTTTTTATTATTTTTTATCAACCAGGTGTCAACGGACCGCTGGTGAAAATGGGAGGTAACGGCAGCACGTCGAGGAAAGTGTCATTCGGACTGGACGAGAACGAGAAGGTCACAGTAATTGAAGGGGTGAAGGTAGATGTAATGAAACGTTTTCCTCTTATTGGTAAAATTCAGAGCCAAAGTTTGAGTTGGTTATGATATCGGGTATGTCGGGTAATGGCGGTTAGATAGTAACGCACGGGTCTGAGGTTCACTGACAGGTCCCATGTCCTCAAATGAACCCGGGTCATACCCTCTGTCCGTTATGCTGCGATAGCGTTACCGTTACTCACTGCTTTAGTCAGCTAACGCTAGCTAAGTTACCTTTATAACAGCTCGAGTTACGACGTGTGTAGCTTGTAGTAAAATATCATTACAGTAGACATTAACGCAGCTATGACGCAGTGCAACTTTAACTTGCTGACATATCTTCATGAGCATAAGTGTCAGCTAACGCTAGATTAGCTAATTGACGTCAACAACGTTCACTAGAGTAGCGTAGATTTACAGTTACGTTATTGAACTGTAACCTTACATGTAGAGATTTAAGCATAGTTTGCAATTGTATTTCGCTGGTGAACCTTCAAACGGCAGTTCGCTACTCGCTGTCTCATTATTCAGGAGGGTCAGAGAGAGGAGAGCCACAGCTGTACAGCAGCACATCTGGAGCATGTCAAGTGAGCAAGAGCAATTCAAGGGCATTTGAGCAGGCTAGGTGGTGGACTCCTAAAGGTGTGAGCCTTTAATATGATGCTTTCAAAGACACCAAAGGGGCTTGTGTGTGTGTATATTTATGTGCACATTTGTTAACTCTCACATTCCTGTCCAGCTCTCAGAGGATGTGCTCCGGCGGATGAGGGAGTCTCAGATGAGGGAGTCTCAGGGGTCTGACGGCGCCAAACCACCACCAAGTAAGTCCCAGTCCAAGACCTTTACCTCTCTCACAGAGCGCCCACTTGGAGACCCACTGTGTCAGCAAACCTCGCACAGTGACTGACGAATACAGAACAGCGTCAATAAAGGTCAATTTTATGGCTGTGTGACTTCATACAGTAAACCTAAACTGTGTGATTTTAGTAACTTACATATATTTGGGTATTTATACTTGGTTTCAGAGAGTCTGCGTTTGGAGCTGTCCCACCGTGTTGCTCAAGCAACTGTTACCGTTTTATTTTCAGGTCTAAAACCAACAGGACCCTCCACTACAGAAGTCCAGGAGGAAATCCGCAGAAAGTAGGTTCTCGTAATGTCACGGTCGCTGTCCCTTTTTGTTTTTCTCCTGCCATATTTGGTGAAAGACCTGCTATAACTCTGCATGGAACTTATACATTGGTATTGGCTAACTTGGAATTAGATGCCCCCCTTCAGATGTCAATTGATTATTGCAAACTTGTGCAGAATATTTGATCCTATCCCATAATACATTTAGGGCCCTCTCTGTTGACGCAGGCAGCTAAAGGCCAATGAAGTTGACGGATGTGTGAAATAGCAGACACTTGAAGCTAACGTGCAATGTTTATGGAGAACACACGCATGCCGAGTGAGCTGTCAACAACACTGCCTGTGCTAAATGACTCTGTGTGTACAGCGGGCGTGTGGCTATGCTGCTGGAATGCTCATATACTATCCTGCACCTCTATAGATTTACTTGTTAGCAAGTCCAACAACTCTTAGCCTCTGTCACTAAAAATGTTTTAGACATAGTACAATATCCCTGCACTAGGTTTTTGTGCAACTGGTATTTGTTCTCACGTGTATTTGTAGTGTGATTCAATACTATACTATTATGTTTCACGATAAACCCTTACCTAATTTGATATTAATGTTAGACATTAATTGGATTCCACCCAACAATTCCTGAATGCTATAATTAGTCTATGATTTTATGTTTTATTGGCTTTTTTACCAAAATGTTGGTATCTTTGTTGATCAACAGAAGCTAATATCTAGTGCTACCTCGCTAAGTAGCTCTTTGTGTGAACAACAACGTGCATGTTTAGCAGACTTTCACTGGATGAATGAAGGTTAAAAAAAACAGTGCTTATCTTCCCCTAACTCAGCTTCGAGCGTCAGCAGGCTCTGGTGCAGGAGCAGTTAGCCAGACTGGCCCAGAAGGAGAGAGAGACGGCAGCACCCAAGGGCCCGGACGAGCTGAGCCCCGCCCTCCTCATGGAGAAAGGAAAAGCCCACGAAGAGCAGGAAAGGGCAAAGACACTGGTTAGTGCTGCTTTCTGGGTCTATGGCGTGACCGTCTGTGTTACACAGCAGCTGTCACCATGTGACCATGTGCCCTAAACAAGGAGTTCCTTACACCTTTTATTCAATCTATTTTATCTTGACAGTTATTATTATTATTTACTTTCGTCCTTTCCCTCGTTTTGTAAGTGTGTCCTCTGAAGCTGCAACAGACAAAGACACCAAAGGAGCCCATTGATTATTTTTAGCAAAGATGTGTACATTTAACCTTCATTTTCAACAAACCTCTCTTAGTAAAATAATGCTGTTAAGCCAAAGACGCAATGTTTTAAATTCAGAATATGACTTAATTACACATTTATCCATAATCATTATTTAGCAGGAGCGGTATGTTTCCTCCAGAAAGCCTTTGTAGAACTCAACAGCACCCTCTACTGTTAAGACTGTTAATGGCACCTCTGAAATTATGCATCTTATTTGTCATTGTTCAAAGAAAAATGTGAAAATGTTGCTACTTTAATTCAGTTTCTATAATCAGTTTTCACAGCTGTTGCAGTACTTTAGTTTCCGACTACCCTCGATGAATCTCTGCACTGAAGAGGTCAATGTGTGAGGTGTGGGAGCAATATAAATAAGAGATGTACTAGTATCTGTTTAGTTTATTTGCACAATTTAGAAAATACACAAACATAACAGAGATAAATAATACGACAGTGCAGGAAACCCACCGGGCTTATTGGAAGCCTCCACCTAAATAATGTTAAACTGTCATATTATAGAGAACACAAACATAAGATATGACTATGTTCTATTGATGACAAGGTATTTTAACTAAAATATAGGATATATAACAATACTTTATCATCAACAAAAACCTGTACTTTATCAGAGCAGGGACATGTGATGGTCCTTGTAGCCTGTTGGTTAAAACTATGATCATCCATTTCAACAATCTATATATTAACAATAACAGTATTCACTATAGGATGATGAACGATGACTTCTGCTATGAATGTTAACACTTATACCCGTCGCAGTCACATAGTTCAGATGCATTTCTGTCATCTGAATCCCCCTCCCCCCCCGCCTCGCAGCAGTAGTCTGGTTTCCAAAGCGCCGCGTAAAGAAGAAACCTTAGTGTGCGTTTTATGTTTACATTCAGATAAAGCGATGGCATTGAACACTCTGGATTTTCTTCAACTCTGTCTCTCCTCTCTAATTAATTTGTCCTGCAGCATCTTTTTTTGTTGTGCCGGCGAGCTGCGCTGAATACTGACTGAAGCCGCTGGCTTAGCTCACACTGATACGGGCTCAATTTAATGATGTTGCATCACAATGTGAAACTGAACACTCTTAACTCACAGCTTTGTTTTCTTCTTTTTCCTGACTTGACAAGTCAATACATCCAGTGTGTGTGTGTGTGTGTGTGTGGGGGGGGGGGGGGGGTTTATTGGTTGTACAGAGTAGAGAATAGGTAGTGACCCAACTTTGTCCTTGGTGATGGTTGTGTTTGAGAGGTGGGAGCATCTTTTTGTTGACCCTGTTCATATCTTCCATTTGCATGTGTTATTAGTGCATCAGTCCACCATAGACTGAGTGACCATTTGTGATTGGATCTCACGTCATTGTTTCCAGCTTGATGTCCTCGCAGTCTAGACTATGACAAATACTTAGAGGTGCTTTATACAGCCCTCAATATGGGCCAAGCCGGCGGGCTCGCAGTTAACAGTGCGAACGGTGCTAGCGGTGCAAACTATGGCAAAAGTGCTGACGGAGCTGTTTTCCTCAGGGGTACCCAGAGGGTGGGCGCTACGCTTCAGCGACGACGCAGTCGATTGGGATGGCGCTATCAGCTGTAACCACTGTATAAATGCAGTGCTGAGTGGCGGCTGTGAGCTTTATTAGGGAGCGCTCACATGCACGAAATATACATTATATTATTCCACTATATCTTTACATATTAGCAAATAGTATATTGCACCTTTAACCACCCAGGAACCAGACGTAATTCACTCCCAAGATTAAAAAGAAAAATGATTTATATTTTTGTTGCATTGCTTCAACACTATCGGGGAATCGGTTTTCAAAGCTCCGCCACTGTCACGTCTCTCTGCTTAGCAGGTGGGCTTCCCTCACCTCTGCATTTTTCATCGACCTTGCATCCACTGGTAACAACACAGCTGGATGCCTAAAAGAAGCCCCCACAGTCATGCATTCCCACCTACTCCTACTGCGGTGACGCCATCACAACACACAAAGACATATATAGCGAGAGCCCCCCCTCCCCCCCAGCCTATTTCCCCCAGCAGGCAGGCTGTGCGTTAGTGTTGAGTTGAGGTGTCAGAGAGCTGATCTGCTCCCCACGCTGCCTCAGGCTGCCTGTCACAAACACTCACATTAGCCATTTACTCCTGTCTCAGTGCCACCCGCCACCGCTGGGACTATTTATGTGTATGAATATATCTGCGTCTGTATCTATCTGTGCATACCTGTGCAATAAACAGGCTCTGTGTGGAATTGTATATCAGAGGAGTGTATGTATGTGTGTGTGTGTGTGTATGTATGTATGTATATTTTTAAGTTTCTTTTGTACTGTGCTATTTACATTTTAGTTTGGTACAAAATGTATTTTCCTGTCGTAGCATCTGATGGTGTTTACATCCTTCTTTCTATGCCACATTTTTTTCTCGTAGTGTATGTAACACCTACTTGTGCCAATATGTACCATTACTCTAAGATGTTGTTCGTAAAGTCTAAAAGCGGTGAAAAACCTCCTTTTTTGATGCTCCACAGTGATTGGTTAAGCCACATCCACTAATCCTCTCTAATACCTTTTAGTTTTACTGCCGGTCCAGAAATAATCTCTGTCCATAATACCACGCCTGAAAACGCACATCATATGACCATTTACTGGGCATGCGCTAGCAGAGTTACACAAAGTACAAAAGAGTAATAAACGGCCTTTTTGGTAACTGAAGATCTTCCTCCGTCTTTGTGACACACGCACTCAAGCAGAGACAAAGCAGTTAGAATGCTGCTGCTAAAGCCTAACTTAGGTCTCGCTGGATCCGTCTCTCACATACAACACCTTTATTTTAACAGTTAAAAGTCAAAGTTTTACTAGATTCCGTCAAGAACTTTGGTGAACACACGTCTCACTGGGTTCCCCTCGGTTCCGCTGTTCTCCGCTCTCACACTTGTAGCTCTGCCGTGTGGCTGGAGGTCGCTGCTGTCTAGAGAGCCTACCAAAGTGCTGTTAAAAAGTGTTCACGACTCGGCTTCTTCCACATGTAATCTTATGCTGTTTTGAGACTACAGTCAGGCCTTCCACAGTTACACCTTGAGTGAAGACACGTTCCAGTAACACCTCGTCTCTGCACCTCTCCTTTCTTTCATTAGCACCTCCTGTGTTTGTGTCCCCCCCCCCCCCCCCCCACCGACTATTCTCTCCGCCTCAGAGGTGTCATTCGTGCTGCAAACAAAATGCTATTAGTATGCGCAGGCATTCAGTGCTGAGCATCTCACACGCAAGCATCTGCTTTAAGCTGTTGAATTCCAGAAGCTTCCGAGGTGGGTGAGAAGAATAGACTTTACTCTTGGGGGGGGGGTCGCAGGTGAATGTTTATAACCTGTCTGTTCACTCGCTTTCATTCCTGTTTATAAGAAATGTAAAACCAGCGATGGACGACAACATTAGAGGGTACAGTTGACTTCAGACCAGTTTAGTAGTAAGTCCCATGTGTTGAAATGTAAATGGCAAAATTAAAAAGTTAACCTTAAAAAGACACAGATTCATATAAACGCATCAGATATTTACAAAAGAGTGAAGCAGGACAAATAACTACAGTCACAGTTGATCATTTTGCAGATTTATGCAAGCGGTCCTTCACACAGCTGACGGTTACAAATCTTGTTTCGTCGTCTAGTCGACGTGCGTGCATGCTTCAGTATTACTTTCATATTTGGGTTTTGAATGTCTCTGCATCAGCGGAAGTCACCTTAATTCCCCTCACCTCGATTCCGTTCTACTCGGCCCAGACGTTTATTAACTCTGGAGGCAATCTTCATATTAATTTCAGTGTTGGAAAAAGGTTTCTCTTCATGCGTCACACCGCCTTGTCTTTGTTCCCTCGTCTCCTCCGGTCCATTCAAACCCAGGAGGGACATTTCCTCGACTCCTTGACACAAACTCACATTATTACATATGCTCCCCATGATTCAAATTTCCCACAATGCAACTGTGGCAAAAAGCCAAATCAGTTTAGCTAAGATTTGATTGTAATGAAGCCATGAATTTCTGTAAAAAAGGAATTGAAATCCTCTATTTAAGTGTAAAGAGTGATATCTTGATGTGAGAAGTTTGAGCTGAAATGTGTGGTCTCCCCCAGTGTTCCTGTTTTCTCACACCAGCTCTTTCCTTTAACAAACTAGCCAGAGTGTCGAGTAGGCAGCTGAACAGCAAATCGGGTTGTTTTTTTTCATATTTTTTATATATTGGTAAACATCACTGTCAGGCTGTGCTTATTTAGTAGGAATTTGAAGTAGTATGGTATGATTTGTTGAGGTGTTTTAGTTCCTTTCAAGTTGGACCCACCTTGTTCCCTTTCTCATTTGACCACATATTACCTGTGGCTGCATATTCTGAGCTATTGGTTGGTTTGTCTAGTGCTTGAATGGGGGAGGTGTGTGACTGTGTGATGAGGACACAGGATGTAACCCTGTAAATAGTCACTAGATGGCATTGTTGAAGCATGTGTGGGTTTGCCAGGAGATTAAAAACGCTGGATGGATGCATGCTCTGCACAGCAACATGTGCTCCCAGCATTCATTCCTTCTCCTCTGTCTCTCATTTTTATATCGTTCTCTCTTCAACCCCTCAGTCCCTGTACTTAGTGTGTGTGTGTGGGTGTGGGTGTGTGTGTGTGTGAATGAATGATGACTTGGAGCGAAGCATTTGACATTGTCCAAAAAAAAGATGATGGAAACCAGGGTGAAAAGCCCAGCATTCATTGAAGTCAGACCTGAGATGGCAAAATGACCGCAGCAGCTGATTCCACATGTTAACAGTGTTGCGTAGAAACACAAGGAAAAGACACTCAACAAGGGCGGAAATGTGTAGTTTTGCTCTGAATGTTCAGCCTTTCAATTACAAGATGTTCTCGCTAACCAGAAGGCCCTCCTTGCTTTGTAAATGGTGAAATATAACTCTATGCTTTAAAATCTGAATGCTGCCGTTTCATCTAATACCCTAACTTTTAAAGATTTCTTTACACATGTTTATTTTTAATTGAGTGTTTCTTTTATTTCCATTATTACATATTATTTAATCTGCGGCACGTTTAAAGACATGATCACACATAATAAATAGAGCGTTTCTACCCACCATCTCCTCTGTCCTCACTAAACTATCAGTCTGTCACTTCACATCACATCACAGCTGCTGTGCGTCTTCTCTTTCTAGCACCAGATGGACATGTTGCATTAACTCTATTCAGCACAGTGCCAAAATAATCTCTGGACGGGTTTTTTTTGTTTTCCCCCGCTTGACCCCAAGATGAATCTGGAATGAGAACCATGAATCCGTTGTTTTTCTGCAGATGATAGCACATCATTGTACAAATCACACAGTAGCAAATGTAACAATAAGCTGCCCGCTGTGCATCTGTTCAGCGTCTGTCTGTCACGCGGTAGTTATTTGTTTGCAAGAATAAGCACACAGTGCAGTTTCACACACTCAGGATATCTGTTGAGAGAAATGTACGATATTACAGTAGTAGTCAGCGGCTAGGGCAGCCAGCATTAGGCCGGGGAGCTCAGAGAGAGAGAGAGAAACACGGACAGGGATGGGCTGTAGGAGCTGAGAGGCGGAGAGCAGAGACTCGGAGTGTGGTTTAGTAATATATTCAGATGTCTGACTCCGACAGCCAGCCGGCTAGATGGCTAACGCTGCTTGTTAGCCAAAGACGGGGTGGGAGAGGGAGAAGCGAACGGGTGCAAGGATCCAGAGAAGAGGAGAAAGCTGGATCATTAAATAGAGAAAGAGAAAGCGATGGCAGTGGAGTGAGAGAAAGAGTTATGTTGACGCCAAGTGGGTCTTTACCATAACGATGGCTTTTTGAGTGTGACACACTGTGAAGGTAAGTATATGTGTGCACACACACTCGGATATAAACTCACAGGTATAATTTATTTTCTCATAGATGTAAAATACAACAGCAATTCAGACACACATTCACACACAGCTAAACCACTTGTTATCAGCGAGTGTAATCACAGACTTGACATCTTTTCTGCATGTTAAAGCAGCTAAGCCCTTTGTGCACTCACTCACACACACACACACACACACTCACACACACATGCACACCCGCACAGGACTCCTCCATCGTTCTCGAGCGACGGTAATTGCTGACGAGCAGAGCGTTCACCAACTGAGGAGATTTTGATCGGTGTAGAGCAGCGAGTGAGGGGGGGAGGAGGGAGAGGAGGAGGGAGGGGAGGGGGGAGCACAAATCCTGTCGGTTCAAAGGACAAATGAGTAGGAGTGGAATACCTCCTCCCATCAGAGAGCAGTCGGGATGTAATGAGACAGCTGGACACGACTTATTATCCAGAGACAGCGTGGTGTTTCCCATGATGCTTGTTCTCGTATAGGAATATAAGGATTCATGCTGGAACAATCAAAGTACGAGTCAAAGGTGTCTGAACTGAAGATTTCGTGTCCTCTGAGCAGTTAGGCAGGTTAAGTTGCATTTATCACAGTCAAGGAAAAAAGGCAGCGGACACGATTATAAATTCTGAACATCGTTTTTTTCCACATTGAATCATATCTCATGTTACCTCGAGACACAACAGTGTTATGTAAGGAAAGCTTGTTTTCAAACTGAACATTTTACTTGTGATATATATATGTATGTATATATAACTTGTGTTTTAAACGTGTTTTACTGTTGCCCAGTATTGGTACACGGAAGACTCAAACATGTTCATTAATGAGACTGTGTTTCTGCTGGTTGGAGCAGTGCGTTCAAATAATCGCTGCAATCTTTCTCGATATTGTTTTGTTGGGGAAAAAAAATGTTGTTTTCTTTCAATTAGAAGATTTCAAGCAAAATCCAGTCAAAAGAAAATCCAATGCCAAGGACAGCTGTCGCGAAACTGTACAGGTGGTCAAGATGAGAACATGATCTCTCTCTATCTCTATCTCTCCCCCTCCCTCCCGTTCTCTATCTGTCTGTCTGTGGTGTGAAAGCGGGCTGATGATGAAGTGTTAATTCATTTAACCTCCCCCGATGCGACGAGAACACACATTTAATGAGCAAACAGCTAGACTAACCACTCCGTCCCTCTGGTATCTCCACTGTACTGTGTGCATGCTCATGCGTGTGTGTTTCTGTGGGTGCATGCAGGTGTGCATATCACCCACAGGTGTGATGAGTCGTGGATGTGTATTTGGACCGCTGTCTTGCTCTGACGGAGGCTGTGCAGTTTGAGTTTATGTGCCGAAAAGTTGACTGCCAGGCTTTCTCCCGCTAAGATTGTTCAGTACAACGACTCGCCTCGCATGCTGCTGGTGATTCCTGTACATCCCGACTTCCTGTCTCCGACACTCCCTGTACGTACTGAGTGTCTACGGCAAATCTACAGAACCACTCTGGAGGTTTACTATGGATCAGCATGGACCAAACTAGAGCTGCAGTGAAAGCACTCGGTCATCACACATGATGAATGTGCTTACCGTGCGTATTTCCACAGAGATATGACAGGAAGAGACCTGTCAGTGATTTAGCTCTTATTTTCTTCTCTTTGTCTGTATCTCTGCCTTTCTCTCTTTCTTCCTAATTAAAAAGCCAAATCAGGAGTGTGACTGCACAAACTGTGTCTGCCAGTGACATTCTCCAGCCTGATCCTCACTCTCACTCTCTCTCCAAGTAGAAAACCACACCAAAATCTTTTCCTTCCAAACACACAGATTTATTCAAATGCCCTATTTGCATAATTCAGTATTTGCATAATTGATTTCCAAGGAAGCGTATCTCACCATGTGAGATGGTGTTAGAGACCAAAAGGTCTCATCGTGTCACAGCTCTGTCACTTTTTGCGTTTAACCCCCACACTACACACACTACACACACTACACACGTACACACGTACTCACACACACTGTTGGCAGACCGTTGGGGTTTGGAGTCTAAATCAAGCATGAAGCGTTGTGAAGCTGGTGCATCTGGTGACCCCTGTGGTACAACCACAGGAAACATGATTCAGGTGAGCGTAGATAATGAAATGTTTTGAGATCCATTAAATCAGTGAGGTTAGAAGGGTCCTCCTTATATGTATAGTGGCGCATATCTTCAGACAGTATTTCCTGGACGGAGTTCACAGAGTCACAATCAGTTGTTCACATTGGTGATTTAAAATAATGAAGAAAAAGAAGAGCTTTAGAGCGAAGTTCAAACCTTGGCTCCTTTCTTATCTCTTTACGGCTGACTCATCACGGCAGGAAGTGAGCGTCGATGTCAGTTGTCGGTTTCGTTTAGTTACAGAAATGTTCTGCTTTAGTCGGAGGGAAGAGTGGTAATTGTGAAGATTGTTATTGTTAACATAAATGAATGATATATATATGATATATAGTATTCAGCTGGGTCCACTATCCATGTAAGTTTCACAGCAGTATAATACATCCACGGCACCTACAAGCCACTTAGTCTGTGGTCTTATTTATGTTTACTAAAGGATCACAATTAACTTGGTATAATAATGCATTAACGCTCCATGTTTGAGCTTTATCTTGGTAGAAATACAGGGGAATATATCGGCCTCGGTCTATTTGGAGAACTTTCCTGGTGGTGTTTTGCTGGCTCAGTTGATCCAGACTTTTAATGTGCAGACTGAGGCTGCTGACTGGTAATCACTAGAGAGCCCCAGAGCTGCAAAAAAAACAATGAGTGGATGTACCTGAAACGCCTTTGTCCGTTATGGCCCATGGACCGCACCAAACTACTTGGGTGTGTGTTTGTCTGCATCCGTAACACAACAAGCGCCTTCACCTCCTTTCAGAAGTCTATCATCTATGGAAATGGGACCTCCACACTCCTGTGAGCACTCTGTGGGGTTCCACATACACACTCTCTCTCTCTCACACACACACACACACACGCATTCAGTTTAGGGCCTGCCACCAAAGAGCATGGAGGTTAAACAGATGGCATCGGTTGTATCCGTTACGCAGATTACCCAACACACACACACACACACGCACACACACATTCTGCAGCAACCGGCTTTGTGAGTTCACCTCATTTAACTGAATGGTGTTTTTATGAGGCATGGCAACATTAGAGCCACCCACCGCTCTAATCTATCCCTTTCTGTTCTGTTTCTAATGCCGGACTGGGAGCACTTGGTTTGAGTGGGCAAGGGCCAGACACACCCAAATACAGTGTGCTGTTTGTCTGCGTTATATACTTGAACTCAACATGAGTTTGGTCACACACAACCAAAGTGTTGGAACATATAGTCGAATCTAAATGAATAATAACGAGCACATACTACCTCAACTTTCTCAGAAAATCTGAATTGATGATAATTCTGCTCATGGGAATACCCCATAGTGTGGTTAAATCAGATGTGGTGATTTCATATCGACTATTTATTCATTGAATTACCAGAAAACATGCTATGTCATGAGATATATGTAACATTATTGAGATATGACGAAAAAAAGTACAAGGAAATAACAGTAATAGAAAAGCCATATCTGAATATCAAATATGTATCTTATTTATATACATGATAGTATCATCATGCATTTAAGACTGGTACACAAACAGCAGGGCTGTCAATTATCATAAAAAACGGTTGCTTTCTGACTGGCCTGCTAAGAGCCGTTGTAATAGTCAATAAAGCCACATATTTATGACATAATTGCCTTTTAAACATTAATGTGCAAGCTGATAATTGACGACAATATATAATTATTGGGTTTTCATTGCGTGTCTGGATTTTTATGAACGCAATACTTACATTTGATGTTTTTGACATACAAGCGCCAACTGTCGTGAGACTTATGAGTTGTATATCCTGAAACGGTAATAATAATAATAATAATAATAATAGGTAATCGCTCTGTGATTTTTCATCAGTAGATTTTCAGCCAATTGGACAATGCATACATTATACAAGCAACCAACGCTGGTTCTATCGGTTACTCATTTAAAAGATGTGTTTAAAGATTTCCCTGCCTGTGCCGCCAGGAGCCCAACGTAATGATTAATGAGGAGAATTCCATGTGTTGTTTCACTACCTTAGAGAAGTTACTTGGTTACAGTATGACTTGTACATAATGGTGTTGATTAGTCTTTGACGGCTGTATTAACCTCGTTCCCTTCATCACATATTTCTGCTGTTACATCTTTCTCTCTGATGCACGTTCTCTCATTATCCGCCTTATTCCCGACTGTTTCTAATTATATCTTTACTTCACTTTCCTCCTCATACCTGCCTTTTATCCTCTCGTTGTCTCCATGATCTTGTCCAACCCTGTGCCTCTCTCACGCCGTCCACCGTCTTACTAACCCCTGCTCCTTCTCTCCCTCCTAGCCAGCAGATTTGGATGCCTGGGTAAGCAACACTGCCATTGCTGGTGCCTCCTTTTGTTTTACCTTGTTTTTTTACCTTTCTATCTCTCTTTCACTCTCTCTCTCTCTCTCTTCTCTATTCAAATGTCATGTTTTTATTGTGCATGAAAGCGAGGCTATGAGTGTGCCGCCGCCACCATTCCACACAACAACACTTTGGGAGGTATTCAGCTAGAAAATTACACATCATCTGTGCTGCTAGCAGAGGTGATTTTACACACACACACACACACACACACACACACACACACACACAGCCCTTAAGCATCAAACAGCCGGCTGCAGAAAGAAAACGTGCAGTGAGCCTAGTATAAGGATTTGCAGATGTGCTCTTTGTGAATGCATGTGCCTGTTAAGTTCGGATAAGATGAGATTGGAACACCATGAATGTAATGTCAGTCCGTGCGTAACTGTGCGAGTCTGCACTCCTGTATTCCCCATAGCAGCAGAGAGCACAGAAGATGAGTAGATCATCCAGAGAAGAAGAAGGCATTGCTCCATCTGATCTATATCACACTCACTAATGCACAACTCGGGTGTAGTAATCTGTCAACATTACACCATGGCATAACACGGCATACTATGTGTGTGTGTGTGTGTGTGTAATACACACTATTTCCATCCTACATAAATCTCCGCCCCATTGCTGCCTTTTTCTGCCTCACTCTCAGCCCGCTTCATTGTGTTGGTGCACCATTTAGTGTTCACACTGCTGCAGCCCTGTTTCACTCATCACCCTTATTCAGAAGCAGTGTGTGGTCACTATTGATAATCCTTTCAATAGAGATAATTCAACCTTCCTGTGTACACCATGCACATGTGGCCTATCCTTTTGTGCATTTGGCCCCCCGTATGTGATTCCCATTGTACAGCTGTTGAACCGCTGCATACTCTCCACAGCATGACCAAACGTCCGACGCATGCACGAAGATCCAATACCAAGCCGCGGGGAATTTTGTGCATCAGTTCAATTCAGTTTTGAGTGAGTCGATTTAGACATA
Source organism: Anarhichas minor (assembly GCF_050575085.1). Taxonomy (NCBI): domain Eukaryota; kingdom Metazoa; phylum Chordata; class Actinopteri; order Perciformes; family Anarhichadidae; genus Anarhichas; species Anarhichas minor. The sequence continues at coordinate 9,812,959 of NW_027466467.1, read as the reverse complement.
CAGTATGTGGTATGTCTCTGGAAAATAGATTTGATATTATGTTTTCATGTAAAGACACTGCCTCATATCCCCATCACTCTGTGACTGACCATGCAACATGTTTGAGCATTGCTTTTATGTTCCAAGAGGAAAGTTATATTCAGATTGAATAATCTGGAAAGAGATGGAGTGATGGATTAGTGCACAGTAAAAGACATTGAGTTCATTGCCTGGTGAAGGATCATAGCTCCAGATGTTCTGATACCTAAACTTGCGTATCGGGCCGATACTGAATACCTTTCAGATACCATTGTGGTACAAACACCTCGCCTTTTTAGATGGTGGGATTTGTATTGTGTAAAATATTGCCAAAATGCTGATATTTTCATAGCTCTGGCTAACGTTACACTTTTCCCCGAGCACCTGCCTGATTAGCGTTGTGCGACTCTCTACAGAGGTGAGAAAGAAGCAGATTCATCATCAACTTCTGACTGATGATGGAAGAAGCTAAAAAGTGAGCCATCTCGCTTCTTTGTCTTCTCTGTTGAGAGTTAACATGTGCAGTACCGTACCGTACATACGATCACGCCCATCTCCTTTGACTATATCTGTGTTATTTTCTTTTTACAGCCCTGCAATCGCTCCTTATTACTCTTGTTCCAATTCTGTTTATGGTGTTATTTTGATAAATAATCCCCATAAAGGAATTCCTTTTCATTCCACTTTTATCAGAACGAGTGATCGATGATATTGACACACTGCGAAGCCTCGTGTCGTTACAATAAGGTGTCCACATTGCGTAACTCATGTTACTTCCTCAAAAAAATGAATCTTTCAATGAAAATTGCAAACACTTTCTGAAGCTGGCAACTTGTCTTCACAGTGCATCTTTTTGACGTCCGCCTCCTATCTCCCTCTGCTTGCATGCTGCTGCTCCACGACCCAAAACTGTGGGTCTTCCTACAGCAAGTCTGCCATCTTGCTGCCATTCAAAGCTTGGCTCAGCGGGCATGTTAAAGCCTTTCGCCTCATCCTAACGCCGGCATCGCCATGTCAGGCCCCGCCTCCGCAGTGTCAGTCACACGCCACCTGATTAGTTTTGTAAGTTCTGGACCTGCTATTGAACAGACATTTTTATTGTGTTGTACTTTGTGGTGCAGGTGTGTTGTACTTAACATATTATTATATATTTCCATCGAGCATCATAGATATGTGATATATCCAGAGAGTAGTGGGTGTATGAGGTAACATATGTGAAGCTCCACATAGATTTATAATGCTTTGAAAAACATGAACCTGCAATTTGATGCTTTAACTACACTCTGTGGAAGGATATGATCCTTTTTACCGCGTCCTCCTCAAACATCTGTGCCATTAATCTGTTTTCAGAAGAAACTAGTTTATGTTGTGTGTAACAGCTTAGCTTGCATTTGGTAAAAATGTGGTACATGTCTGTACTGTTATCTACATAAGTGGTAGTGCATCTGCTGATGAAGTTCGTTAAATAGAACATAAAGTAGAGTTGATTGATACTTTGAGTTATAGTTTATAGGTGGGATGTGTATTCAACCGATTTTCCTCATTTCTCATGTTTTCTCAGTCTGTTGTGCAGTGAGAGCAACAGGTTGCATCATTTCTTCTCCCTTCAGCATTTACCTCCACTGGTGTCTCATGTGTGTGTCATGCTCGTAAGCTAAGAAGTGGATGTGATGTTTTAGGCCATTCCTTTCACTAAATCTAGCCACTTAGCTACTGTATGTCAAATGTTTTTTTTAATTACTACCTAGATTGATTTTTCCTTTCCGACCTTTTTTTTGCCCGGCAGTCAGAATTTCATATTTGCACACATGCCTAAACAATTCATATTAGTGCAGTAAAGTGTCATGTGTCAATATAAACAACCTCTACAACAGCTGTTTTTTTATTTATCTTCTCTTCTTCTATTCTCTTCTCCCTTTCTCAGGCAAAACAGCTGAGGAGCAAAGAGAAGGAACTGGCCAGCATATCCAGCTTCTATAAAGAGCAGCTGGAAATACTGGAGAAAAAGGTAAGAATATCTCATAAACACGTATATTATTAAAAGGAAAGGGCCAGAACTCATCGGAAAGGCTTTTTCTTGTGTGTCCATTAGTTGCATTGCATTCACTGCCTTCCTTTTGATCCGTTTGATCAAATCATTCTTTTTCTTGTCGGGGGGGGGTTCAGAGAGCATGATGCGAGCCCTTTTAGCCCTCATGTTGACGTGCTTAACAGGAGACCTCCCACACCAGATACAAACATCCTGTAGGCTCTCACTGAAAAGAAGTCTTCACACATCGGGAATATCACAACTCGTCTTGACGTGACGTATTGCTCACTCTCCTTGGGGAGTAAAATCTTGTTGAGAAACAAGACACTCTTGGAAATGTGGAGCCCACATACCAATGTCGAAATGTAAATGAATTGAAAGTTTCAGCAGGCAGATGTGAGTCACGACTCAGTGTTGTGAGCACTCGAGAGGTTTCACAGCGTTGTCTAATCAAATGTACTGTGCTTTTCTCATCACTGTGTCCTTTAGCCAGGAACCGTTGGGTGCTTTTAAGAAATTATGACCTGTGTTCCTTCCATTTAAGCGCTAATGTGTGGTTGATATTTTTGCGCCCTGTAAAAAGCCACAAGCACAGCGGTTTGATGAATGTGGCTTGACTTTGAGAGAAGCGAGGTTGGTATTGGTGTGTGATTTTTAGGACAGGAAAAAGTGCATTATGCTTTTAGGAGTGGACGGAAAGGACAAGAGGCGGGAGAGGGAAATTACAGAGTGAAGTAAAGAAAGGAAGGAAACTCTCAGACTAATACAAATGACCAAAGAAAGTAAGATGTACTGGATGTTATTAAGGATACATAATAACTGAAAACTGCATATACAGGAAGGCAAAAAGGAGGACATGTACACACGTACACTCTCCTTCCTCCCTCATCCTTTAATCCCCATCCTGTGTGTCTCTCTCCCTCCAGTATTCAGTAGACACTCTTTGGGACTTGACCCCCCCCCCCCCCCCTCCATCCCTCTCCCCGTCTCCCTCCATCCGGCGGGGCCCCATCAGGCAGACGGGGGGACCTTATCTAGTCCCTGGCACTCGCCTCCTTTAGGCCTCTGAGAAAACCTTTTACATAGCCGAGTTAAATGGAAGGGCCCCTGCACACATCGCCTTTTTCTATCGCCTTTTTTTTTTTTTTTTTTTTTTCTCCACCCCTCACTTGCTCGCAGCTGACCTGCATGCGGATGAGGGAGTGAGAAAGAGAGGGACTGAGAGCGATAGATAAAGAGGCTATATGGACTGTGCATTAAACAGTCTATCCTGAGCCGGCGTCCATCTCCCTCCTTCTCTTCCTTCATTTTCCAATCTCGCACTCCATTCATCCAGGCCTCCTTTCATGCCCACTTTTTTCCTTTACCCCGGCCTATTTTTCCTTTCCTTTCACTCCCTCATACCTGTGGCAAATACTAGTTTGGGCTGAAATAAATGGCCACTTAAACGTTGCATTGTGTTTCGCATTTATGTATATGACCTGCGTCAGTCACAATTTGAAGCAGTAATCTGTCTCACTTTTCACATACATTATGATCCAAGCATGTGAAAGACGGATCTGTGTTCCAATATTGCACGCCAAAAGATTTAACGGTGTTGAACGCCGTTGTCTGCATTTGAATATCAGTCTGTGCTTTTATTCTCGGAGAATCTCGCAGGTCGGAGCTCGTTCCTACCGCTGTGTTGTTTTGGCACATAAAAGCACACGTGCACAAGCAGACACTCATCCGCATGCAATTGCGTTGATGTGTTGATGATCTGAGGCAGAGATTTAAGCCAAAGGCAAGAGCAGCGAGATTAGAAGGAGAATCCTCTGGTAATTGCTGTGTGATCTTCCCCTGAATCAACATTTTACTTGGGCTGAGCAGCAGCCTCTTCTAACAGGCTAATAGATAGAGTGTGTGTGTGTGTGTGTGTGTGTGTGTGCGTGTGTGTGGTTGATTACCTGTATGAAAACACACAAATACGCTCTGGTGTCCAGTTTGCTTAAGGGCTGAATGACGATAACAGACTGTTGTGTTTGTCCAAAGGCTGTGGACGTTGTTAGAATCCACTACTGACACAAATGCGTGTATGTGTGTTTATTGTGACAGGTTTGTGTGTGTTTATTGTGACAGGTTTGTGTGTGTTTATTGTGACAGGTTTGTGTGTATGCTGTCACTTCAGAAGTAATTGTGATCGAGAGGCCAATCCACAGCACAACTTTGCATTTCCCCTCTTCCACACATATGCAGGTTCGCACACTAAAAGACATCCCCAGTCTCAAACATCCCCCCGCCCCTCCCTCCCAAACATACCAGTGCATCCTCAACTTCTCCTCACTCCCAATCCTTTCCACCCTATTTATTTGTGGATGCCTCCCTAATCTCTTCCCAGTGTACAGGTGGAGTATATCCGTCTCCCTGTGGCAACGTACCCTGTGACTCTGTAAACAAGTCTCAGTTTAAAATTCACCTCTTTTTAATCCCCGTCCCCCTAGTCGACTGCTGCCTCCCAAAGAAAAAAGGAAGAAATTAATCCGCCTTCGTCCAAGCGCGGAGCGTAAAAACCACCCCTCCCTCAAAATCCTGAGATCAGCCCATCTCAATCCACACCTGCTGGAAGAGTGTGCATACAAGGATCATCTGAACACGAGCATTCATATACAAACACAGATTTAGTCACACACCTGCATGTATGCAAGCTTACACACACCCGCAGCATGCATGCACCCGCACTAATCCCCGCCATGAGTCTTTTCCAACACCCCCAAAAACCTTGCTTCCCCCCCATTGAGGGTTATCACCCCTCCCTTTCTGTCTCTCCACATCGGGCTTTTGTCCCCATGGGTGCAAAACGACTGGGAAGAGCTCAGAGCATGTGTGCCAGTGATAGTGCTGCCACTTCTCCGGCGTCATGAGAGCTGAGCTGGGGCTCTTGCTCTGGGTCTGTTCTGTCAACAGACACAAAAACAACAACACCCCCCAACATTTCCACTGGGTAAGCTGTCGTCCAAACACTACATTTACAACTCATGTCTCCTCAATTTACCCATATTACTCTGTTGTAATGCCAAGATCAGAGACAATGTAGTTGTATCACTAACTTCTGCTACAACATCCCTCCCATAACGATCCAACTGACCACGGATAAAAGAATAGAGTTGTTTGACTGTAAGTGTGCGTTTGTATGTTTGTTTGAGAGGAGACACGATTGGTTGTCATTTAGAAGAGATTCCTGAGAATCTCTCCAGAACACATGATTTACAAGCTTGCTTTCTAATGTTGGACTCATGGCACAGACAATATTTAACGATATGTGGCCATGTTTTACCAAACCAGGTGATGAGGGGAACATTTGATATTTGCAAAGCACTGATTTCAAGCAGTCGTGGCAATATTCCCAGTTAAATATTTAGTTACCAATGCATTGGATTACATTAAAGGAATTCTATGATTTTATAGTTTATTATGGATGAGAGCTGCGTAAACATAGAGGATGGAGTAGCGCATCCGTTACCTAAGATATGACCATATATATAAATCAATGAATGTGTATTTTCCGATTTCATCTGTTTTAGGCATTTTTTTTATACTGAAGCTGCGATTCGTGCTGTTAAAACCAGATGTTATTTAAAATTAGTTTGGTTGTCGTTGTTTTTTAAAGATTTTTACACTTTCAATCACCCAATTCTCCGTTTACTACATTCCCTCCTCTAGCTAGCGCTCTCTTGGCCTTGGAAGAAGATTCCTCATTGGCTTCCCACCATGCTAACGTTGCTAAATGTTTATCCTCTAGTGGGAGGCACTACATTAGCTACTGCCTGATCCCACCAAACCCACAACATAGAGCCGTGGTCTCATCAGGGAGAAGTTCACTTTACCTTTAAACCATCTTCTTGCTGGTGCCCTACTCTCTGTGTCCTGCATAATCTCAGGCACTCATGGGTTTAAGCCCCTGTGGAGACTTTGCTCCAACACTGGATGTCCCACAAGGCAAACAGACTTTCAAGTTTCAGCTCAGCTTTCCTCTGTTGAGTGTACCCACTGAGCCCTCGACCTGAGGCTAAAGGCTAAGACGCAAAAATGTGGCTAACTTCTTACTCCAAACTCCCAGGGAGTCCGTCCTGTATTAGCTCTTCTTCAGCAGGAAGAGAGACCTACTCTCTCTTTAATGTCTATAAATCCACGACTTGATTTCAAAGGTATTTTTTTGTCTAATGCTTAGTAGATTAATAAACCAGCGGCGCAGGGGTTCTGAGGTCTGGAACTGTCTTTTATTCCAAAGGTACACGATGACTGGATGAAGTGTGCTTCATCTCTTCGGAGCTGCAGTCAAGGTGTGGTATTTAAACCTAGACCACATTTCTGCAATTGGGAGACTTAACAGCAAGAGGAGTGAAATCCTGAGTCCTGTCCTGGAAAATCCAATAAAACGCAGCTGGCAGGGATACAAATCTTATACCTAGCGATGTATGGAATTGTGAATTATCACGACAACCAAAACGGGACACAAATTCAGAAGACATAAGAAATTTAAACTGTAATTGGACACATTTATATATTTATTTTCTAATCTACTGGTTTCAGATGGCTGAATTTATTTTCAGTCATTCTAATAGGTGCTAAAATGTCTGTTTCCGAACCAGTCAGAACATTTTAGGCAGCAGTAAGAATGGCGATGTCATCTTCCTTCACCAAAGCCACAAACATGGCAAAGTATGGATGAGTTTTTCTAAGTCCTCTCACAGAAGCAACTCTTCATTTTGCCGTATTTCTTCAGTCGACTGCAGCGGTTTCTGGGATGACTGACATTGAACTGAACTGGGCGGATACCGCAGCGCTGATTGGGTCTCCTCCTTCATACCAGACTCATGACTTATACTTCACTGTCTTCTCTTTAAAGAAGAGGAAAGAAAAGGATCGAGGCGCAGATTATTACATTGTAGTGCATCGTAGCAGATAGGATTAAGGAAAAAGACATGGCTACGACATTACTTGAGTCTTTTCCAACACCAGACAGGAGAAGCATGTCTGCGGATCAGCGTGAAATAATGAGATATGAAAATGACTCGGGGGCACCGGAGGAGTGGAGGGGCCAGGGATTGTGGAGGAGGGTTTGTGTTTGATCCCATCTCTTTCCCTGCTCAGTCACTTCAATTATCTTCCTCTCCTATCACCTCATCTGTTGGGAATATAGGGAATAATTAAGTAAAAGCGTGAGCGCTGTGGTTATTGGTTTAAAATGGTGATTACTGCGCAGTGAGTGTGTATGAGAGGGTGGAGAGAGAGAGAGAGAGAGAGATTCGACTGGTGTTTGGGGGCATTTCAGACTACTGATACTCTTGATGTCTTCCTAGTCAGTGCAGCTCTGTACTTCCTGGTCGATGCAGGATAGTTAACCCCGTGACCACTGATTACTGTTGTAGAGGCGTGCGCTATGTGACCTCGCCCTCTGGCCACCTGTGCAGCGATTGCTTGTTCTTGAATGAAATAAAACGTGATAGAGTACCAACATGCTATCAGCATTCAGATTTGTACGCAGCGCTGTAACACTCAAAGGTCACTATTTTAACAAATGTGACATTTGGCGTGGTGCTTTATGCTTTATTTCTCATCACTGTTGGCTTGTTGGAGCTTGAATTGAAGCTGTAACAGTGTGGTGATGGTAACTAGATAATGCAAGTCGTTGAGCTCTAATTCAGGGGACTTGATTTGAGCACTTAGACAATAGTGTTTTTGTATGTTTTGCAATGATGTGATGTAATAAGTTGATAATGTTAAAGCCCTAATCAAAACCCACTTGATGTTATAAATGTAAAGTGAAGTGCAACTTCTTCAGAGCTGTATAATACCACTGAATGGATTTTCACCTTTGTCTCTTTGTCTCTTTGTCTCTTTGCCTCCAGAACCTTGACAACTACAAGCAGACGGCAGAGCAGTACAACGAGGCAGCAGCTAAAGCGGAGGCCCACATCCGGTAAATACTGTGAATTACTTTGCAACACCATTTTCTGTGGAATGAACCGTTCAGTGTACTCATTACGTTGTTGCTGCTTACTGCCTCAGTATGCTTTTTACGAGCCTATCATAGGCTTAAGCAGTTGAATGATTGAATGTGCCTGTAAATAACATATTAGTGCTAACCGTGCACATCTAAATTCAAGGCAGACATCGTATGAGAAATTAGGAGAAAAAAAAGCACAGCAAACCTCGGCACAGTGGAGGACAGAGAGAGACCAACCCTGACGAGCAGGATGTCCACACAATTATCACTTCTCGTCTCTCGTGTAATAATATTGTAACACAATTCTCACATCATTGTATCCGGGCTCACTAGACAAGTTAAATACTTCTGACATCCGTCACTGCTCACTTTTAATACTTGAGAAAATATACACTTTTAAAAATGTAGGATTTTGATTTATTGAGTCAAGTATTTCAAACAATGTGATAAACATATTTTTAAGTTTTCATCATGTGATTTTGTCATAACATGCATATTATAACAAAACGACCTAGATATTCAGGCGATAATTATTTATTTATATACTTTCATCTATTTCACCTGCTTCTGTTCGGTGGTCTCTCCAAGTATACCAATTATCTTCTCAGATAATAGAAGATATTAGATCGATTTTGACCCATTTTAACATGTTTTTTTGTTTTGGCATCATTTCTGAGAATGGCACTATAATAGCCTAATGGATAAAACAGAGCATTAACAATTGCTGCTTATGTTAGTTCTGTTAAGTCTTCTGCTTTCTTTATCTATTTTATGCTCTTTTTTTTAATTAGACACAGCAAAGAGAACTGAAATATACCAGAGTATCATTGTCTTGGTCGTTTCATTGTATTCTCTCTAGTGCTCGGAGAGACGACTTGAGTTGTGTGAAGCCGATTCGCTGCTTTGGAATATGCGTTCTCTGTTGTAATGAGCGCAGTATTTACATGTATATACACTGTGGTGGCATGTTGGGTATCTCTCCCCACTCTCCAATGTGTATTATGATATTAACATCCCCGCCTTTCTTATTATTTTCTACAATGATGCGTGTCAATATTCTCGTGTGTCCTGTCGCCACCAGCAGCTTGGTCATCATGGCGATAGATTATGGACGACTTGGCCTTTTTAAATGGCAGCAGTGCTCCTCTTCAGACTTCACCTGCCTGCTGTCAAAAAGCGTGTCAGAGTCATTTATTAGTGAATCGCCGCCACACTGGCGCTGCCGGAGCATGAGGGCCTTGCCAATTTACGCCCCTCTTTAACAGCCATTCTTACCTCTTTTTAGGAAGGCGACAGAGCAGAGGAGTCTCTGTGAATCCAATTTAGTCAGAAAGCCATTCATTTTCCCTCTTGACAATGATTATTGCAAAAATGATGAAAGATGGCTGATTAATTCAGATCTATCTCTTTTTTCATGTGATACTCACATGCTCATTCCTCACCTTTTAGTTCCCATTAACACATAAAGCCTTTGTTTTTGTTTTTTTACCCTACCGCTAACTATTAAAACCTGAATTTCAGTTCAAAAACCTGTAAAAGTTGCACAGTTATTGTAGTTAGCTATTTCCCCCTCTGCTGCCAGCAGCGTAGTATGTATCCAAGTCTAATGAGATTCACCAGGAACATAAAAAACACGACAGGAAAGTGAACAATCTCCCTGCTCAACAGTAATAATTTCATATTGGGGTTAATTAGAAAGTTTTGCATTGATATTGTAATAGCAGTATCTGAAAAGATAGCAGCACAGAGGCCGAAATTCTTTCTCAACAAACTCTCTGCACACAAGGTGGGAAATGAAAGAAAGTCAGCAGTATAGTGTCACTTCACAGTTGTGCAGCATGAGTTTGTTACTTTGCATTATTAGGCTTTGTTAAGGCGCTGTACCTTGAAAAAGCAACATTCTGTTCCTCACTTAAGTCGCATGGCATCCCTCACTTTATTATTTAAACTCGCATACAAAGGAAGTATACCAAACAAAGCTGTCCTAGGAGTAAATGTGTGAATGTTACTCGTACGTCAGTATTGTACTGTAGCAGCGCGCAGACTCGTGCTTTCCTGGAAGCAGCCAGAGGAAACAGACGCTTGGTGCTTTTTGCTCGCTTTGCATTGTATGATGGGCAGTGACCTCATCCCGCCGTCTCCTTCCACCTGGTCCGTTGAATTTAACAGCATGCAATTCAAGTCCCGAATTTTGTCCAAATGATTACATTCGCTAGGATTTTGCTATTGTCCATCGCTGCATGGAAGAGGTTAGAAGATCAGTTCTGCACGAGTTTGCCAAAAGAAGCACATTTTGTCCTGCCACAATGTGCCGCTCATTATTTTTGCGCACGCACAACACTCCTCTCCCCCTTTTTTCCGTTTTTCTATCTCTGCCACACACGCAGGCACACTTTGTATTCAAGCAGCCACGTGCTCGTCATGTTCTGTCAGCATTTGGGCAGCGTTTCATTGTGCCGTGGTCACGCTGTCATTTCACACTACACTGACCACTCCGTAATTATTCTATTTACCCACCGCTGTAGGGGGGGGGAGAACACAGTCCAACAGACTATGTCTTTTTCTTCTGTCTTTGTATTCCTCTCTGTCTCCACTTGTGAATCTCTCTCTTATCGTCTCATTTTCTTAATTATACAATATTTTTTCGATCTCACTCACAGTTGTTCTTCCTCTGCCCGCGCTTGTATTTTTCTCTTTTATTTATTGTCCTCAGCATCTTTTTCTAGGAACTTCTATCCTCTTCTGTCTTCATATCTTCTGTAGGTATGAGAATGAAGAGTAGTGATTTCAAAGGCAGGTGACTCGTTATTCTTCCCTCTTCTTCCTCTAGTTTGGTTGAATTAATAACAACAGCAGAATGATGGGTTCCTAAATAAGGAGTGAAAAAGTCCGGACTCTATAATCCTGTAATTATGAAGAGATCATTTAAGAGTGAAATGCTGAAAGAAAGAAATAGAATATGCATATTTTAAGGAATGAAATGAAATAGATTGTTTTTGAGATCAGACTCAGCCACAGCACATTATTCAGTGGTGGGGGAGGGGATGGGTGGGTTTCTGTATGCAGTGGTTAAGGTCAGCAGATTCACCACGAGGAAAATCAGAGGTAGACATGTATTTCATCATTTATTGTTTATTTGATAGGGACACATATATAATACACAGAGTTGCACAACAATTATTCAATGCAATGTATCACAGCATTTATAGCTGCTGCCAATTCCCAGTTTCCCTAGAAGCGTCTTTCAGGTACATCGCTTTTCAATCAGGGACACCACCGTCACAAACTCCTTCTAGTCATTTCCACTTGTATATTGACAGTTGCGGTGGTCCCACTTTGCCCGCTAATTCCTAGCTGTGATTCCGAACCGCTTCCGAATAGTTTGAGTGCAAAAGTTGAAGCTAAAAGCTGCCTCTCACACCTGAGGAGGGCACTGTGTTGATTGCAGGGTGGAAGGAAGCCTCTCGGGTTATTGCCTCCCTTTTCCTACCCTGGACAGGTCACACTCTCTCGAACATTATCCTCGAGTGGGGACACGCTGAGCGGTAAAATGTTATTTAGTGCTATTTTCTACTTTCCTTGCCCAACTGCATGGGGGCATTTTAGAAAGGTTTATCCATTAGCCTTGCCTCGGGGTATCAGACTACCCAGATTCCACAAAAACACCTCACCCAAGAGACCCACAACATTACAGCTTAGCTTACCTTAGAATCTAAAAAATACATTAATCCTCTTAAAAAAAACTTGTTACCCTCAAAGTGTTAGCAAAGACAGAACCTAAGGGAACCTCAGGTGGATGTGTCTGTGAGGATTCACCGTGAAGAAACTGCTGACAGTTTGTGGTTAAAAGCCTTCTTTCATGTGGGTTTGTGATATCTACTTTATTCTGTATGTGTGTGTGTGTGTGTGTGTAGCGTGTCCAATTAGTGAAACAGACAGGTAGCGAACTGTAAGGATCTCTGTGGCCCACAAGGTAGAAGACTCCGAGTCATTACAAGAGACAAGACCTGTCTGCACTGTGTGGTGCAGCAAAGATTTAGCATTAAGACAGAAGGCTGCAGTCACTTACACACTCACACTGCCTCTCTTTGACTGCCTCTGTACAGTATATATATATATATATATATATATATATATATATATATATATATATATATATATATATAGAAACACCTACACACACAAACAATCCTGCAAAAGAACCACAGACAGCTCAGAGTTGTTCTGTGCAGTTACAGTAGATATATGTGAGAAGACAAGCAAGTGTAAATTCACATGTTACAATTTTCACTGCTGCATCAATTAACAGATTTTCATCCCGTCACAGTTTAGAGACGGGAAGCATGGGAATCAAACCGTGGACATTGCGTTCATACCACCTTTTAAGATGCTAAATGCAAGCTTTAGAGCATTATCAATGTAATAATAGATACATATTGGCACAGAGGACAAGAATAACAGGACCTCTCATATATAGTAACACAAAGGGACAGCACATTTGAAATACAGCAGAATACCTAACACTCACTGAGCCGAGCAGTGTGACATGCAGCAGGTTGTACATAATACAGTTTCCTTGCTGAGAGCCAGAGTAAGAGATTACTAATAACTGAAGTTGTTATTAAAAGAAAAGGGCTTTCAAAATAAAAGACACAAAACCGGAGTTGAACTAGTTGATGATAGAAAAGGCTAGCGATGGAAGGTGGTGGCAACAAAACGCTCCAGAGAGTGCGTCTCACCCCACATCGCCCGCAACTCGAGTGATTCGTCCAACCGTGAGGTCTGCTGATTGAAAAGCTATCAGCGGTGAGATGTAACACACGTGCACATGTGCCCCTTATCTTGTTCCCGCGTGTCACCTGTTTTAATGGAACACTCTCCTTATCCCCTCCCATCGCTTCCTCCCTATACTCCCGCAAAGTGAGTTTGGTGGGGATCAATCAGCTGGGCTAACAGAGAGACAATTGTTCTATACGTTCCTACGTTCCTATCTCCCTTCAGCACTTCAGCTGTCAGCAGATACGCACAGAGTTCTGTCTGTCGTCAGCTCGCGGCTTGTAGTTGTTTTTGATTGCTGTTCCTATTTGAGACGTACGCGTTTTGGTGGATTTAAGATTTCCCTTTGTGAGGGTCTTTTAGGGTGTTGCCAGATTATGAGCTTATGATTTAGTATGTTGGATCCCTGAAGGTATGATAAGTGATTATTAGGACGACCAAAATAATCTTCTGAGTTCCGTCAGTCCTCAGACGGACCTTTAACGGGCTTTATGATCCATCTGTAGTTCTCATTGGCTGTGATCGTGACAGTAAGAGTTCTGCCAGTTGAAATGTGATGTTATGGATGTTATCCTTGTGGTAGCATCATAAAAGCTTTACAAAGCCTCTAACAATAGCCGATGCATGCTCTGTTATTCTTCTTGATCTCACCCCGGTAATGACATGAAATCCAAAAGTACAATGCCATGGCTGCTGCTTTAAAAGGACCCAAATCCTTGTCATCATGCATTAATAACTGTTCACACCACACACACACACACACACTAAGACACAGAGAGAATAATAAAACGCTACACCCGTACGATTTCTCCTTTTCCTTCTTATTGCTTTATTCCCTAATGTCACGCTTTGCAGCAACTCACAACTTGAGCTCTCTTCATGAAAACCACACACTGCCAAGGTGAGACAAAATAAAAAATAATGAAATAGAATTTTAACCTAATCTTTCTGCCCCGACTCGTGCACGTATTTATGCAAAACCTCACAGGCAGAAAGAAATGACAGCATTGTTTTGCTTCTTCTCCCTGCAAAAGTTGGCTATCAAACTAGCTGGGGCGGCTAATGTTGTTTCTAATAAGAGCTCACCTTTAATTTCAGTCAAACGAAGCAGTTGGTGGAGATTAGCGGAGGCAATTTTCTGCTTCAGATTCCATTATTAAAACACTCCTGGTATCAGAAAGTTTCTCTTGTTGAATTGAGAATCGTTTTTTTTCTTTCCTATTTGAGCTGGAGTTAATACCTTTGGGCTATTGTTGCGGTTATCTCCTACTCTTAGCGAGTGGTTCAGAATGCCGACCAGCTGTCACAGTGCAGGCAAACATCAGCCGGTCGTAGAATTGTAATCATGTCATTGAAACTCTTGCCAACGGATTTTAAAGTGACCAACACAACAACTCCCGTCTCCATTTATTTAGTGCAACAATACAAATTCTTTGTCCTCAAGAGCTGACCGTGGCAAATCCTCTGTTTTCAAACTCATATTCATCATAATAATGAAGTATTTTAATGATAGCTCCAGCCAACACACCTCAGAAGTGTCCAGCTTGCTTTAATATGATTGAAACTGTGTTTGTTGCTCTTATTAACGTCAGCTAGTGAATTATACAGACCACGATAACACCTCGTCAGAGTCCCAACTACATGATCTGTTGGCCAAACGTTACGCAATGTGCACCAATATTCAACTGTCCTCCTGAGCACAGAGGGGCGGGGCAACGGTAAAATGCAGATTGTGATGGTTGCCATGGGTTCCTGTTTGTCTACGCTTGCGAGCTGCAACGGTTATTTATCATTGAATAAGTTGCTGTCACGTCTCTCTCTCTCTCTCTCTCTCTCTCTCTCTCTCTCTCTCTCTCTCTCTCTCTCTCTCTCTCTCTCTCTCTCTCTCTCTCTCAGGTTGCATTCACTTCTCTATTCATGAATATTCTCTCTGCCAGTGATTTATTTAATCCTGTCGCTCTGCCCTTCACTGCACACACACACACACACATACACACATTCAGACTACACGATACACATACCAATGCGGAGGAATTTCTCCCCCCAGTCCTCCGTGTGTACAGTTAATCTCACACACGTGCAGCGTATTTACGAGGCACAGTTCAAACGCACGCACACATAATTATTGTGTGCGTTTGTCAGTGAAGGCAGAGATACTGAGCTCATTCGTATGTGCATGATTCTGTAATTGCTTTGAGGGATGGCATGAGGGCAGTGTGTGTGTGTGTGTTTGTTATGTGTGTGTGTGTTTGTTATATGTGTGTGTTTGTTTGTTATATGTGTGTGTGCGCATGATTGCGTATGTGAATGTCAGGTGGTCAGCTGCCCAAAATAAATCGGCATGCCCCATCACGTTAAAGGAGGCCACGCCTCTCCTCGTCACATTGAACTCTAATTCTCCCTCTTTCCCTCTTTTTCAGTCTTGTCTAGTGTTACACATAGCGTGCACACAGAGGGAGAGGACCTCTATTCTATTCTAGTTGAGGTGAAGTTCATTATTGACCTCGGTAACAGCAGTTGACAAAACAATCTCAACTTAATAAAAGTTGTCACGAATGAGAATTAATTTAGATGTTCTATAATTCCATGAAAGTTGGGCAAAAGCAAAAAAAGATCATGTGTGATTTATGATCTACTTAATGGACTCACCGTGTTCTATTCAATTATATTTGTTCAGTTATATCCTGTTTTTTTCCTATTCTATCCTGTTGTGTTGTATTGTGTTTTGTGCTATTATATTCTGGTCTATTCTGTTATATTATCTTCTATTTTGTTATGTTCCATATACTCTATTCTGTTCTGTTCTATTCTGTTGCTAGTGGACTGAGTGCGCATATGAGAGGTTGTACAAGATGCAGTACTGTGAATGACAAGGTGTGTGTGTGTGTGTGTGTGTGTGTGCGCGTGTGTGTGCGCGCGCGTACATATCCATATCCCAATCCTTCCCGTTACGAGTTCTGTCACAACAGCAGGTAAATTACTACAAGCAACAGAGCACTCAAGGATTACCCTCATGTAGGATTAGCATTCACTACCTGTGTGTGTGTGTGTGTGTGTACTGATTGTGTGCTTTTGTCTACACCCACATGTACTGTATGTGTTAGTCAGATAAAAAGAAAAGAGAAAGTTTGACTTTGACTCGTAAGCTGCTTTGTCGATGCATAATTCATCTTTCTCCACAGGCTGCACCTTGAAGCCTTTGAAACTATCTCAGCTTCTCCAACTGTGACTAAAACAAACCGTAAACACTCAAGTATTCTTATTTTATTTTGCTCTTCATGAGATTTAATGACATCACACAGACGGTGCTGCTCATACTGTGGTGGAGTAGGTAACGTTAAGTCACACAGACCTATTTTCTGACATTTCTTATTTGCACAAACCTGACGTTTTAAAATACAGTAAAAATGACTTATTTGTTATTGGTACCCCATCTTTATCTTTTCATCATTGCCATAGACTGAAACATGCTTACAAACAATAGTGCTCAATATCTGACAATAAGTAAACGGTGGATAATACGAATCAATCAGTGATCTTTGTGGATGTGTTTTGTCAATACTGAGCAATTTCATGCAATCCAATCAACCGTCAGAGATGCACAACATGATAATTGTAGCCAGGAGGTTTGAGCACACACGGTGAATGAAGGCGTTGTCGGCGTTCTCGTCCCACTGACTCTCCTCTCTGTTTCCTCGTAGCCCTCGGCAGACTGCGTCTGTGTGCGGTGAGCTGCAGGCCCGGGTGCTCCAGTGCTACAGAGACAATCCGCAGCAGACCCTGCGCTGCTCCAGCCTGGCCAGACAGTACATGACCTGTGTCCAGCAATGCAAGAAGGTGGGCGAGGGTTACACACTGTGTGTGGGTGTGGGGGAGCGTTGGTGTACTAATCTGCTGTATATGTGTGTGTGAATGTTTGTGTGTGTGTGTGACGGGTAACTCCACACATCTGTACTTTTAATCAATTTCCCACTCCCATTGTTTAGTTATTACCATAATCACTCCTTCCTCATTCCCTTTGAGTAACACACTTGGCCAGAGTACTTGGAGTAGCTCCTTTTCAGATAATATTTTTTTAATTAGTTTCCCTTTCTAAAAACAATAAAAGAGGATATCAGGTAATTAGTGAGACCTGGAAGGAGCTTGGCAGTGACAGTGACGGTGGAACAAAAAGGTGAAGGGACCAATAATCCTTTCAGTCCTGATACGGGATCAGTTCATTTCTGAGAGCTGTAATCTGCATGTTGGGTTACTTCCACACTTCAGATAGGACGCTAAATCAATGACACATGCTTATTGAGCGGATTTATAAGTCACCCCGGCGTGCGCCGTGTTTTGGAACTTTCTGATAGGAAGATTACACCGTTATTAGTGTATTCAAAATCAGTTTGGGCATTCAGCTCTTTGAAATGCATTCTGCTTTCTGCTGATACTTTCGCGAATACTGTTCAGACCCGACGCTTATCTACTAAGTGCTTATTTTACCCAATTTCTCCATCAAAAAAAAACAATAATGACTGGATGCAATTTGCACATTATTATCGCGACAAAATGCACTGATACTGCTCCAAAGTAGATAAAAGGAACAAAAACAACAATTGGTGAATTTGGCAGTTTAAACGGTCGATAAAAGCGAGGCAAAGGCTCACAATAAAAGCAATCAGACTTTTTTAAACTGGTTCAAAAGATCCATTTGCTAGTGGGATGGTGCTCTTTGAGGGGAAAACTGTGTATTTGTACGTGGGTTTTGTGAGCATGTGTTGTATAAATTCAGATTGTAAGTGTCAAGAGTAAAGTGCAGAGTAAAGGCAAGCAGTTTTTCTTTTGAGGCACTTGTTTAATACAGATTCAATCAGGCATATCCTTGACAGAGTGAGTGTGAAGAGGAAAAAAAGAAGAGAGAAAACACAGAAGAGACAGAAAGCGAGAGTAAAAGGTCAAACGAATGAAAAATAAAAGCTTCAGTGTGTATCGAACGCATCAACGTCTGTGAGGGAAAGTGTTGTGGCCTGAAAGCCAGAGCGGGCTCAGGCCTTACACACAGTCCTCTGAATAGCAACTTCTACTCGAGAGGCAGAAGGTGGATCTGACTGACGTTGGTAAAGGAGGTCTAGCCCTTTCCAGGCAGTGGTTTAGAAGCCAAACATTACAGTGCTCTCTGGAACACTTATGTTTTTAGATCTCTGTTAGTGCTAAAGTGTTGACTGACGGACAATTCTAAGAGTTGGCACCTTTTTTTTTTTAAATTCCCCGCAGTTGCTGTCTCACTTTGAAAGGAACAATCTCGATCCAAAACATTTTATCGCTGACATCTTCTCCGTCTAACCTTTCGTTTTTGGGGATAATCTAACAGAGATGAAATCTCGCTCTTCTGAAGACTGTTGGATTTTCAGGTTGACCTTTAAGACTTCAGACGAGTGCTCCATCCCATGCTCAAACTTAAACATATAAATGATTCAAGATTCAAGATATAGATGTGGAAACGTAGAAGAAGTCACATTTAAGTGTCCGATTGAACTGCACATCCAATACACATCCTATATTATATCCTTTACATCTGTCACACATCTGGAGTATTATCTGCTATTCCGTGGGTCTTTCATGCTGCTGTCTCTTTAGCACCAGTTCCCATCCTCCATTCGTCCCCCTTGAACGCCTATTTCTCTGCTCTTCACGGCACACTTTGTCACATTAGCCAGCGCATTAGCTCCAGATGCTGTAGCCACGGAGCTCTGGAGGGTCCTCGGTAGGTTTGGCACTATCCAACTATAGTTTGTTGTTTAAAGTCTTTGCTGCAAAAATTGTTTGCATCCTTATTATACATTTAGACAGTGTGCGAAATACCCGGTGGCCAAACACACACACACACACACAAAAAGCAACAACTACACCCTGCAACAGAATACACTCTTGCCTCCCGCACTAACTGGGCACACAGACCTTGGCTTGGCTTCAATGTCCTGCTTTAATCCAGGTTCTCGCGAAAGTCACTGGATCCGATTTGTCCAAAGGGGGTCCGCTTAGGTCCACAAACAGACGTGAAGACGGTCTCGCGTCACGCAAACCTGCTGCAGCTCTGGCTGGCTGTGATCTTTTCTCCCACTCGCTATTTATATCTGTGAATAAATGTTTTGCAGTTTTAATAATGAAAACCGCCGGGCATTAGTCAGCTTTTTTTTTTTTTAAAGACATTTTAAGTGACAACTGCAAGTGACAAATAATTGTCTTTATGATTCAAGACCCCGAAATGTTGCTATTGAGGCTTTTAGGGGCTCTGAAGTGTCACGTGTTGATCTGGTCCGGAGGTTTTCAAACGTTGAGAAACGTGTGAGTTGAAGGGGGGGGACGTGGGGGGAGAGATGTGAGGAAAAGACATTGTGGGAGGCGAAGGGGACAGACGCATGGCGGTGTTCTGAAAACAATGGGAAGATAATTGTGGTGCTTTGACACACTTATCAACACGGTCAGCAGTTACAGCAGCAGTGGCTGCGACACACAGCTCGTTTAAGCAAATTGAATTGGAACTTGTCACTGTAATATATATATATTACACAGATAAAAAAACGGATTTTTAAGACTTCTGTCGATAAAACAGGTTCCGTTTTAGAGCTGACGACTTTCTTAGTTTCTAATGGAAGTAATTAGCAATGCCGGGTTAATGGTGAATACTCAAATAGCACTTTGGAGTGGTACCCAAACGGCTTAGATTGGGTCAAATAGAGAGGGGGGAGACGACGAGTAGAGCTGCCACTGGAGGCTCCCCCTTATTCAGCCTTAATGAAAAGAAATGAGTGGGCGGTCCTAAGACCTCTCCGGACACACAGGCAGCTAAAGGTAAAATTTCAGTATGGCTGCAGGTAGTAAAGGGTCAACAGGGAGCAATAAGCACTTGCTGATTTAGTAATGAGAGAGCGCACTGGATCATATTTCATTATGAAATGTGATATTCTATAGACCCTGGAGGAAACGTTTTGTTAAGGGTGAGACTGTGAGTAATGGAGGTTTTGCCTTTGCCTGAATGAGTTGCCTGTGTGTTCGTTCCGAAAGGGGAACAGAAGGTTTTTAGGTAATTACATTCACCTGCCGTGAGCTCATCGAGTACTGCGAGTGACGATGTGAAAGATTACAAGGCAAAATGTCACGTTTTGGAAACTGTTGATTTGTCGCATTCAGGAAGTCTTTGAAAAACATCTGATTGTGTCATCAGAAAACAAACAATCAAATGTCCGAACATGATGTCAGATTTTGTAATGTTACCGTATTATCCAATTATCTGCTGCGCTGAAGGACGACAATAAGACACCAACATAGAGGCAGTTTATTTAAACTAACAAGCCAAATAAACTGGCTTTTTATGGGTAGATAAAATAGCTAGTGAGTTAGAAAAGACACACAATGTAATTGGATGCAGTCAGCTTTGTGCCACAATAACATGACTGCTCAACAGACAGCAAAGCGTCTAGCCGGCTGAAACCTCGCGACAGCTTAAAAGCTCTGTTCTTTTGTTCTCTGTTTGTGCTTTTAAGGATTTTTCTAAAGCAGATGCATTCTTCCCTGTGATTAAAAGGAAGAATGCTGTATTTTTCTCCCCAAAATTAATTGTTTTAGTTCTCTTCCTCTCTTTTGTGTCTTTCTGCACATGAATGAACACCTATCTAATATCATCCGTCTGCCTGAAACCTAACATTTCCCACGTAGGCATATTCTCTGTATCATGGAGTCATGTAAGCAAAGTTAAAGTGTGTGTTCATGACTCACAGCAGCAGCAGGTCCATTCTGTCTGTCGCCCAGCTAACACTGACCTGTATCATTTCCCGATAGTTCATTCATATGGGCTCTACTGTATATATCTACCGTATATATATATATATATATATCTGGTCCTCCTTGTCAGCCTGTCTGTTTGTCAATCAATCTGCGTATGAAGCCCGTGGGCTGCTTCTCTGTCTACTCTGTCTTGATCTGAACATCACGAGAGTATCTATCTCACTATTTCTGTCTCCCGCTTGAAGTCCACCCAGCTCACTATCTACAGTGGCACAGCCTTCCTTATATGTCACTCAAAAGTTCTTTTATGTTTTATGATTCATGCATGCACACACATACACACACACACACACACACATTCTGCCCTCTGCAATCCATTAAAGACGGCTGCTTCAGGATATGGCCTGGCACACACACACACAAACACACACACACCCCTGTCCCTCTCCTGTCTCTGGTTGGGCCATTGTCATGCATATGTCACCTTAAGAGAGTGTGTGTGTGTGTGTGTGTGTGTGTGTGTGTGTGTGTGTGTGTGTGTGTGTGTGTGTGTGTGTGTGTGTGTGTGTGTGTGTGTGTGTGTGTGTGTGTGTGTGTGTGTGTGTGTGTGTGTGTTAAGGATGCAGGGTAAATGTCAGCTCACCAAGGCCCTGCGTTCCATGAAGCTTTGTGGGTTTTGTCTCCGTTTGGTTTTGACGTTATCTTATATTTTGTCAGTATATGGTCATTGTGATAGGACAGTGTGTGTTAGTGGGCTTGCATTTGTGTGTTTGAGTGTAAGCCCACGAGAGACGTTGTGAGTTCACCCTTTACCTCTCATCATCTTTCCTCTCGTTCAACCTCCTCAGCGAAACAAAACACACCCGTCCTCAAAGTCACGTTCAAGAACAAACCGACACTTACTGTAAGTGTCAGCCCCCCCCCCCCTCTCAATACTCAAAGGCTCCAGTGCCAACTGCGCTGTGCCATTTAATACCATTAGCAGCGGTCAACGGCATTGTCGCAACGATTGCTAATGTATCCCACACACTTGACCCACTTGAACGCGTCGGCCTCCTGAACGCAGCGTTCGTCTACCCGGATCTGTGAGCGTGTGCTGCAGCCTCTGAGATGTTTGGTGAAGTGCCGCTCTAGTTCTGCCTTGATTACTGAGGCAGAACCAGAGCGTTGCTGAAGCTAAACAGTAAGTGGAACGGATGCTTTTTGTACTTGGGGATATATGGGGATATTTTTTAAAGGTAATCAGCGATCTGTTTACTCTCAGTTGTTGCTTTTTAAATAGTGCAGTTTGAAAAAGGTAGAAAATATACTTAGGGGATGTCGAGGGCCCTGGCGGGGGGCTGATAATATGCAAATTACATTACACAGAAGTCACGGTTGGGTTCATACCCGAGTTTAGGAGTCGCATTTCGGAGAAAATCCGATGAGGAAGTACAAAACAAATTATGCATTAGGTTGTTTTATTTTCACTTATTTTGAACAGACAGTAGAGCAAGTGTCAAACAACCAAAATCCTCTTGCTGGGGACTGAGGTAGCGCAACTTTGGTAAACTATTTCCATTATAGAAATAAGGGACATTTCAAACCCATATGTATTACACTGTACAGATCACATGAAAGCAGTAGCTTGCACACCTTTATTGTGTGACACTAATCAGGAGGGTGGGAGGAGCTTAGTTCTGTCTCAGTGTGCAAGCCTGTTGGTCCAAAGCTAGGAAGTGATACATCATCAAATGAGGAAAAAAGAAAGTTTGTGAAGTTTGTGTTGTTGCACTTTTTAAAACTTACGTTTTACACGGCCAGGACATTTTGGTGTTTTCCTTTTTCACGGAGCTGTTGGAAGACTTTGGTTAATGTTCACATGACTCAATTCATCAATATGTTGATTGACAGAAAAATCTCCTTTCTGGGCTCACCTTGGGCTCTGGGAACTTGTGTTGGGTATTTTTCTTTTTACAATTTTTCCCACAATGTTTATGCAAAATGATTAACTTAATAGAAGAAATAAACAATGACTTAATTAATCAACTGTGTAAATAATTGTTAGCTGTAACGCCAGTATACTTTGAAGTTAGGTATGCAGCTATGAAGGGCAACAATACTCATCTTGAGTTCCCCAGAGCTTTAGTGACAAACGACAAAGAAAAACAAAAAAAACAACAATGTGGTTGTGTGTCTGTGTTTGTGTGTGATCGCCAGTTGATAGTGCCATGGGTTTGCAGATGGATCCTGCCGCGTTGTCACCTCCATCAGTCGTGGTGTGTGTGTGTGTGTGTGTGTGTGTGTGTGTGTGTGTGTGTGTGTGTGTGTGTGTGTGTGTGTGTGTGTGTGTGTGTGTGTGTGTGTGTGTGTGTGTGTGTGTGTGTGTGTGTGTGTGTGTGTGTGTGTGTGTGTGTGTGTGTGTGTGTGTGTGCGTGCATCTTCTGTGTCTACGTAAACTCGAGCTATTTCCCGTTCTTCAAAACATTTAAGTAGACATTTTCCACACCAGCCACTTTAAACTACAAACTGACTCAACAAGGTTTTCTTAAGGAGCCGTCCATTTCTAAATGTAGTGCCAGCAGCATCTTAAGCACCTCTCAGACAGCATTCAGTCCAAAGTAATGGTTAAACCTTACTGAATGTCTTTAGTAATGGCAGACTATTTCTCTGTCTTCCTGCCACAGCAAATCCCAGCAACAAAAGAAATCAAGATTCAAACCTGTTTGGTGTGTCCAGGTGGAGAAATTGATTGAAAAGGAAGAGGAATTTTGCCATTTCCAACTAAAAGGAGGGGGAGAAAAAAAAATGAGGGATGCGTTTTTGTTGCCGGGATGACGAATAGAAGGTGCCTGTCAATGGGGGAATGGATGGAGACCGATGAAAGAGAGGAAAAGTAGGGGAGGTAGAGGCTTAAGGGTGCCTGTCAGTGAAGAAGGGTTAATAGAAAACTGTAAAAGAGAGATACAGTAGGAATGAGGAGACGATGGGAGGAATGTAGAGAGGACGAGTAAAGAGGATAGGAGGGGTTTATGTCAGCGGAGGGGATGAGGGGATGACAGAAAGTATGGAAGGAAGAAGAAAGAGGAAAGGATGATCTGTCAATCACCACTTTGGGATAGAAAGGAGAGACTGAGACAAAAAAAAAAGATAAATAAAGTGTATGTATGGCTATCTGTAGTTGCAGGTGGTGAGCCCCACTGTGAGCCTTGGCCGGCCTGCTAACTCTGATCTGATAACAGAGGCACTCTATTCAGCAGTAATCTGGTCCTGCACGTACACACACACACACACACACAGACCGTTCTGTATATGGTAATATCCGCGTTATAAAATACAAGCATACACTGATTATAGCTTTTGTGTGATTGCTACTTGCTGTACGTCTGTACCAATACTAACACGATGCACTGTGTATTTTTGCTCTCCATAAATAAACTACAGTATTATTATTGAGATGACCTACCTCTTAGTTTTATGCCTCCACAGTTTATGATAGCAGCGGCCAGAGGCATTATGTTTTATGTTTGGTGAATGCAGTGTCTTAGGAATGCCTGGAGGAAGTTTCTTTAAATCTGCCTCAAACATCCCATGAGACCTAAAGGATGAACTAATTAGGGCTCCGAGAGTAGCGATCAATGGAATAGGACGCAACCTTTGGGGCTCCTGCAATAATCTATCAAAACTCCTTCTCCAGGCACAAAGGTTTTGCGTTTTACCCAACACTTCCGACTTCTTGCTGACCAGGGCTGTCACTTATGACTCATTTTCTGGTGATTAATCTATTGACTATTTTACAGATTAGTCGATTGATCTAAACCAAAAAATCGAATTAACCATTTCATCAAGTTCATTTAAGTTTATTTTATTTGACAAACTGTAGACTGTCATTGTATAATGCAACACACAATGAAATACGCAAACCCCTGAAATCTTAAATACAGATATCGTAATCAAAATATGCTCCCCGTGTTCTTACAGTACATTTATTCCTGATTGTAATCAAAATGAAAAATGTTTAATAAGGCAGCATAAATAGTCATAACACACCGGCTCATGCAGGCTACATGCAGATGAACAACACACAGTCCAATGTGAGTGCTTTGAAGAATACCATAAGTTAAATGAAAACCCTGCTTTCCACCTGCAGAGCCGACATCGCCACTCTGTTCATGAAACACTCCTGAACTTGAGAAAGAGCCTTTTTCCGGAACCTGCTGAGCGCGTGATGCATCGTACGGACTGTGTTGATATTCTCTGGTGATTCAGAGCTCAACTACAAATCAAAGTCGGAGAGACGGGGGTCATCTCTGTCTTTCCTGATTACACCGCGAAGACAACTCCCGCCCCGAGGCGCCTTCAGTGACATCCGGCGGCAGCTCTGTGAGATGCCAGGGATACAATTTGACCTGCTTTTCCCTTCGTGTTATGCATAACGGCGCAGAGAGGGAGTTTCAATCACAAGAAGATGTCATTCAAATACCTAGCAAGTGATACGATGTTGAGGTGGATTTGTTAATTTGTGCCTCATTGCCTGAAAGAAAGAAACTAAATATTTTAACTCGTTTTATTTCAGTTCGTTGTGAGGAGTCTTGTCGCGCTAGTTTCTCTCGACACCTTTTTGTTTCACTGAGGGCGGAGCTCTGCACACAACCATTTCTCTTCGGCAAAAAAGCTCTTATCTTAGTTGTGAAATATTGGATTGACTTTGCAGACGTCTGTGTCCTGCTGCTCATATCAGTCTGCCTTTCGCTAAGTAGCAGTCCGCTCTGCTGGAAGAACTGTGTGACCATTCCTGAATTACTCAAACAACACTTTCTATATTAGATACTTTAAAATCGATCTTTCCATATCTAAGCAAATCACACAGCATATGGGCAGATAACGATGTATCGGTAATAAACTAATATGGGCCGTCAGGCAAATCTGTGTCTCCCCATATTACCATATTTGGGTTTCCAGAGGACTGCAACCATCAAGCAATTAGATGTTGTAGCTCTCACTTCCTCGACATCATACTATCATAAGTGGCAAACTTTTCAACGTTCCTCGGCTCTCTGCAATCTCTGTCCCCTGACTGACTCATTTTGTTTTGCTTTTGTTAGTTTGAACATTGATTAGTATGATTACATCTTTAACATGCAGGAAGTGTGGCTTGTTTTTCTTTTGACTACATCGTTATTATTCATGTTTCCACTTTTGGACTGTGATTGTCATTGTTAAACTGCCATTTGTTTCTCTTTCTGTGCACTATATTTATTAATAGGAATATTAAACAGAAAAAAGGGATTAACACGGTGACATGACTCAAGAATTGTTTTGCTAATTACAACAATTTCACACACATGATAAAATGATGAAGTGATGACATTTTGGACCGGCATCGATGTAAAGTGCAACTTGACAGGTTGGTGAAGGTTCATTTCTTTCCTTTGTAGGGCTTTGCCAACACATTTATAAAGAAACATTGACATATGTGTTGTGATATATACCCGTACATATTGCCCTCACAAACACACTCACACCTACTAGTTCACATATTTATATCTCTTTACGTCTCTCTCTCTCTTTCCCTCCTTCCATCCCACCTCTCCTTCACATCCATAATCTCCATGGCGACTGCCCTGTAAATGCACAGGGCAGCTCTCTCACGCCCCTCCCTCCTCCACCAGTCCTCTTTCTCTCTTAAATCTATATGACACTCCATCAGCATCCAGCTAAACTTCTCATCCGTGCTGCTACGATCCACTGATCGCCATCTCTGTAACATGTGATTGACTCTTAAATTGTGACAAAGGGACTCACTAGGTGCAGACTGAGGTGCTGTCATTATCATCTTCACTCTCCTATTGTTATTGATATCCAAGCTGCTCAATCTCACTGACATTTTGTCATTTGGTCTTTTTATGTGTACAGATCGCCTTTGTTAAAGGAAAATCATGTTTCCTGCTCACCCAGAGTGAGACAATTTCATATCTGTGTGTAGTAGGAAAATTAATAGTTTGGACAAAAATATGTGTGAAATAAAAATACAAATACAATGTCCCATACAGTTAATCTTTTATTTAACAGTTACCAGTATAAATAGACAAGAAATGAGTCTCCAGCGTGAGTCTTTGCATGAAAAGTCTTCAGGATTCATCCTCTGGGC
Organism: Anarhichas minor; assembly: GCF_050575085.1. NCBI lineage: Eukaryota > Metazoa > Chordata > Actinopteri > Perciformes > Anarhichadidae > Anarhichas > Anarhichas minor. The sequence goes on along the minus strand of NW_027466467.1, from coordinate 9,786,253 downwards.
ACCTATAATTGTCAACATGTTTTGGCATACCGCCCAATAATTGTCTAGATATTTCAGTCTGGTCCAAAGTGGTGGACCGACCGCCACCATGGCTTAAAAAGATCCAAAGGTTGATCAAATTGGGGTAAATTTAAGTTTGCCTCTTGGTTAAACCCATTGGTGAAATCTGCCCTTAAATTATCTGATCACCTTTGAAAAACGTCTTCATATCAAACCTAGCTTTTAGATGACTTCATCAAATTACATCAGTTACTTAATACATTAAATCAATGAGTATCGTCAGCATTTGATGGCTGAAGGTTTACAGACAGACTGAGCAACTGAATGCTTCTCTGCAGCAACTTCCCTGATTGACTAAACAAACCACTATCTGGTGGTTTCTGCATTCATGCGCTGAATCTGTAGACAACGGGACAAAGTTCTGGTATCAGAAGCGTTCTGGTTTCCATTTGCAGTCAGAGTAGTATTGACTCATCGCGTTCGAGCAGGCTTTGGTTAAATGCAGGTTAACAGGCGATGATTACGCTAATTGTGAAACAATCTGATCGTACATGTCATCTCTGAAATCTCTCAACTCAAAACTCTCCGGTCTCGCATCTCAACTTGCTAATCGGAGTGTAAACAGCAAGTCCTGGCCCGGATATCCCCTGGCTAGAACGCTAATACACCCCCATGCCCCCAAAAGCTTTGTCGTCATCATAGCGTCAACATACAGACTTGAGTGAATCAACAGTTACGATGGATCTGCGCGTGTAACTAACTAGCTGTCTGACTGATTAAGAGGCTTCCTCAGAGGACTGACTGATTGACTGTTTGGCTGTCTTTCTGACCGTGTAATCAGTGAAAGTTGTGTCTTTATTACGCAGCCAAAGCCACGGCCATTCTGCCAGCGTCTGATTGACATCCCTGCCTGGCAACTGTCTCCGTTCTTCCAGAGAGAGAGGGAGAGAACTGAGTGCTGTTAGCACTGAGCAGAGAAGACACTTATTGATTTTCTACTTGTCTATTATTTTTGTTTTCCGCAGAGAAAAGACGTGTGTGTGTGTGTGTGTGTGTGTGTGTGTGTGTGTGTGTGTGTGTGTGTGTGTGTGTGTGTGTGTGTGTGTGTGTGTGTGTGTGTGTGTGTGTGTGTGTGTGTGTGTGTGTGTGTGTGTGTGTGTGTGTGTGTGTGTGCGTGCGCGTGCGCGGCGCATCTCCCTACATTTGATGCAGATCTGTTTACATGTGGGTCTGCTGTCAGTATACAGTTGCTTCTACGATTCCTGGCCAACAAACACAACGATCTATCTGCTCCTCACACTGCTCACTAATTGGATGAAAGCTGGCAGGTGTAAGAAAACATGTGTTGGTGTGTCTATATGCTGTGTATCACTGTTTGTGTGTGTGTGTGTTTTAAATCTAACCTCAACGGACCCTTTTCCATCTCGGCAAGAGTCGGTCATAATGAAGGGAAATAGTTGGTTTCGACTTTACACTTTTTGAACCAACACAGTGTACGAATTGGTTCCAACTCATGTGAATAGGTTTAGAAAGCGTAGATGAAGGAATTATTCCTGGAACTCATTCCCTCTGATAGCAACACAAAAGATGAGAGTAACGTTAACATTACAGCCACATCCACCTGGTGGATGATGTAAACCATTGCAACTGATCTCCTCATAAGGTGCCATCGGAGCGTCCTTTCAGCCAAGGACCTGGCACCCAGCACGGAGGGAGGGTGACTTCTAGGTGGCTGCATCTGTTATAAAGCCTTGGAGGGCAGAAGTGGATGAACCCGGTTTAAAGAGTTAACCACCTGTCAGGGACGATCTAGTAAACCGAACCGACCCGCAACAAAGCAGGGATCATTTCATTGGTCAACACTGCACCTGGCATTCCATTGGTTGGGGAATTTTGGCTGGGTTATTGCACAGAAGAGCAGAGGGGAAATCTGGGATCAGACGTTTCACGAGCACACAGAAGCAGCCCGAGTATGAGGAGAAGGCCTGAAGCTGCAGCACAGGAAATCTATGCAAGCAACAATATATCTGCAATATCCATATGTCAACCGCAAGCGAGGGCTATTTGAGTGCGACGACGGGGTTTTGAGGGAAATCATTACAAAATCTGAACGTCAAATCAATAAGTCGTGCTCTCAGATTGAAAGACTACGCTCTTGAATGAGAGGAAAAAGCTCCATACAAAATCAACTTCTCAACAAGAGATATTAGTGGTCCTTCAGTCTACAACATCTAGCGGATATACTGGAAATGAGGTGACAATAAAATTGGAAGTAGCTCTCAGTATAACAGCACTACAAACTGCATCCTCTGGAATCGGCACCTCTTTAAAACTGTTTCAACATTTTACCTTGATGAAGGAAGGATTTATTGTTGGACTCGACTGCATTAGCTTTAGTTCGGTGTACCTAATAAACAGGCAACTGAGTGTACATCTTGAATCCGGCACAGACCTTGAGCTTGAATATTTGGCTGCCCTCCCTGCCCAAGTTGCCGTGCATAAAAAGCTTTTCCTGTCTTTAAATGATCCAAGTGTGGATGGCGGCAGTCCAAATCTGGACCCGGGAACCAAATCAAACCGTGTGTTCTGTTGGAGGGGCCAGGGGGGTCAGTTTGAAATTCAGGGACTACTTCATACACTATGCATGAGGCATCATTTCCCATCACACTGTTGTATACGAGTGTGGCAATACCTACGCACACTGCCGCCACACACTGCACATGCATACGACTGCACACACGTCAACGCGTGCACAAACTACGGCGAACACAGTCGGAGCCACTTTCATGCACATATGCAGATACACGCTGTCCCCCCTTTTATGTCTCGGGACGTGAGTGGAACGGTAAAGCTAAATCCCCTTGTCACATTTGCCGCTCATCTCCAATTCAATGGCACCGGCTGCGATGCCCTCGGATGCACTTGGCAAGTGAACAGCTAACCTGCCCGCCAGCATATCTGCCTGCCAGCCGAGCGCCGAGGTAGTTAGCATGCCAACTAGCCCACCCAGCAGCCACACGCTAATGCTCCACTAACCCTGGGTTGCCCTGTGTCTTTCTCTGTGGCTTTGTGTTTGTATGCGTGCTGACGCAAGAGGTGTTTAGTTGTCAATCAGTGTTTCGTACACTACACCAGCACAAGTAGACGATTCCAAATGCATTTCCATCCATCCATTGTCTTCCGGTAACGGTTCATACACTTGTTTCATTTTAATACACCACTCTGTATTCTTTAGCACTGTGTTTTTATATTTTAAGCCCAGTGTAAGTACCCAGCTTAAGTTTCAGTTTATTTAACCGTCGGTCTCACTCCTCTCACTCACGTGTCCATAGCTGTCTTCCAGCAACAGATCACATGACACATTAACAGACCGGATCAAGTGAAAGGTAAAGAAAAGCCTTTTTATTTCTTTGTAGCCTCCTTTCTATAATGTTGTCAGAGACTTATGATAACAATCTGCCGGTGGCAGAAACAAATACTTTAAGTGGATGTACAATGACTGTGCGGAACTGCCCTGAGCGATTACATTGCAGTCTGTTTAGCATCTGCCGTCTGCAGCGTTCTCCCTCAATATTGGACCAATTTTTTAAAAGAACTCACTGAGACACATAAACATTGGAAAATACCAAAGTTACTCTTTAATTTCTTGCAGAGGCAATTTTTTTGCATCAGCTAAAACAAGGCAAGGAAACAGCAGTATAGAGTTTACACAGAATGCAAACTTCACATGCTCACGACAGTAACAACAAAGTCGTATTAATGTGATAGCTAACAGGATAAGGGGTTGATGGATGTTTATCAATTTGACATTATTTGTGGCTAATGGTAATAAATGAGGCAAGAGGGAGAAATGAAATGATAAAATATAAATATTTCATATATTTAGAAGTATAGAATTAAATGACACAGTTGCAATGAGTAGATGACATACTGACCAGAGGTTGAAACCAGACTGGATAGATTATTGGTGGCCCAGTTCAGTCTCATTTCAGTCGGCATATATAGCTCTATAGCACTACCTATTGCTCCAACCACTGATGCAGGTACACACCCCACACACACACACACACGTTACCTCCTTCTGCTCCAAATTTTGCCTGACAAATTAAAAAAACACTTTCCCGTCCACTTGTACAACTGCAACCCCTTTCTCCCTCGTCCACCGTCGTCTTCATGAGCAGTCTGCTGCCTCGTCTGGTGCTGTCACTTTAGCGCTAAGCGTTGGTGCTATGGCAACAGTACAGAGCCGCGATAAGCAAGCAAAAGGCAGCTACGAGCTTTTGGATTTTAAGGTGGAGTAAAGAACTCGGGTCTTTTGCAATTCTTGCTGTTGCACAAAAAAAAAAAAACACACACTGGCCAAAATATCTCTCTGCTGTTGGCTTATTGTACTAATAAACCACTGCAGACTTTCCCTGCAGCTCCTGTGAGTCACTGGGTTAGAACTCACATCTACTGCTGCAGGCCAAACACTTCCAGGGCAGCACGCGCATCACGCTACAACTCCTGGGAACACAGTACACCATGTGTATATATCTCTTACTCTCAAGGCTGAAAAATGTTGACCAGTTTTGTGCTAGTCTACATCAAAATGAAACCGTTTTGCTTTTTTTTAAACTAAAGTTCCTGACAAAGAAGCCATGTTTCCAAGGCTTTGGGTTTATTTATGCTTTTCATAAAACAACAGTTCATCCCAAAAATTAAAGTTCCCTAGTTTTGGAGACATTGGCCGCAGAGATTACAACCTTCTCCCCAATGTAATGAGACTATATGGCACTCAGCTTGTGGTGCTCAAAGTGCCAAAAAAAAGCAACGTCTCTTTCCAGAAATCATGACCTGGTCACTCCGAATAATCCACAGACCTTGTGAGCTGTTTCATTTCGGAGCTGTGGTTGAAAGAAATTGTTTAGAGGTGACACTTACATTTACTGAACCACCTTTGCAATGTGTGACTCTATGGCTGCTTTGTTTATGTGTGAGGGATTAGATTTCCCATGATGCATCCTGACTTTTGTGAGTTTCCCCTTTGGATCCCAGTAATGTAAATTAGTAATTTGATGGTTTCTCTTTTCTTGTCTCCCCTCCCCCCCCCTGTTGTTGTTGTTTTTAGAGCTCACTGACGAATCATGGCTGAGAATCCCAAAGAAAGCAGCAGCAGGAGAAGAAGTCAAGAAGGATAGAGCATCAAATCTTCTCCTTCTCCGATCCATCCATCCATTTATTTATTCACCATCACTAAATACCCCCCCCCCCCCCTCCTCCTCCTTCCCACTCCCCGTCCTCCTTTGGGTTTTGAGTGTATTATCTTGACATGTCACTCCAGAGTGTATGATCCGTTGATTAATCGTCATGTGGCGGCGGCACACCCCTGCCGTCGTTGAAATAAATCCCGGTGGTCCGGTGATGATGAGACTGCAGGTTGTGTGTCTTGTGTGTGTGTGTGTGTGTTGTGAGGATGGCTGCCTCTTGTCACGGCACGCTAATAATGCTTCCACTGCTGAAAATGGGGTCGTGTGCATCCTTATGACAACGCTGTGCCATACTCATGGTTTCATTAAGCGAGAGAAGGGAATGAGGGATAAATGAAGTGCAGAACAGATTCATATGTGTGCCTGCATCTGTCTTTTTTTCACGTGTTTTCCCACTACAGTGAACACGTGTATACATACGTGTCGTCATGGACAGGTGCCCGTGTGAATGCGTGCTCACGAGCAACACACCGGACGGGCCACATGTTGTCCCTGCCAGCTGTGTTTCCATGGTGACTGCAAAGGTTGGTGCTAGCAGCAAGGTGCGGAGGAACCTTCCAGATAACCCCGGAGGTCAGCTCACAGAGCGGCAGCTCATAGCACGAGTCTGTACTCACACACTTAACCCTCTGTGTGTGTGTGTGTGTGTGTGTGTGTGTGTGTGTGTGTGTGTGTGTGTGTGTGTGTGTGTGTGTGTGTGTGTGTGTGTGTGTGTGTGTGTGAGAGAGAGAGAGAGAGAGAGACTCAGTTAAGATGCATTTCCACTTATATATGGACATGGTTGGCCACCCTCAGAATGACAGAGGCTTGTTATCGCGCACCACAAACACACATACGTACTGCACACAGTCACACAGCAGACACAGGCAGAATATTAATGGACTTGCAATATGTCCTCACGGTTCCTGTATGAAAGTACACATTCACACACAAGTGGTAATCAATGTGAATGTAGTAGAGTGTATTTGTTAACGATAGCAGCGAGAAGTGATCTATTGATCACAGTTTGACTCTCACTCGCCATCATGGCATCGATCACGTCGTACCACTCTCAGCGTCATTGACCAATCCATACAATGTATGCTCTATTATAGAAATCCAGGGAAATACTGAGGCCAATGAAATGTGTGCGTGTGTGTGTCTATCATTTCTGTCAGTCCAGTGTTGTGTGTGTGTGTGTGTGTGTGAGCGAGCGAGCGAACACCTCCAACCACAAACTCCACTTCCTCACCAGGGATTAGGCAGCTCTAACCCAACAGACATGATGCACATATAATAAAGCCAGCCTCATATTAGAGGTTTCAGTCAGTGACTCTCATATCCCTCCTCTCTCCCTGACATTTCTTTACAAATACCAGACTCTATTCACTCTGTTATTGCCTTCCTCCCATTCAGCAATTCTCTGATTAAACAAACTGGTGAAAAGCCCGGGCACCGCTATCTGCCATTTGGCTTTTATTAGAAACCCACCCCCCTTTTAATTAAAGTGGCTGAATTACAGAAATATGGTGGATATTTCACCAATATATGGGATAAGAGAGCACAATGGGTGAAAAAAAAAAAAAAAAACGGAAAGCTGGGCTTTATGAGATGTTCTGAATGTGGTTTTGTGGTGAAATGAGATCAACACGATCTTGATGGTTGTTGTTGTTTGTGTGTTCGATCCGAAGGCTGAAACCCTCACCGCTGGTAATTTTATTTTTATTTTTTGACAGATCATCTTGACTCTCAACCCCTGCACCTATATAGTGCGGAGCCTTTTCTTTTCCCGCCTTATTACTGCGAAAGATTGGGGATTGAGGTTGCCGTGGTAACCGGCCCGGCTTTGATTTTTGCGAAGACGAGCTTGCACGGTGCCGGGTTAGAAGATGGCTGCTCACGCCTCACAATGCGCCGCTATTCATTTCTAGTCCTCGGCGATTACCGGGCAGCGGGGCCGGTTGGGGCTCCTGTCATGCTCACTCTGCATTCAACATACATTTCTTTGCTTTCCCTCTTAAGTGCAGGTGTTTATCTGACATAAATATTCTTTGAGTTTGACTTAAACCTCTCAGACGTCCTTCAGCTTGAGCCTAATGTACGTGTTTTAGCAGCCCTGCGCCGTCTACTTAGCTCAGATCTTGAAACGCTGTTCTTTCTTATCCAGCTGAAAGGGTTTCAGCAAATGAGAGGCGATGTCAGACTTTGACAAACCGTTGCCCTTTGTATGCACTTAATGGGGATCAATTCAAGTAAAGTTAGACACTTGTAGAATGCACCTGCTGTCAGACACACCTGGAGTTCACTTACTGCTGGGGATCTGTTACCCTACACTTTTCTCTTTCCCTCGCTGCTTCCCCTCTCCTCTTTTCTTCTCCTCACCCTCAGCCAACTTGGCGTTGCATATGTGAGAAGTCGACAGTGAGCCTAATTAGAGTGTGCAGCTCCATCAATGACAGTCGCCGTTCTGTTTCTGCACGCAGCACACGCTCACATGGGGCTCTGCAGCTAATTGAATAGTCTTTTATTAAACTGTGTTAATGTGAACTGGAACTGGCTGCCGGTGAATTGAATTAGACCCCCCCGCCGCAATCACCAAGCGTACACATAAACATACGCAGCTCAGTGAAGCAGTTGGATGGATGGAACCTCAGCATTGGAGGGAGGGAGGAAGAGGAGGCGAGTGTGAGAGGTGAGTGTTTCGGTTCATTCATCGTAGTGTTTGTAATTTAGAATAACTGTGTTCAGTGTGTGAAATGTGTAAAAGGTTTATGGGCTGTCGTATCGCAGCAGAATTGGGGTAAAGTTAAGTCAGTTTGGATGTGTGCAGTTTGGGGAGAAGAAGTTAAAGGGCCAGTTCACCCAAATCCAGTGTTAAGACATGTTACTTGAAAAATACAAGGAATTACTCATTACATATTCAAAAAACTCATTACATTACTTTAATAAACAGTTGTATTACTCCTCAGCAGAAGTACTCGCTTACATCAACAGCTAATCAAACTCCTAGTAAGACATCGAACAACCCAACTCCCAAAGTTACAGTGACGGAGCATTTCTAGGAGCAGTCACTGTAATGGTTTACACTACTCACAACAGTTCTGCCCTATCTGTGAATGCCTAACTGCCCCACACCGCCTAAATAATCACTAAAAAGATGCTGATATCTCAAAACCTGGGGAAATCAAACCAGAACTATGGCCGTGGTCAGATACCACTAAGTAGGAAATGACGTTTTTTTATTATTTGGGTGAACGAACTCTTTAAGTTATATATATATATATATATATATATAATTTACAGTATTAAAATGTTTCTGTGTAGGTTTCCTTTGATCATGCATCGTGAAATGACTCCCCATCATTGAAAACTAACTGCAGCGGTTGTGCCATCTCCATTTGACCCCCGGGGAGACCCACTTTCTATTCCATCCAGCATCCACAGACAAAGACGGAGTGACAGGATACAAAGGATGGTGTTACTTTAGAGGGAATGTAGAGATAACCAGAGGGGCCCGGAGCAGCAGGGGACCTGACCCATGTGTGTGGAGTGAAACTCGGGCTGACAAAGGGTGGAGCGTTTCACATCCCCTACACTGTCATGGCTGACACTGGAGAAGGAGAGGAGCCTTAGAAGAAAGGGAACAAAAGGAAAATCAGAAGGCCGAACTAACCCAATACGCCAGTGAGGACAAGAGAGTAAGGAAAGGAAAAGAGGTCACGGTCATTCAGGACAAAGTTTACCATCGGGGTGCAGAGAGAGAGAGAGAGAGAGAGAGGGACACACGGTGGGCGAAGTTAAGAAGGGAGGGAAAACAGAAGGATACGGAGAGACAGTCCACCGAGGCCTGTGGAGGCAGCTCGAAGACGATAGCTCCCTCTCTTCTGCTTTATTATATTACGCTGGTGGATAAAAAGAATCCGACATCCTCTAAAGTCATTACAGCCCAGTAAGACTGGCTCAGAGGGCAGCGCAGCTCCTTAACCCCGCTCAGCACATGGCTGGATGTGTGTGTGTGTGTGTGTGTCTCAGAGGGGGGATTGAAAGGGTGTGTGTGCGCACGACTGAAAGACTGAGCAGGCCTGTTTGTTTGTTTGTGTGCACACACACCCTCACCAAACTAAAGTGGCACATCACTTAATCCTTCCCCAACTAGGATAAGCCACCAGTCTTATCTTTCCTATTCCCCCTCGTTCTTTTCCTCAGAAAACTATTGTCCCTTATCCCAACACACACACACACACACACACACACACACACCCCTCCCTCTTTCATGCGTATTATTATTACCCTCCTCAGCCCCAGACTTTAATGACTCATTATTCTGTATTTAGGGTCTGGAATCTTCTCTTGGGCTGGCAGTATCGGGGCTAACATGGATTCTGCATTTCTTTGGTTCTTTATTGTCGGGCTGTGCGCTGCAGGATTTGAGAGCAGCTTTTCCGGGAGCAGAAGGATTTTGCTGCCATCGATAATCATGCTGCCGGCTCCTGGCAAGTTGCGATATTTTGATATCATGCCAGGAAGTGTCGCTACATCTACCCTTGGGAATGGAGCAACAGGTTTAGGGAGTATCTGAGGTTGCTTTGATTCGTAGGTGTCAGTAAATGTTTTTAAAGCAAGCAGCAGTTTACATCAGTGTAAGGTATCAATTTCAAATCAAACCAACTTTGCTTGCAACAGAAAAGAAAATCATTCGGGTTTAAATGTTTTTAGAGCAATTCTGACAAACTTGCTGTTAGATTTCATTTAATTGCAAAGTTGTTAACCAATACCAACTCGTACATGGGCCAACTATACAAAATAACCTTGATAACATCATAGAAATACTGCACTTTACTTTAAGATGAGTATGGCACATGTTTGTAGGATGGACTCCTGCTTCCAGAGTTACTTTCCTCTCTTACACTGGACTCAGCAGCTGTAAAAACCAGGTCATGCTGCCGGGGTATGCTTTAAAGAAACTAGTTTCTCCAAAGTGTCAGCCGCCCAAAAGGCAAAGGTGTTCTTGGTCTGCACTTGAAGCCGGGGGGGGGGGGGGGGAAGCCTGCCATCATTTGAAGGGTCAAGATGTGGCGAACAGTACAAACGTGGATAACAAACCACTCTCTGACCGTCTCTCTTCAGGTGTATTCATGGCATTGCACTCTTTTCTATGCATGAAAAGTGCCAAAAGCACCGAGGCAGGCAATTACTCAAACCATAGACACCTTTATTTATTTAACACACACTCATTTTTCCTTCTTCATACTCACTCACACACAAATGCAGTGTCAATACTGACAGGGGGCTGTTTGTATAATGATCCTATCTTCCCAGATTGACAGGGTGCGATCACAAAGAGAGGAGAGGCAGTGCGAGTACAAGTGGATCACCCCTCCACACACACACACACACACACACACACACCTAACTCTTCTATCATGGCGTCCTCCCATAGACTCCCTGTGTCAACAGAAGCTTTGATTAACCAGGGACAGGGACTAGCCTTTGTGTCGCTTGGACAAAAGCAGAGTTACATGGTGAGTTCCTATTGAAGGCGCCACGCTGCAAGTTGTATCGGCGAAATGATGTGGGACAAATTGGAACAGCATGAAAGTTGAAAAAAGAATATTTGATTTCAATACATCAACTGGTTTTTTTCCTTTCAACCCTGCTGCTTTCATTCTCCGCTCCTTGTTTTTTGATTAATACTCAGAATAGCGTCCGATGTGCTGTCTCTCATCTGGTAATTTCAGCCAGGAATCATCGAGGGAACATGAATGAAACAGACAATTTCCCTCCCCACTGACAGTGTGATTTTTACCTTAAACTTCCAATCAGCTGCCTTCACTTTGGCTATCCATCACTCTCCAGAAAGACTTTCGCTACCCACCACATGATGTACATACATCAGCCACACTCTGATCAATTGAACTCTGATTATAGGCATGCGGGCTGTATCCATCAAACACGGCTGTTTGTGACAGCAAATGGAAATTAATATTTAGCTGCTTTCAGTGCACAACTTTGAGGAGGATGCTGTGTGTGCACTAGCATTCCTCTGAAGGTAGGAAGTGTGTGTGTGTGTGTGTGTGTGTGTGTGTGTGTGTGTGTGTGTGTACCAGCAGTGACAGGGTTTAGGACCTCTGAATGATGCCCTCTGCCTCTTTACCTGCTGGCAAGCTGTCTGCCAGGTGAGACGCTGGCCAGTGCCAACAGGGCAACTGAATGCCAATCAGCAGTGGCCTGCAGGTCATGTGTGGTCCACTTCTGTTAGATGAGTGGAGTGTGGACGTTGTAATGTTTTAATGAGCTATATGTGGGAGGTGTAACTGCTTATTAGGCTCGTGGGACGTAGTTGACGGGGTTCTGGTGATTTGGACACATGTATGAGAAGAACTGGTGTGTTTGTTGTCTGCCGGGGAGTTAATGAAAGCTCAGTTCTACCCATAGATGGCAGCATTACTCTCAGAGTCCTCCCCCAGTGTCACACCCCTCTTACAAGGGTTTCATTGCAGCACAACAAAGATTTTCTCTGTGGCACTGTTGATCCCTGAAGGGAAATTCGCTTTTCACATCATACGGAGGTCAAAGCCGGTTCTAAGTGTCCTCGAACTGCTTGAGGTCTCAGTTTCCTGCTCAAGGACACTAAGGCACGCCAGGTTCCTGTCATCGGCCTGCTTGGTGAACTAGGTCAGATTTAGACCGATTTGAAATGCGTGTACAGTAACTTTCTTGCACTATTAGTATTTCATAGTGGTAATTACAACATTAATCTGCTAGACCCTTAAAGAGACCTGTGAAAAACTCTCTCTGCACTTTGTCCCCAAAGCAAACATCACAATCACCCATCACCTCCAACACACTACCTACCAATATATATATATATATATATACAGCAGGAACACTGGAGAAACAATCGAGAGCAGTTTTGAAATATTATTTTTTAAATTTGTAAACTGAGTTCAAGCTAAAACAGGATGTTAAGTTGCTACTTAAAGGATTTCCAGTGTGATATTGCATGAATAGGTCATTTGCAGTGATGTAGTTATGTAGTGGACTATTTCTTGGACAAAGTCACTGTTCTTGGCCCAAAACTAGTCGGACACATAACCCATAGTAAAACCCTAACGCAGGGGTATATTCAACTTGGACTACGCCTTTAAACCAGAGGACTAACTGATAGGCACACAGCCTTCATAAACTGGGTCACACAATCTGTTGTGCAGATGCCTCTACACCGTGTTTATTATCGTGACCCATGAAATTGATTCTTTTTATCTGTGTGTTGGTGAGCGTTTTCATGATGTGAAACAGGTTGCTCTCCCTCTTTTCCCTCCATGCCCTCGCCATACAGTACCTGGTATGTCTGTGTTGTGTGCGATATACTCATTTCACGGTTCATTTGTTGCTTCACCAGCTCCGTTAATAAACAAGACCCTTTGTTGCCGGTGTCTCTCTGACACCTCCCCGTGTGTCGGCTGTCGGGACGACTTGTCTTCAGCTCTGGTGTGGGATTAGGTGAGGCGTCGTGCTCATCAGCATCCTGCTGTTGTATCGATAGTGCTGAAAAAATACCCTAAACTTCACCATCACCCCATAGGGATTACAACTCCTACCACCAACAAATCAGTACGTCTTATTGATCTCGGATTGTATGTCAATGGAGTTTTTAATTGAAAAATGATGCATTTTCTTTTTACTATTTTCTTTTTTTTTCTGGCTGCGTCGTCTGCCTGTTCATGTATCTGTGGGGTAAAACTAAATATTACATGAGAATTACTCAACGGCAGGCTTTATCTCCAATCGGACCAGAATGCACCTGTGATGAGAGAGAGAGCAGCGCTCAACGTGCACAAAGGAAGGTGCGTTCTTTCATTCAACCTCTCCTCTCCTAGTTATTTACGTATTTTAAGAGAACTCTGTAAGGCGGACACGGTCTGAAAAATGATTTTCTTTCACAGCCAGCTTGTGACAAACTTTGAGGAAGATGTACAAAAGAACAATAGGCATGAATATGACTATAATAATAGCCATGATGATTCTCAGAGTAGTGTCATTTTTAAAATTTGTTTATGACGATGAAGAGGATATCACAGTAATTCATATTATTTTCACTTCATGCCACACTCTCTATTATAAAGCAGTTTCCTTGGAGCCTAACATTGAATATTGTATTTATTCTTTCCTCTCAGACAGCATGAAGGAGTGTTTATATGTTGTGTTATTAAAAGGGAGAGAGCTGAGACAGTGACTAATCTATTTCCTTTCAAACACAGCAGCCAGTAATCACTGTTCTATGGAGCTGCTCACTCATCCATCCATAATGTTATCAAGACACATTATCTGTGTGTGTGTGTGTGTGTTTATGAGCGCTTATGTGTGTCCGTGCACTTGTGTGACTTTTAGGGGCTATTGAAAGTAGGTGTTGAAAATGCTCGTGTTGACATTGTGGTGTGTGCAAGAGTGCACATTTCTTTTTCTCACAAGTTGAAAACTGCGTGCGCTTTAATGTCAGAGCTGCGTCCACCCTGCAGATCCAAATGCAACACATTCTCCGTGCAGCCTGTGGCTCGATCTCACATTGTCAACCAGCGGAGGTCATACTCTAATGTGTGAACATCGGCCGCTCTGCCTGGTCCTGAAAGGCAGATGAAGCTTTCTGCTCGGACAAGGCCACAAAGACACGTCTCCCAGCTGTTTTTTTTTAACAAGGTCTGGCTTACTGTGCTGCCTCCAAGGTCTCTGTATTTATTTTTTTATCAGTGTGGCAGGGCTTTGGATAGTGTACATTTGGTGAAATCAATATTAGTGCACATACAGGTGAAGCAGTCGTGGTTTGGATTGAAGGCTGCATTGCTGTCGTGGTCAGTATCTCATCGAGTGCAACGGGTTAGATGGTTGAGTAAAGACAGCTGATGCAGAGCTGGAGGAAAACGCACACCAACGCTGGTGGTGAGGTGCTGGCTTTCACGTATAGCTGGTACCTAGAATGCCGATATATTGATATTAGAGGCCTTTTTGGACATGAATGGTCTCTTTATGGACTCTATATTCATGCAAATATATTCAAAAAGTTTGCATTCCCCACTTTTGTGAAAAGAGGAACCACCATTTTCACTTGTTTTCTGATGCATTCACCTTTACTGGGTGTTCTCAGTAGTCTGCTCTATTTGCCGTATGTGTAGGTGTGGGAAGATAGCGTGTAGTGGTGGGGCAGTGATCCTCGTGAGAGTGTCAGGACCTCGACCTCCGCGTGACCCAGCTCTGTTTTACTGCCCGTCAGCCTGCTAGCACCTGCACCTGTCGTCACCCGTTAGATAGTATGGCAAACAACGCCACAGGAGTTTTTGACCTCTCTTTATGTGTACATGATGTACAGCGCAGAGTAAACCTCTCTCCTTGATCATGTTATATAATCTATTCCATACAGCAGAGGGCTGAAGCTAACAACTGAGCAATCCAATTAGTCTAAATTGCAATTTACAGTGATAGAAAACACAGAAAAGAAGCTGGTGACACTTTATAATGCAGCATGCTATTACAGCGTAATTACCAATACAATATTTTCCCGATCCTACTGGTACTTCAATGTAGATACAGAGGAAGAAGACACGACTATGGAAACATTGTGAGTACATGGTACGCAAAAAAACACTGAACCAGAAAGACACTTAAAGGACAAACATCGATTATCAAAATTGTCTGCGGTTTATTGCAGTCACTGTAGTTTAATTGACTAATCAATTCAGCACTAATTACATACATGCATAATATCAATTTACATGAATGTTTGATAAATAGAGTATGTAAGTATCAGTCTAACCCAAAAATAAGGATTTAAAGCTATACATGGTACCTCAAACAGAAGGTCACAGCAGCAGGCCGGTCTCAGATAAGGTGGGGAAATATTTGGGTCATGCACTGGTTCTCCTGCAGCTCCTCTCTTTATATTGGAAAGCAGCCTGTGCTCCTTGACTCATTCCCCTCTCTCCGGGGAGTCCTTTCTGTCAGACTGCAGGGGAAAACGACCTGTGAGTAAAGCGGGCATTTTGGGGAATGGTTATTTATTGAACTGAGAGGAGACTTGATGATTCACTGACAGGTTCAGCAACAAACACACACACACACCAGATGCACACAAATACAAAGGCTATCCTTGCACCTTTATGACTAGAGTACCAGGATAACTTCAACCGGCAAATGTAGCAAAGATCTTTTTTTTCACTCCGCAGTCGAGAGCGTTTTCTTCTCTTCATCCTTTCCTTCCTCTCATCCCACGTTTATTCTCTGACTCTTAAAGGAGCTTTCTGTTGGTACGGTCTAGTCAGTATAACTGTTACTGAGCTGTCTGTCATATGTTTTCACCAGCCCTTGTTTTATTGAACTTTATCTTGTTGCCATCCGATGAAAACTGAATCAGAACAGGGAAGTTGCACACCGTAAAAAAACCAAAACAATTAGCTGAGAGACGCTAAAATGCTAAGAGGAACTGCAGAGTTGGTTGATAATTACCTGTAGGTTTGTCACTACAAGTGACCTCTTTAACATTAAACATGGTTATTTGATCCAATTTTGATATCAATAATACTGTTTAAATCAGCTTTAAAAGCTTTAGATATTTAAATAATCACAGATTTAGTCATCTATAGTTAATTATTTGGAAATTGTAAGTAACATGTAGACATCTATGGGGGCCACGGATGTGTTTAACATCAAAACAGATGTCTCAAGCTGACAGAAATCGAAAACATTTATCCTGAGAGTCTTTTTTTCATTATTGCTCTCCAGGGTTCAACCACCCAAACTGAACCCAATAAACAAAGAAACAGTGAAATGCCTCGAGAGCATTTCATGATACCATTCTTTGAGAAACACAACAAACGCAACCCCACCCAGGCCAGCGGCCCAGCTGATCTGATGCTTAGCGACATGACCTTCATGTCTTGCCCAGCACCATGGAAAGCCCCCCGGGTGCTCTCTCTCTCTCTCTCTCTCACCTTCCCCCACCATGCTGCCTGTTTGGGGCTCTTCCTGCTCTTGTGTAGTACCTACTGTCACTTGCTATTCGGGGACAACATAGGCACAGCTACCTCACAACACACAGGTGCAGCCGAGCATGATTAAGACGCACCAAAATCATATCAACCATGCACGCAAATGACAAAATACGGATAATCAAACACACATACATGTTCTGAAAGTATATATCTAGGACACAGGTTGGAGGAGGCTGCAGAAGAATGTGTTGTTGGCTGGTTGGTACTTATTGAGTGACGAGTCAAAGTTCTGTAAAGAGACAGTGTTGTTCAGTTCAGCTTGTAGTGATGTTAATGTTGTGATCATCCGTTCTCTTTAAACGTACTGTTGCTGATGTGATGTAAATCACCAGGACATGAGGAGTTGGAGGCACTGCAGGACCTGCCACACCCTGATTTCCAGTTAGTGGTCATGATCAGTGTGTGTGTGTGTGTGTGTGTGTGTGTGGTAACAGGCATGATTGTAATTCTGTCCCGACATGAACTGGCCACTTACGATCCTGAAGACACGCTCCTTCTGACAGCTTACATTATAATTCATGAGGTGGATGCTAGTCTCCTCCACACACACACACACACACACACACACACACCATATTTAACCTTTGGTGCTCGTCGACACAGCGGTGAGATTTCTACTCCCTTCATCTCACAGTCACAGCTACAAAGAAAGCCCCTGCAGCCTTCCTGCGTTATTGCTGCAGATAGTTTCCCTTACCGCGTCAACAACATAATAAGTTGATCTGCTCTGTTGAGGATGTAAAAGACTCCTGTTGTATCTCTGGAGTGGTCTATCAATGTTTGACCGGGGTAAATTGTGTACTCTTTTCTGCCGTGGTAATGATTCTCACAGCAAAACATTGATTTGATGTGTGAGATTGCTAGCAAACGCTAATCTTGAATTGCTATAATCAGAAAATGATCTCAAACCTGCAAGGTACCTTCTAGCCATGCTAGCTAGCGGCGTGGCTCTGAGGATGATTTGGTCTGAAATATGGATTGCTGTGAAACATTCATGGTCGAAGTCAGCAAATGTGAACTAATGTTGAACTAAGAAACATCAGCATGTTAGCATTGTTAGCATTGACCTCAAAGCCCTGCAGCCTCACTGAGGTGATAGCATGGCTACAGACTAGTCGTGTTGCCATGAATCTCTCAAGAGAAAGGCTGCATTGCTGGAGGTCTTTTACTGTGAAAGCAGCTGCGACATATGCAGATGTGTACGTCGTGTCGGCCCAGAATGCTAACTTATGCTTGACTTCATATATTTAATATCTTTCAGTAAGCCTAGTTGTTTGTCGTCCATCTAGAACAGAATATTTGTCACAAACTAAAGCTGCCTTTACACATGAGGCAAGTATCTGACCTTTTCCACCTTTGTAGCAGTCTTGACTGTGAATAGGGAAAAGTGAGACCATGAGAGCATCAGATGTGCCATACGGGCTATAAAAATAATCAGAAATTCTGTCAGTATAAATAAATGGAGCCTCTAATGTAGCAGCCATCACTGGTATGTGAGGTTGACAACAGGACAGGAACACAAACATAGCACGTCAACTGTGACAAGAAAAAACCAACACCCACCAAACAACCTGAGAACATTTCTGTTCGTTTGGTCGTCATCTGCTTCTTTTTTCTCTCCCCTTTGCCGCCTGTGTTTCCTTTACTGACTCCGTACGAGAAACTGGAATGTTACATTGCCTGAAAGGAGAAGCCTGTGTTTCAGAGGGTTGTGTTTGTGTGTGTGTGTGTGTGTGTGTGTGTGTGTGTGTGTGTGTGTGTGTGTGTGTGTGTGTGTGTGTGTGTGTGTGTGTGTAAGTTAGAGAAGTGAAAATGCACTTTGGTCCACAAGCTTATTAATGCATGTATCACCCCGTGACACATCCGTCTGTGGGAAAGTCCAGGTCAGATTCTCTGTTTTTCTTTGAGGGTTAGAAAAACTTGTTTGCATCAGTGTCTGTTTTCCCTCTTGGTTTAGGAATCTCTGAGGTTTTAATTTACGAAATCCTCTGTCCAAAAAAGCTTAATTGTTCCACAGCTGTGCTGAAATGTTTTTTTTTTTTTTTTCTTTTAATCCTTCCTTTGCAGTGAGAATTAGGCCAGTGTGAGCAAATTCCCTGGGTTTGTGCCTTGCTGGAATAGATAGCTGGATAACGTCTACGCTATCCAATCTGACCTCAAAGAACTCAGTACGTTATGGTGTGTTGTTCACACACGTTCACACGCACGCAAAGTTAAACTGAAAACAGGATAAAAAAAAAAAAAACTTGGTCCACGGAAGTGCTAGACATCGCCAGTGGGCTCAAGAAAATGTGTGTGTGTGTGTGTGTATGTCAGTCAGCCTGTCTTTTTTTATGTGTCTGTGCATCTACAGTATGTGTGTGGGTGTGTTTGAAGGAACCAGGGGTGACTGTACTGTGAGAAAGTATGTATGCACAAGAATGTGCGTTTAAAGGAAAATTCTTTTTTTTTCCTGTATTACTTCTGTCCAATTTTCATAGTCATGGCCATTATTATTATCAGGTATTGTAACTTTTACTTTGGATGGAATGATTTTAAGTACAACATTTCCGTGTCTGCAGTCTTTGTCGTGCAGATGCATCGTTGAAAAAAAAGCCGATTGACAGCCAAGTTACCTGCATTCGAGACGAAGATATCTGCCTTTTCCTGCAGAAATGTAACAGAGGAATACCTGCATCTTGTGCGGGGAGACAGGTGCACTCATCTTCAAGACATTTCCCTCTCTAATATCTACATCTGCATCTCTTTCTACCCCGCCTCCCTCCTCGAGGCTCCAGTCTCTCTCTCTCTCTCTGCAGTGTTCAGGTGGGATGGTGACGCATCGGCTCAAGCAGGCGTCTTATTAGCCGAGCGCTAACAGGAGGCCCGTGTTCCCGTGGGGGGCTGAATGCTGCTGAGTCATCCTGTACAAGCTGAACAGTACGAGTGTTCTGCCTGACACACACACACACACACACACACACACACACACACACACAGACAGGCAGCTGATATACACTCATGCACATACACATGAACGTCTGATTTGCTGGATTCCAATGAGAGTTTTACTGTGTAGGTGCATCAGGTTCAGTATGTGTGTGTGTGTGTGTGTGTGTGTGGGAGAGCCACACGAAGAAGGAGGATTTGTACATGTAAGTGCTGCAGCCAAACTCCAGCTCTCTTTCTCTCCGTCACCCGTGCAGCTCATTGAAACGGCAGCATGAGACCAGAGTCGTCAACAGATCTTCTCTCCACCCTATCGGCCTCTTCTTTCGTCTACATTACCTGATTACATAACACTGAGTTTGAAACATTCTGTACAGTGATGGATCGCTGTGGTGAAAGACCAATCACTGTCGTAATCAATCACAACCTCCTCTTCTTGAGTAATTCTAGGAATTGTTCGTTTTTACCAAGCAACCGCACGTGTATTTCGAAGGAACAACATTGGACATTTTTGTTACGTGTAAATTAGTTTTACACCTTTTAAAACTGAAGTCTGAAGCTGAAATAAGTTGCAAGTTCAAGGCACTTCCACATTGGCTTCCACTCTTGTGTTTTGAGTTTTTGAAAGACCATAAACATTAAACTCTTTGTATACCCAATGCACACCAGAAATACATAAATAACTTGACAGGCCTCCCGTGCTGAGTTAGGGTTGGACAATCGCTGTTCGGGGAAATGGTTTAGTGTGTGGTCAAATTGTATATTATTTTGTTTTTTACAATGAGACAAGAGGTTGCATCTTTGCCAGCTAGAGACATTCTCAGTGTTAACAAGGTTGGCCGCTCTGCTGAGTTTATTTCTGATGTTCTCACACTTTCTCTCTGACAAATATATACTGCCAATTTCCCGCTATATGCCGAGAAACAAGCTTGTTTCCTCAGCTGACAGAACACTTACTTTACACTGTTAGTCTTGGGTTTGTGCACACTGGGTTCAGTCCATGAACTTATCCGAAAAACATCCATCAATATCCCCTCTCCACCTTTATGAATGTTTTTATCCATTTGCAAAAATTCATGACGCCGTGTGGCGGAGGAATAAAGAAAGGTCGTGTGGGGTCAAGCGCTGTTGCGTTAAAATGCGTGAGAGACAAGAGGCGAAGCGGAGGAGGGATAGCCGGACAGAGGGAGTAAAATAAAGAACGAAAGAGCGAGTGAGAGTAACAGTAAACAGTCGAATGATCGATGTGACGTGACTCAGCTCTCTGTTGCCGGCCAGCATTTCCATGACTCGCGAGCCGCCTGCACGACGAAGACAAACGACCCGGCAATGAAGGAAAATGAGGATTTTATCACCCATTTCCCTCTCACACCGTTGTTGGCCCACGTTACCCAGATTGCTTGTGTGTGTGTGTGTGTGTGTTTTCTACGCTGAGAAGTTAACCAAATGTGTGTCCCATGTTCCTAAAAGGCTGGTTTATGGTTGTACGCTGGCCCAAGGGTGCAGTTTAGAGATATCACTCACTCATTTGGAGACTTGTGGAGAAATGCCCACGGTCTGGAACATCTGTACGTTACCTGGGATCCTGTGTGTGTGTGTGTATGCAAGGGAGTGTGTTTAAAAGGACATTTATCTCATCCCAGATATAATTACACTGCCCCGGGGTAGAGGTTATACAGCTCTCCCTCCTCTCTCTCTCTCTCTCTCTCTCTCTCTCTCTCTCTCTCTCTCTCTCTCTCTCTCTCAAACCCCTCTCTCCCTCTCCTTCCCCCTCCCTCTTTCTCTCTTACCTTCTCTTTATGATCCAAAGCTAAGAAAGACGATCCGACTCTGCCGTCTTCGGAAGTCATTATGGGATTAACTCATTCCCAGAGTATGGATCTCTTCGCTTGGAGCCCATGAAAGGGGGGCTCCCCTGTTCTTTTGCCTCCCCAGACACGGCTCACTCTCGCTGGGGTAATCAACCAGCAGCACTCCTTTCCTCCAGCCTGGAGCTCCACCTCGGGGGGGAAATCACTTCTCGCTTCTCCTCACTTCATCCAAAATCTGAATCCTCAAAAAATAGAATTAATTATATCAAAATCGTTGGTGTTTTTGTTTTAATATTCACCGTGTAAAGTAATAGCCGACGAGCAAGCGAACGCTTTTGGAATGATAATAACAGCGTTCCCGCAGACCTGACAGGAATCCGTAGCCTGGGGGGGGGAAGCGGTGTAATATCACCACTTCCTGTTTGTGAATCCCACGCCCCCATGGGCTGTTGGGTAATGACACCTGCCAACATGCCAACAACTCTGACTTACTCTGAGGGCAAGATTAACAGTTGAAAGCAAACCAGTTTGTTCTGGAGGGGAGAGGTTGATTGAACGGGCTTTGGAGGGTTCATAATGCTCCTCACCTCAACTCACATGAGCTTTATCGCACAACAAATACACATGCAGCGCGCTAAACGACGGACACACCGCTGCGATGTGCTGTACAATGATGAATGTCACATCGTAGACTAACTGAATCTCTTTAGGATTAGCCTCAAACATAGCAGGGAATAAGGTATTAAAAGTTATGAATCTGTTGTGTCACACAATGTCTCTGTTGATGGAATAATTCAAGAATTTCTCAGGCCACTGGGCACCGTTTTATGAGCGTGCGGTACAGAGAAACCATGTTCAGTAGGCCCTTTCCATTCTCTACTGTCTTCACAACTGTGCAGCTGTCTTCAGCCTTGCTCGGGGGCATAACAACCATGTGTTGGTGCCACACACACACACACATACACTCATGCACTCCCATACACACAGTGTTATCTTCAGAGTCACAAGTTAGTGTTTTTCTAACTTGGGCCATGTGGCAGCCTCCTGTTACAAAGAAGCCACACATATTTTGGCACAGGCTGGGCATTTATCTCGCATAATGTGATTGTGGTGACGTGCCCTCGCTCTCTGTGGCGGCGGGTCAGGGTGGGCCACATGGTTTGGGGTCGGCCCCTCCCCTGGGCCTTGTTTTACTCACAGCGGTGCTAGCTCTTATTTGTTTCACATGTCGTCCGTCAGGAGAGCCGGGCAGATCACAAGTGACGACTCCTGGTTCTAAGTGCTGCTACTTCTGCTTTGTTTTTGTCCTTATCACTGCCTGTACTTTATCACAAAATCAGATACTACTATGTTTAAAGCCACTATTTACATTCGCATTGTTCAGATGAGTCTGAGGTCATACCGTTTTGTTTGTAGGAAAATTTTAAAATGACTGGTGGAAATGGATGCAGTATATGTGTGCAGTGTCCTGAATTGGGTCAAATGCAGGGAGGTTTGACTGCCTCAGTGTCTTTTTTGATATTACCGCTGTCAAAGTCAGAAATGGTTCAATTCTGCTATTTTGTACTTTTCTTTAGCGTCGTCTCACATAGCCATATTTATCTCCACAGTGCTGTGTCAGCGTTAAAGAATGGTCTGGCTCCACACGTTATCGTTCCACTGGCTTGTTTGCATTTCTTAAAACCAATCACAATGGTCTTGGGCAGGGCTAAGCTCGTGATGCAGCCACGGTGCCCTTGCAAAATAAATAGTTTTCTGATGATTGTTTAAAGCAGCTTAAAGTAACACAAGCAAGTATGTAAAATGACTCACAGGCCGGTACTGTATTCCAGTTGAATGAGTTCATCAACCCTAAACTCAGCAAAGTGTCTGCTACATAATGCCCAACCCTGTCTCCTACAAAATTACATTCCCATACAACTAAACTGCACTCACGTATATTAAAATAAGTCAAAGTTGGCTTCTGGTTACACAAACGGTGTTTGTTCGACCCACCCATCTGCCCGAGCTCCTTCCGCATATCCACCTGACTTCCTCCCTATGCGGACTTCTGCTTAGTGTGATTACAAAAGTATTTGTGATACATCAAAAACAAACGTAACACACGTTTCCCTTTAAATGTATGGGAATGCCATTTTTAGGAGACCAGGCTTTAACTCATCCACCTTCTGCCACATGCCACCAACAACATGGCCTTTATCTGCCCTCTGTCCACTGCACCCTTTGCACATATGCTCACTGCACACAGACACGTGGGCGTCCCTGGGGCCTTTGATGTTTAGCCCGTTCCAACCAATGTGTGTGTGTGGTCCATCTTTCATTTTCCTTTCCCCTCGAGCTCAATTTTTCATCACTTCCATCCGTATATACAAGTTGGTGTTCCTCCCTTACCTACATTTTATCATCCCCCCCTTTCACCTTTCTCCATCTAACCCTTCACTGCCTTTCCCGTCATCTTCCCCCATCTCTCTCTCTTTGCTTTCTTCCCCTCTCCACCCGCCCCCCTTTCCCCACCGGGAGCCTGCAAGCCCATCTCCAGAGTTATACGGCTCATTCTGACCGAGTGTTACGACTCTTTTGACCACAAATGTCTCATGAGTGACAGCCTGTGAGAGGAGAAAAATGCTGTCAGATTGCTGCTTAAGATTGGCCAGGGGATGAGACAGAGGAGCCAATCTGTGCTGGCTGAGAGTTTAAATATTCCACCTGGATTTAGCTGCCGCGACACAGCTGCGAGATGAGAGGCAACACTCAACAATAGCAATTTCCTACAGCGGAGATGTCTCTGTTGAGGAGCAGAGAGAGAGAGGTTGCTGGATTAACTCCCTGTTGAAAGAGGAATATGTTGCTCTTAAGGGAGTGGGTGTATGCACTCCAGCAGGAGACACATGCAGCTTATCCTGCGCCCGTGCATCGCTGTTGTTTACTGTATAGACCAACAGATCGCTAGATCTCTCCATCTTTCTTTCTCTCTGTCACTCACGTCTTTTTCTCCTCCTCCTCCTCCTCCTTTCCATCCCCCTCCGCTGCTCACTGCTTTCCTCTGCTCGCCGCTGTGGTGGGTTCAGTTCTTGACAAGGCCCCACATCCTGCTAGTTGCTAAATGAATAATACATGCATGTTCTAGCAGCGCTGGTAGACAGAGGGTGAGAGAGAGAGAGAGAGAGAGAGAGAAGAAGAAAGCCGATGAGAGATGCTGTGTGTGTTGGTGTGTGTGTGTCTTGAAGCCCCTTATGGAAAGGCCAAAGCTGTCACAGAACTTTAGATCCAGTCTATATATGGCGTGTACAAGAGGAGATACATTCGACAATCTTGTGACTGATCCCCCTCTTCTTTCTTTTAGTCCTTCAGCAGAGATGGAAACTAGAGGTTGTTGGTGCAGATGAAAAAAAGGCCAATGCAGCCCTAAGGAGAATGATTGAGAACATAATATCAGTCCCATTTGATTTACAACACTCGGTGTGTGTGTGTGTGCGTGTGTGTGTGTGTGTGTGTGTGCGTGTGTGCGTGCGTGCGTGTGTGTGTGTGTGTGTTAGCAATACAGCAGTTAGGTCTCGACATTTATTCCAAGCACCACTAGTTCCCTTTAACCCAGCAGAACGAGGGTTGCCCTACATTTTATCAGCTGCTCTCGTTCGGTTTTGACGGAGATCAAAGCAGTGTGCCAGCAGCCAGCGGAGCATGCATGCATTATCAATCATGTCTGTGGCTTTTTGTTGTACGGGAGAAAAAGTATTGCAGAACACGGATCAAAGGGAAAAGGTCATCAAAGGCAAAATCATTTTCTAGATGCAGGGTAGTAGATTTACACATATACAAAAGGCAGGGGGGCACAAACAAATCCAGAATGTTTTAGCTGCATGCGCTATTGTGTAGTTCTATGTGCATGATAAAAAAACACAAGAATGAACAAAAACATTTCATGCAATCTGTCCTCTGACCCTGAAATTAGACATGTGGAACGATATGCTTCATACTTCAGAGAGCTTGTTATTTCTCCTCTCGTTCGCTTCTCTTCTAAAGACGAGAGATTTGTGGTGTAGCCGTATCTCAAAGGACACATGCAGAGTCAAATGATTCACCTCTTGCTCTGAACTATTTCCACTTTTATTTGGAGAAACCGAGCGAGTGAATGGAAGCAGCGGGGGGCGTCTTAGTCCAGTTAGACGACATTTAGACGACATCTGTAAAGTGAGTTTTTTTGTGGGGGGGGGGTTTGGAGACGGTGTTTAAACAGGTATGAAGCGCAGTCTCAGCAATTTCTAGCGCTGCTACAGGTACAATGGAAGTTATGGCCCCTGAGACGACAGGCTGCTGATTGATGCGCCATGACTTCATGCTTCTCACCCCGACAGGCAGCTCAGGAATCCGTCTAACCAGCTCTGCAGCAGACGCACACAAACATGCACAGACGCTTTGTTTCTGGGCAAAGTACCTGCGAGAGAGCGGCCTCGCCATTGGCAGCGCCGTTAACCCTTGACATACACTGCACATGAGCCACCCAGATGTATGACTGCTGTTTTCTCCCAGCCTCCCCCCCCCCCACACACACACCAGCAATCACGCACACTGTACTGTAACACCCCAGGCGAAAAAAAAATGTACTTTTTTGTATTTAAAATATACTTACATTTTCAATAGTACACTGCAAATATACTATCAAAGAAGTGTACTTTCTGCAAATATATAAAAAGTATACAAAAGTCACGCTTTTAACTATTTTCAAAAATCAACTTTTAACACACTTTAAAATAATTGTACTGTAGTATACTTTCAAGAAATATATTATAAGAAAAATATACTTTAAGTGAAAGTTCTGTGCAATTACTTAAATTGATTTCTTTGAACTTTGTTTTCAAACATATTTTTGGTATATTTCAAAATGTATGCTATAAATTCCATTGAAACAATGTATTTAAAGCACATTTTATGAATATAGATTTAAAATACAGGTGCACACTAGAAAATATGAGCGTTCTGCTGAACTGTGGTGGCATCCCCGACAACAGTCTGTTGTATCTTTTGAATAGTTTGGCGCCAAGTCACTGACCAATCAAGTGCAGCATTTTTGTTGATCACATCCAGCCAATCAGAGCGACCGACGTTACTCGTTCGTTGCATCCTAGCTAGCTTACCCACGTCAATGCAGCTCTTCAGGTGAGGAGGACATGATGCCGTTTCAATTCGCCATATATTACTTATGTAATAAAACACTGAAAGTGGAAAGTACTTCTTTATAATAAAGCCGACCAATTGTATCAAGTGACGTCACAGCCTGACCTCGATGAGGACGATAACTGGATTGAAATCAAATGTCCGACGAGAAAAGAACCGGAGAAGACAGTGGCCGCGAAAGTCCTGCTATTTGGCGGTGAGTTTGGAGTTCACATTTTTCTTTTTCAGCTACTAGTTAACTCCTTAATTGTCTTGTTTTGTCTGAAGAACATGAATGCTTAACTTTTTTATCTGTTCTCGTTTTATCAGATTCGTACAAAGAACTTGTCTCAAAGAAGAATTTATTCATTCTTGGCAAAGACATATGGGCAGAGGAGGAAAGCAGGAGTGCAGGCATGAAAAGAAAATGTGTGAGACCGAAATCTTGGAGCCTAAAAAAAGCTGTGCGGGTGAGTGAATATTGATTTGTACGAGTCGTTTTTGTGACGTGATAATTCAATTTATATTTTTGCTTTAACTTTATATGTGTACCCTACATGCTGATATGCTAGCTCAAATACTCTGGTAGCTAGCTAAACCTTCGGCGCTCTCTTGTATCCAGTAGGAGCTGGCTCAAATCGTAGCAGCGGCAACTCGTAGAGGCACTTCCTGTTGCAAGCACTTGTCGCGGCAGTTTTCCACTGTTTGTGGCAGCACCTCTCCCAAACAGTGCTGCGGCAGTTTAGCCTTTATTTTTCGTTATTTGACAATATGTGACAATACATTAAGGTCGTTGAAGGTATGACTGTTGGTAGTTGTAATTGGTTTAGTAAAAAATGACGAATTGTAATAGTATGGCTACTCGTTTTTATTAAACTAACTCACTTAAAGGTATACTCCCTCTTGTGGCCAAATGGGTCAATAACGCTTGTCTTTAATATATACTTGATGTTACTCTACTGAATGGAGGCTCTGTGAAAAATGACACCACGTTCCTTTTGTCTTCCCCAGCATCGTCTGCTGTTCAAGTTCAAATGTGTCAGAAATAAAGTGATGGGATTTACTAGGTTACATGTGTCACACATCAGTCATGTGAATTAGTAGAGAGTGGGAACCTCCACACCACTGGTGGTACCGCTCCATAGAGGGATGTACAGACTACTAGCACCGTTTTAAATAATGAAGCACATTGTATAATTATGTGAATAACGTCTATTAATTCCTAATAGGTAGAGATCTTCCAACTGTATATTAATGTGTTCCATTGATTCTCTCATATACAGCACGCCTTGGCTGGCAGCACAGTCACGGTTTCGAAGAGGGCCTTCCTGCGACTTAATCGTTCCCGCATGACCCTTTTTTGCCAGGAGCTGGCTCCCCTGGTTTTCACGAAGGATGTCATTGCACTCTCCGCCCTGACTGGGAAGTCTGGGAAAGAGGGAACACCGAAAAGACAACTGGACGTTGCCAAAGTGCAGGCCATAACAGGTAATTGTCTTGAGTCGTATGTAGACAATTTAAAGCTTCTGCGATTTATAAAGCAGCAGGATCACATGTTCGTGGTAAACACACCACCAGTGATGAAATATACGTTTGACCTGCACTGGTAGGAATATTGGCATATCATATTGATATAGTTCCTCAATATTAATCCTGATTTACTGTTCAAAAAATAATATTGGTTCAACAGGATTTCCTGTGTAGTCAAAATAGAAGAAAATGTTGTATGAATATGCTGTGTGACATCATTTCTCGTCTCTTCTCTTAACAGATGCTGTTATAGAAGAATTTCCACAGACGAGAGCCTCGGACGTGCGAGCAGCCATCAGAAGGAAATGCAACAATGAGCAGTTCAACAAAAGGAAATGAACATGTTTCAATTTCAATTTAGAGAGCGAGAG
The DNA here is from genome assembly GCF_050575085.1 of Anarhichas minor. Classification (NCBI taxonomy): domain Eukaryota; kingdom Metazoa; phylum Chordata; class Actinopteri; order Perciformes; family Anarhichadidae; genus Anarhichas; species Anarhichas minor. The sequence goes on along the minus strand of NW_027466467.1, from coordinate 9,758,189 downwards.
TCTGAAGCGGTGCAATTTTTGGATGGTTCTGTGTTTTATTCTGAAACATTCTGTTTTGTTTGTACCATGTAAACTTAAAATTGTTTTGCTCTCTGTTCAATATATTTTCTTTTATTTCTCAAAAATGCACTATATTGCAATTGTTTCAAAGTGTGTTTTAAATTGTTGTTATAAATATATTATATATATATTTTAATAAAATATATTTGAAATTCAATAAAGTGTTTTTGATTACTATCTGGGAAGTTCATTCAGCATTTAGGATACTGGTAATACATTTGTAATATTGTAATGTATAATAGTATGTAGTGTACAAAGTAATATAGCATAGTAATAAGAAAGTGTGCTTTCTTAGTAATTGGAATAAGCCAAAAGTATAACTTTTGGTATACTATTACCACAATATCAATATATTAATATTGTATTTGCAAAACACTCATAATATATTTCAAATATACTTAAAACACACAAAAAGTATAATTTAAGTTAGCTATCAGCATGTATATTAGTACATACACAGTCATATACTTAAATTGTACTAAGTATACATTAAGTTGTTCCAATTTAGCACACAAAAATATACTAAATACACTTCAAATTGTGCATAACTACTATTTAATCACAACTAAAATATATTAAGTACAAAATAAGTTGTTCCAAAATAGCACTCTTTAAGTATACTTATGATTAGTAGGGCTTCAAGTATACTCAAGTATGCTAAAATTAAATATACTTAGCATATTTATTTTTCACCTGGGACGTCATGCTGATACCGCTGAATGTTCACTCCAATCAGTCAGCGTGTGATCTTCTTCCATATATGCACCTTATGAATGTTGTGATGGCTTTTTGTCTGCATCATATACGGATAAGACCGTTTAACTCAAACCCTCAGAAACAATGTAAACAGTTGCCATTGTTGCTGCTAACATGCTAACATGCTAACTGCACAACAACCTGGATCGTGCTGTTGGAGTGATTTGAAAAGTAGACTAAGCAGCTGTTCAAGTGCTCGACTTTTCAGTCCCACCTTTCATGCTTTCAGAAGGTGAATATTTGATCTAGTTATATTTCCGTAAATCTTTTGCTCTCTCTGTCGATCAGTGTCTGAATCAGCCATTTGATGTACCATTTTGTGTCTGCCTTAGAAGTTGTCTATGTGATGCTCAACATGTCAGCAATTCAGCCAGGGGGATAAACAGTCATTCTACTCCAGGATCAGTTTCCGACTGCAACATTTGGACAGTCTGTGTGGAAAAAAAATCAAAACACTCTTATTCTGTTGTGTTGTTACGATCCAAGTTGCTGGTTTTTCCCCAGCAATATGGCCGCCCGTGTGTCGTAAGAAGGCACTGTGAATGGAACCTATGCGTGTGCTCTGAAGACCAAACTGAAAGTTTGAATGTGTGAAAACAATGTGTGTGTGTGTGTGTGTGTGTGTCACTATGTGTCAATGTTGGTGTGTGTGACTTAAAGTGGATCAAGTCTGCGATTAGTGGCCAGTTTACAGTACGAGGCTGGATAATGCTGTGTTTGTGCAAGAAGCGAAAGAAAGACAGAGAATATTTGGCGTTTAACCGTCATCCAGAATCACTGCTGCGCTGAAAAGCGTTACCTGGATACGACGATGATGCAACTCGAGCCTTTTTCATGTGTTTCAGACACACAAAACTAACTACAAATAGAGATGCAGCAGAAGGCTTCAAGTTCAACCAGCAAGCCAAGGTCGCAAAAGAAATTGTAAGACTTTATTTGTGTATCAAACCGGACAAACTTTGTTTCCATAGCAACTGCTGCTGACAGCTTAAAGGGGACTGTGTCTGCACGTTTGCCAAAGTGTCTGCTATGTAAGCACACTGACAACCCAAAGGGTCAGTTCACCGAAACCACAGTAGTTTCTGTTTTATTCAAACAAGTTTTAAGATTGAATGGTGTCACGTTTTTCATGCTCAAAGCATTAAAAAGGTTAAAAAAACGTTTGTCTTTCCATAAATGTATATAAATAATTCACGGGCCTTCACAGTTGACAGTCGCAGCTTTACAAACCAAAACATCCACATAGGTTGACACCACTCAAGCGAGAAAATGTCAATCGTGATTTGGATGGACTGACTTTTATTGTTGAATTATTAGACTGATCATTCTGCAGTTAGACTAAAGAAATCAGTTGAGCATGACCCGACACTGCAGTCACATTATTACCAAAGACACTCCCTTACTGGAGCACGCAGAAGACAAGCTAAGCTCCTCACACACGTGTGTGTGAATCTGTTTGAGTGTGTATGAGTTGCTATGACCCTAAATTTGGGTTTGAAAGTATCAGAAGACAGGAAGACGGAGAAGCTCTCCTGATTAACCAGAGGGGCAGACAAGCTTAAAGCTGGGAGCAGATGCCACGGCACAACCTAGCGCGCTTCAGCTGGCACAGCAGCTCAGCACCTACACAGGTAGCATGACACAGTATAGCATGTGAACTGCCGCATGACAACCCTTCTGCCATTAAATATATGCTTCAGCACAAAGGATGAGGGTGGGATGTGATCTCCATTCTGCCCTCTCTTCCGCATCTGTGTGATTGCATCGACGCTGTTGTTTGGTTCTCGTTCACACGCGCACAAACCCGCAGTCTGTAATTTACCTTCCCCGTCCCAAGTGTCTCATAATCGCTTGTTCTCTCTCCTCTCTTTCGATCTCCCTCCCTCTCCCTTTCTTTCTCGCCTCCTCTGCCTGAGAATCCATTGAGGATTCACAAGAATAGAGTTGTAGACTGGATTAAGCAATACAATGTCTGATGGAGGGGGTGTAGTTGGGAGAAATCAATGGGCAGATGTTATTTCCTAAGCCGCTAAACATCCTTTGACACGTCGACCAATTAGCTGTGTCAAATGGGGATATCTTTACTCCGTGTACAAGGTCATTAGATAAGTACGTCCACTGCACTGGAGATTTCTGCACACGTATTTGAGTGTGTGTGTGTGTGTGTGTGTGTGTGTGTGTGTGTGTGCATGCCCTAAGACAAAGGGAGGTATGAGATGGAAACATTTAACAATTGAGCTCAGCGTAGTTTCTTCGTCTTGATTACCTGTCTGCATTGCTTAATAACATTTGGGATTGCACAATTTGCAGCGTGTCACACTCATTGCTATTGCATTCAGTTTAGAGAAATGACTCGAAAAGCAATTTTGCCATCATTTCTGTTTCATACGGTGAATAAATGCAGTTAGAGAAAGCTTTATTGCTTTGTACGTAGAGCTTTCAATACACCCGCTGCTTTTCATTCCTCCTCTGTCTGCTGTCACAAAACACCTACTGAAGGAAACTGAACGACAGAATAGCATCTTTGAAAAACACCAAATATAACTGTGCTGTGTTCTGGTGTTCTTGGGTGGAAAGGATGCCATGTGTGCTCATTGCTTGTTCATTTATCTTTACGTTTATGGTAATATCATTTTTTATATACAAAATGCGAGTTTGTGTTTTGTCATCTTACGCTCTAAATGTCAGTTGTCCAGACATGTTAAAGTGAAACTCATATGAAACCTGGGAGCTGCTGGTAGAGAGAGTGTTGTGAGGTTTTATTAGAGGAGCAGTTATTTCTGACCGCTGCCTCGAGCTAAGACATGTTGGCTGCGAAAGTGGAACAGAGCCCTCGATGTAACGGCCACGGTGACGCTCGCTAAAACTTTTTTCAGAGCAGGTGGAAGAGAATAAGTTCAAGGATTTGTGATGTTGATTTTACCTCTGCTTAAAAATGTAAATGCAATTCAATGCTAATCACAAGAATCAGCTAAATACATATTACAGTCGGCGGTTCTCTTCTCTGCAGGCAATATGGTATAGTGGTAGCTGAGAAGAGGGGCCTTTGGAGGACAGGTGGTGATTGGAGTGACTTATTTGCTAAAACACAGAGAAAACAAAAGCTGAGGATCTATTGTGAATCATTTCTCGATATGGTACTGAAGCAGGGAGACACAAAGTGTCACTTGAGGCCAATTTCTCACGGTGGTTTTGCACCCAGAGCAAAAAAAAAAAAGTGTAGGATATATTTTCCTGCTCCGAGACAACATGAAAGCCAAAAATGAAAGCTCCCTTTTTTTAGCAGGGTGGAAATCTCATTCTGATCAAACCACCTGTATCTCACCTTGGCCATCACTTCCCCCACTAAACCTGAGAATAGAGTGACAGTGTCCATATGTCATCAACAGCACACATTTAAAACTTAAATACTTGAAATGGTAAATTTGAATTCTGTCTACTCTAAACATTTGGCAGAATATGTTGAGTCCTCATATAAAAAAAGGAATAATCCCCACATTTCCATATCAAACATAACACTTAGAGTTATGATGATGATGTTTGGCATGCTTTGAAACTCAAATAGAGAATTATATAAGCCCTGACGCCTGTAGTCCTACATCTTTCTCCTTTCATTAGCTGTTACATCAGCCGGTGGCCCCGTGGGTTGTTAATATACAGTATGTGAACCTTGATTAAGCTCCTTACTTCAAACATGTAGGCCTACCTTCTTTTCTCCTCCATATGGCACCAAGCTGCATGTCATATTTGATGGAAGTTATGCAGAAACAGTCTTAATTGTGCTCTGTGTTATATTGCAGGAAGGCTGTTTTATCTAATGTTGAACAACTTTATTCTTGCTGTTCAAGTTATAGATGGTGTAGGTTGGCTGCTGTATTTGTTGAAAATGACATAAAGGAACTAAGGGCACTTGAAGGCCCTATCTCGCATTTAGGTTCTATCAACGACATTCAGAACATTGATGTGGCAGCAAACAACTATTTGCTACGCTCTGTGTGTGTGTGTTGTAGTCATGGATGTATAAAGAGAACTGGGTTCAGCGTCGGCGGCTCGACTCGACTGCAGAGAATAAAGTTACCCGGACCTTTCGCACCACTTCCGCATCTATTGGCGTTTAAATGGCAAGCGCACTGGCGTTTCCTTTGACCCCGCCTCCCAGCCGCTCGGTCTCGGCTTGCTCACATGAACGGTAGTTTATTAATTAAGCCTCGGGAAATAACTCTGGCTTCAGCTATTAGTTGGTTTTACAAGTTGTAGGAACTAATGATTTGAATAAGGGCCATTCAAGCATTCTTAATGGGAAGTTGATTTTCCTAAAAAAGAAAAACATCCACAGATTTACAGATCGGGCCGGTAGATTTTCTGTAATCCGACAAAAAGACAAACAAACTAAAACGAAAACTATGTTTAGCTAACAAACGTGTATGGTTAGTAAAAAGATCATGGTTTGTGTTCAAATAATAACGTAATAACATTAAACGTCACAACCGTAATAATGTTACTTTCGTAACAGCGTTACTATCTTAAATAAATAACAACCGCTCTTAGCAGACTTTCTTCCAAACGTAACCTAACAAGCTTACTTTTGGTTTCACATTGGACACAAACAGCTGTCTCCTGGGTGAAAGTCCTGTGTTTGTTTGACCCATCCAGCACCCCTCCTGCTTGTCCTTTATGGACTTTTTTTTGCTTTATATTGCTTTATATTCTTGTACTATTTTCTGTGACTTAATACTTAGTCTACCATCTAGTTTTTAACGTGTCAGTGAGCCTGCATTTCACACCTACACACATTCGTAATTGTTCTGATTGCAGATACAGTAGATTCATGACCAAGTCAATAAAACCTCAGGGTATTTCTCCACCTTCCTCATGCGTGGCCTTGCGCATCGCATCCTGTATGACCGATCCAACCAGGAAGTCATCAGGAAGCTGTCTGGGGTTACAGCGACAGGTTGCATTGTTTAGCATTTAAATAACTCCCTGTCCCTCTATCTCTTCTAGGAGGAAAATTGCACTGCCGGGCGCATCTTAGCGTCCTAGCATATCGTGTTGTTTTCCAGGTTTGAGCTGTGCTTGGCTGACTGAGTCCAGGACAGCTGTGAGTGAGGCCCATTCACTGCTCTGTCAGGGGTGGAGATGGAGGCACTGAACTGAGGCCAGCCATCCTGTGCTACTCCTACATGTCACCTTTTCTCTCTGTAATGGCTTCCTGTGTGGAAGACAGCTTGGAGTGAAAAGGAAGGAGAATTTTTACGTGTGTGTGTGTGTGTGTGTGTGTGTGTGTGCGTGCTTGTGTGTTCACAGAAATACAGGTAAACAAATAACATCATGTCCTTGAGCACAATCCTACATAAACCTCAAGGTCTTAGCATCCGATAGATGACGTAAGCTCCCATGTGTGAGTTACATAAGAAACACCGAGTGCGACATTGTGTGACCCTCTCAGAAGAAGAAAAACAATTTTCTCCGAACCATAAAATGTTTTCATAAAATGTGTCATTTAAAGATGAAGCAGCCGGGTGTGAGAAATGCTTAAATGATCAGAAATGATGTCTCAGACATTTCATTTCATGTGGTTTTGCTTAATATACGACATAAAACGCTTTTATATTCATTAGTTGGAACATCACTTTTCTCGCCACAGTGACGATCTTGTCAAACACAAGTTCATCTCATGTGTCGCCACTTGTTGATTTGTCCATTTGTGTTGTTTTTTGGGGGGAATTTGATGCCTTGATTTGACAGTAGGGGTGTTGCGATATACCTGTATTGGCGATAACCTTGATATTTAGAAAATGATGTATTGATATGTTGATAATACACATATGATAATATTGTGTAAATAATTCAGCGCCTCTTAAATCATTATATATATATATAAAGTTATGGTTACAGACCCTCTCTCCACCTCCCTACACTCGTATTTTGAGTGTAATTCATTTTCAGGAAAAGAAACAAAAAGCACCTTACACAAAGTTATAAATCAATTTGACTGATAGTACTTTTTTTAAATGTTCTATAGATATCAGGGTAATATTGTGACCGTGATTTATTTTTGCCAAGATAATTGTGTAGTGAAAATCGGATATTGTGACAGCCCTATCCGACAGTGATCGTGGAGACAGATGGGAGATGTGTGTGAAAATAAGAGTATGGAGAACGACAAGACGCAAAAAAAGTCTGGACTCTGCTCGGGGGCATTTGCGCCCATCTGGTATAATGCGCCCTGACCACCCTGAAAGTGAACCAATTCCCCTCCAGTATGCATCTTCATAAGCATAACATCCAAGTAGAATCTAAACCCACACACACACACACACACACACACAGAGAGAGGAGGCAGAATAAAGCAAAGTCGTGCATGGACTACAGCCACCCATGGTGCCATGGCAACGGAGAAGTGAAGAGGTGAGTTGTGAACAGGAACAAGGTGCGACTGTAATACATTTCTCAGGGCACAGTTGCTCATAAAAAAAAATGTTTTATTGCCAATTTTGTTCATTCCCTCCATGATCATTTTTCTTTTAATTATTTCCCCCGGTTTTAAACCACCTTCCTTACCTGAGGGGAGAATGTACTCCGTAGAGAGAGCGAGCACGTTATTGTTATGACCTTAGCTCAATGTAGAACTAGAAAAAAATCTACAAATTTATGCAATCAAAAGACAAATGCCAGAGCTGCAGTGTGCAAAAACACATGCGCAGCTGAGGTTGGTTCCTTTTCACCACGTGAAATGTATATGTACTGTAGATACCACAAGCTGCAGACTCTGCACAAGTACAGGCAGCGTTCTGAGAGAAGCATGTCCGGATTTCCTGAGTAATGACAACACTAGTCCAGGGGCACGCTGACTGCTGAAGTCTGCTGCGCTGACATTTGTATTATCAATCTTAAAAGGACAAGGAATGCTTATTTCACCGCGGCTCAGATTTATTGCGTTATGGCTGTTGCTGAGCTGTTTAAGGGCCCCAGTATTTCTAGTGGCACCACAGATTAGAAATCACTTGATGTCTACAGTTTAAAGTTGCCAAAGGGGTATAAAACATATCCTGCATAAGCTGGCACTCTATCCTAGAAGCCTTTGCATTCCTACAAAGAAGCTTGTGTGCATAATTGAAAACACCTGTCCACATTTCTCAGCGTAGTAATTCAAAATGTGCAGTGAAAAAAAAAATGTAATAATTGTGTTATTAGCATGTATCATTTTTTTGAAGTATATCACACATGCAACTTGTCAGGTGACCTAGACTGACTGTTTCTGTGCAACAGCATCCACTGTGGAATTCTTACCCCGAGGCCACTGTGACGCAAACAGTGCTGTCTCTCTCTACATGGGATCTTGTGTCCTCGCCACCTTCTCAATAATTCAATGGAAAGAGTAGACGTCAGCTCTGGTATAATTACTGAGTGAGGGTGACAAGCTCCTCTGTCAAGGGCAAAATGGGACCAAGCTCCACAGAGAGCTAAAAGACACAGCAACAGTGTGTACCGTGGCGCTGTCGATGACAAAAGCTTCAGCTGCCAGGAGATGATGAAACTGCAGGTAATTTGTGGGGAAACGTATTGTGACAGCATTAACTGTTTTTTGTTTTTCAGTAAGAACTCAACTCGGCTGCAGAGCAGCTCCAAACTGGAAAGACTCACAGGTGCAACATTTTAGTTCTGGACTTTAATGTGCGTCTTGGGCTTTAGAGTTGTTCTGCAAGTTCTCAGCAGTCAGGAGGCAACCGGATTCATCACAGTTAGACAGAGGGGTGTGTGAGATCTGACTTCAGCTCTGGGCCCAGCTGAGACGACAGACCCTGTTAATATAACACCAGCCAAACCCCCCCCAACTTCCTACTCAGAGAAACCCTCGGCATAAGCATACCTGCCAAGATATGACTAAAACTGTTACTGTCACCGGGACCTAAAAACCTGGCATGGGCAAAAGCTTGGCATCAGGCCCCCGGTTTTAAAGGAGCTAGACGAAGGAGGCAGTCATTAGAAGATTTTTTGACACACTGTCTCCCACGGGCACCCAGGAAGAGGTCTGGACCAAAATGTATCACGTCTCCCAGAGTAGGAGTGTCTCATTCATCCTAATGTTAAAAGGCTGAGCTGATCCGAGATCAGCCCTGATGATGAAACTCTTCTTAAGGGTCTGAAATCGTACACAATGGTATAGTTTACATATAACCTGCTGTATTTCTCAAACCATTTGAGAAACATTATTGCTTAGCTATCTCTTATATTCAGTGTCTGCCCAATATATCGACACGATAAAGCTCTTGAATAAATTTGTATTCTACTCCACGGATCATTAATGAAAACCACAGCCATGCTATGGCGACTCTGTGAGGCTGTACTTATCCACGGTGGTGCTTTCAGCTAATTGCTAACATCAAAACGCTAATGTTCCCACAATGATGAAGCTACCATGCTGATACAGTATTTAGTAGGTATTACGTTTCACCACTTTAGCTTTCTGTGTTAGCGTGCTACATTTGCTGATTAGGACTAAACACAAAGTACAGCTGAGGCATAATGGTTTTAGTTTTGCAGGTATTTGGGCATAAACTATTGGACAAGTTTAAATTTAGTGAGTGGATCACCAAAGCCATTGGGATTTGCCCTTTGGCACCACACATTTCATGGCAATCCATCCCATAGTTCTGGAGACATTTCCCTACAAGCCTAAATGTATATTCTGGGGTTCACCAAAGTCGGTAGGCTTTGGACCATGAATGACACAAGTTCCTGTAATGTTGATCATGATGTAATGTGCTGTGTTTAATCAAAAGGCTGCTGTTTGCCGGTCTCCGTGCCATGCACACCCCTCGGTCCGCACATCAGAAGCCGGCGCAGAAAGGTCACAGTTAGTGCTTGATGGCAGCTGAGAGGCAACACAAAGGGCTGCTTGTAACCTGTTGGGTTCCATTCGTTTCACCTCAAATTTTAATTATGATTTGGCACGTCAAAAAGGTTTCCGCACGAGATATGTATGTGCCTTCTTTAAAGCTTCTTAAAACAGGTGGGCAGGGCGAGGGGATGCTGACTGTGGGCTGCTTTATGCTAACTAGCTTAGCATAAAGTAGCCCACTGTCAGCATGCCTGACTCAACACATAGCGCCCAGAAAATGAACAGTGTCACGTTTGAAGCGCAACGCCGTATATAAGGTGTGCTTTCTGGCACTAATCATGTTGCACCATTCATGTGAAATCAAAGTCATAACTCCTTTTCATAGCAATTACTTATTAATCATAACACTTCTCAGGCCTTATGGTATGGCAAACCTCTGTTTTCCACTATAATCACACAACCGAATTTCATTCTAAAGATCTTGGTGTTTTAAAATATAGACATCCGTCATATTCTGAGGGCGCAACTCTGCTGCAATTTCACGGTGGTTCTACTCTCCTGCCACGTTCATAATTAGAGGAATCAGTCTCCGGGCTTACAACTCGTACAGTGTGATCCAAACTGTTAACTTTGAGATCTGTGACCACCTTAAAATGATTCACTAGCCATTCCAGACTCTTATTTTGCCAGTCTTTTTCTTTCCACTGTGACAGATCGCAGCCCAGAGGAAAAACATTCCGCAGCTGAGGAGCTCCAGCGCAGACAGGTGATTCCCTTCTAATGGATGTTAATGTGGTGGACATGACTGAAGATATTCCCAGTGGTGTACACTTACAGTTAATTGATAATTGAGGTCTATGAAAAGATGCACATTAAATCATGGCCAATGAGCCTGCCTATAAGGTTGCAGCAATTTAAAGAACAAGTCTCCAGAGTCTCTTAAGGTTTCCCCACAACTGAAATGCACTCTGAATGAATAATTAAGGTGGAAATATTCTCTACTCATATTACCTTACTTAAGACATTACTATTTCAAACATGTAGCATATTGCATAATGTCGAAATGCATAAACACTTTCACCTCCGCCAACTCCAGGCTGCTTCCTCGATGCCGCCTTATGTCACTGTTTGATCTGTGCGTTTTCCTCGTGTTGAGATGTGTTTCTGTGATTTACTTGAATTGAATGCTTTGTCATATTTAACATGAATAATCTGCAACCATGGCTGCACATAAATTCATGTCTGTTTTGCTGCTCTTTGCTACCAGCTGGTATCTTTACCACAGAGATTCTTTCCGCAGTAGAGGCAGTGCACGGAAGCTTTTGAGTTTTCCACATGCGTTTTATGTTTACAAGTGCAAAGAAAGTTGTTTAAAACATATTTCAATCATGCACTGTTCATTGTGTATGATGCTTTTTTTGCAGCTTTGGATTGACCTGGGCGCCATTGGTTGAAATTATAATATTAACATGAATATTTCTTCAAAACCGATGTGTATCATATTGCACACGTGTGCAAAATCACAAATAACATCAGCTGATGTTTGGTGCAATGAACTGTGTTACACCGTCACATTTCATAAGACATTTTTTTCCCCAACAGGCACAATGAGCGTGGAACCGTTCATTTTAACAACATAAAGGAAACAACACATTCTGATCATCATGGTTCTATTGAAAGTACTGAATTATACCAACACATCGTATATGAGTGGACCAAACATATCCAGGGTTAAGGGAGTATAGGACACAGGACGATATGTTGTTGACATGGTAGATACTAGTATATGTATGTGTTTGTGTTGTTCCTTACTGTTATGTCATCTCTTTTCTTCTTATTGTAATTGCTTTTATTAATTCTGTTTTTACCATGTAAAATGCCTTTGCACCTTTTTAAAGCGCTATACAAATAAAAGGTATTGTTATTAATATTACTATTATAAACAACAGACCCAGTGAATGACTGACCTTAAGGAGGACTTTATTATAGAGGAGGACGTTGTTTCCTTGTTATTACAGTATGTTAAGTCAGTGCCTAAACAAGGCCAGACTAGGACCAAGGACCAAACTGTTCAAACATCTTATCATTGTCTTTGATGTGACATGTCATTGTGACTGTGTTGTGGCTGTATGTATTTGAGTTAAACGGGTTTTTCCAAGGCGTCTCTGTCTCGCCCGATGTGGCGGCGGAGGCGTGCTCAGATGACGTGGTTCCATGATGCTGAAATAGTATTGGAGCGACTGTACAAACAGATCAGACAGGTTTGGCCGGATGATATGTAATCGTGCTGCCTACCAGTCAGCCATGTTGTTGTTACCCAATTAATGACTCATTACCTGTTTAGCTAGAGCTAGGCCACCTCAGGTTACAAGGGCCACCAGACCTGCACTTCACCCTCTGGCTCAAATCTGGTTAGTTTCACATAATTGGCACAGATCAGATGCTTTTTTGCTTTTGCTTTTGCTTTTAAGGAAGAAGGATCGAGTTTCACGAGCGTTGAAAGTGATGCCATTGGCTACTGGTGAAGAACAAACACTGATTATCTGTCAGGTTTGGGGATTAAAACATCAGGTTTTTTGTTTGTTTTTAGAGCTCATTAGCATCCGTTGATCTGTTATCATTGTGTGGATAAACAAATCTGCAGAATTCATATTTCTTTGTTTTGGGTTGCACAGCATTAATGCACACATCCTTGTTCAGTTGTTTGCACAGAACTATATATATATATATATATATATGTGTCTTCACAGTTTTAGGTTAGTGTATTCGCTGTGTGTTTTTCAAGGGCAACTGGGAGTCTTTTCTCTCTGATCAGTCAGTTATTGTAGCTCTCTGTTCACTTAAAACGTTTGTTCTTCTTGCCAAACACAGTCCCATTAATACTGCATGAATAAGAGAAAAAAAAAAAGCAAACGCAAATAGAGAGCAAAACAGCAGCAAACCACCAAACAGCCATGCATGCATTTGTTTAATATTCTCTGTGCTTTCAGCCCAAGCTGCTCGGCCTGTGCACTGTCTAGTCAAATCATGACAGCCAAGATTAATCTGGCTCTTTCAGAAACATACATCACTGAGCAGAACTGTATGCAAAACAACTTTTTGGTTGTACACTATAGGCCAAGTATATAGAAAGGGAGAGCAGTTTTATTAAAGCATCTTTCAGTTGCTTTGTCTTCATCGTGACTGTATTATGATGCAGCGCACACAACGGTGTTCAACAGAAAGGAAACGGATTCCCGTTTTGCATGCATGTTTTTTGATTCCTGGTTTTGCACAGAGCTAACTTTGTGCTCAGTCTGATACTCCATAAAAATATTCCCATGAGAACTTACAGTAGGCCTGAAGAGGAACTGGATGGACGCAAACCGCACTAACTCCGAGCTAATCAATGTGTTAGTGTTTGAGAGCAAGATAGGGAATGGCTTTGTCCAGAGGCCTTTCACATGGTAAGTGAGGCCTAATCTCTTAGTAGTACTATGGCCAAACCAACCATTTCTAATGGCAGACAGTGGGCTTTTGAACACCATTGAAAGCTGGGTGGTGTGATAGACCATGGGGAAATTTCCTGGCAAGGTCTGAAATTCAGCTGCTCTTTTATTCACATAACACAAACAAATGTCTTTATCTATCTCAATCAAAAATACGCTACCTCTCTTAAAAACACACACACACACACACACACACACACACACACACACACACACACACATACTGAATGGCGTATGGGGCCAGGTGGTGTGGTTATTGCCAGATCTTGCTCTCTGCTCTCCTGAGTGCAATTGGTAACCTGAGCTGCCTGTTTGAATAACTCAGTTATCCCAAAAGCTTCCTCGCTGCAGAGACATCATGGAACAGTGCCCAAAACACACTTTGTTCGAAGCTCCTGATAGTCACTGACTGCGTGATGAATACTGAAGTTCAGCTTTCAAAGTCACTTTGACTGTCTTGAGGTGGCTTATCATAAGAAACAAGTGAGATTTAAAAAGTTGGCTGGATAGCCTTACGGGCGCAGCTTGTATCCAAAATCTGTCATCCGAGTGTCACTCAGTGTAAGTTAGTCAGTGTGAATGTGTCAGCTGATGAGATGCGACAGCCAGGCCCGGGGCCTCCTCATTTAATTAGGGAGCCCGTCTTGTTTTGGGGAACTCACAACTAAACCCGTCTCCCAACATCTCCCGGAGCATTTTCTATTTAAAACACTATTCTGTGTAAATGTTGCTTAGATGTTTTCTGCTTTAAATGTAACCTTCAGGTATCCAATAATCTGCCTCACGTCAAGGCTAAACTGGGTTTACTGTCTCTGTCAATGTCAGTCATTTGTCCAGCAAATATTTGTTTTCACCCCTCCCCCCCCTCCCAACACCATCCTGTAAACTCTACACAGTACTTTCCCTTTGCTGTCGTCCAATTCTTACACAATGTTTTATTTTGTCCAAACTTTGAGTCAGAGATGAGATAATTCTGATTTGAATACTTTTGTGGTTGTTGTTGGGGTGTTAATAAACATTAAGAATGTCTATTATTCAGTTCCTTTTCCCACTTTTGAGATTAGCCACAGAGTAGTGTGGACACGGCCTCAAGCTCGAGTAGAGCAGTATAGAGTACTCCACTCTGTTTAACTCATCGTATGTATATCGTGCAGTGTAGGCATGATGATGACAGACGTTTCTGTAATATTAATAAATGAACACTTCTGGGTAATGTGCCACAGAGAAAATTTTGCTTTTGTATGTATTAAAATAAAAATATTTTGCCAATTTCTCTTACCTGTCAAGTATTATATACATAAAATATGACAAAGAGAACGATATTAATCCGTGCAATACGCACAGTATATGGACAGAAAAAGGGCTTCATGTCATTTAAAAAAAAAAAAAATGTTGAATAAACTTTATTCACTGTATAGAAAAGTTAAAACTGTTATCTCAGAACATAACATGAATTCATTGCAATAAAACACGACTGACATAAATAGCTGTTATGCTGAAATAATGATTTCATTAAATAAAAAGCGTTTGAATGTTATAACGGATTTGTAAAACATGAAATTGAACTGGGTACAACACAAAATAAAGTATTTTGTTAAAGAGTGGGAAAGGCGACTTGATTAAAATGAGGCTCTCACACATGTCCCCCCCCCCCCCGTGGCACCGGGAGTCGGCCCGGGGGCGCCCTCTAGGCGCACCGTGCGGCACTGCGGCAGCGGAGCGCCTCCTCCCTCCTCCTGGAGCCGGAGTTGCATTCCTCTCCTCTCCTCTCCATTCACACGCAGGGAGCCGCCGGAGAGAGAGCACCGCCGCTCCGTGACCAGAGTGGAATGTCCCCCAAGTTTTGGAATTTTAAAACCATGGAAAGGATATCAAACCTACGGATCACTTGAACCTGTAAGTACCGTGGGAACTCCGGTGAAGGGCTTTTTTTTGTGTCGTGTGGAAGGAGCAGGTTTTGGAGGAGAGCCGGCTTAAATATTTAGGTTACATTTCTCTCTCTCTCTCTCTCTCTCTCTCTCTCTCTCTCTCTCTCTCTCTCTCTCTCTCTCTCTCTCTCTCTCTCTCTCTCTCGCTCTCTCTCTCTCTCCATTGCTCCGTGTGGTGAGTTTGTCGTTGTGTTTCCCTCCCGGCTTCTCCTCCGCTCTCGGCGTCTGGTTTCTCCACGAGTTTGGAGAGCTCGAGGCTCCAACCAAACCCAGGACTGAAACGGGCATGAAGAGGAAATGTAGCGTCGCTCTAATATCCAGTTCTGTAGGTGTGTGTGAGTGTTTGTGTATGTCTTGGTGTGTGTGTGTGTGTGTGGAGGCTTGTGTTTGTGTTTGCGCTGTGTTGAACGTGCGCCCCGGTGTGACCACCAGTCAGATTGATCCACACCAAACTGTAAAACAGCGGATGTTTTGAATTAATCAGCACTTATCTTGTTTAGTTCTTTTTTTCTGCGGTCAGCACCATGGCGCTTGAAACTTAAGAACATGTTTGCGTTGCCTCTGGTTTGGTGCAGTGCGAGGTGAGTTTCTGGCTGGTTTTTGAGAACATCGGCTGCAGCAAAAAAAAAAAAGAAGAGACTTTTTATTTATTTATTTTTGATCTGGAAGAGCTTCGCCTGGCTGTAATGTCTGGAGTCGTGTAATAAAAGGAGTCTCCGGGACCAGTGTTTGGTGACACGGACGAGCTATATGCTGCGTATATGACTGTTGCGTTGCCTTCACAGGGGGAATGGCACCACCACGCACACAGTCACAGGTATGCACTGTCGCCTGGGTAAATAGTCCGGGGAGACTTGCATGCTTTACGATTAAAACATCTATTTTTCATGCTTGTTTTTTTTCTTCTTCTTCTACTTCTTCTTCCATTTGAATGTATCCTGCCCCGGCGTTCTTAAACGGACCTAAGGGAGGAGTGATTTCTCCTCGGGGACGTGGTGCTTTGCCTTTTCAAATACAAAAAGAAAAGAAATCGATCAACCTATTAGCTTTGAAATAATTCGAAATTGTGTTGGTGTGGTGTGAAAACAGCGTTAATCTGCTGACGAACGAGAGGCAATTTGTAAGCTTTGTTATTCGACAGCAATTGAATTCCCCTTTTTGAGCAGGGATGGAGTGGTGAGTGTCTGTGGGTGTGTTGAGTGCGCATTGGTGTTCAGCTATTGGAAATGCTCTCATTGCTCCATCGGATTCTCCTCACTTCTAGTTTTTTTTAATTTTTTATTTTTTTTAATCAAATCCCGGTTAACCAAATTAGACTACCCACCCCGACCCCGCGCGCTACGTGAATTAATTTGGAGCCCGTTTTAAACATGTATTCATGAATCATATTAGATGAGCAAGGGCTTTGACATCATTTGAACCTTTTCTTTTTTGGGGAGGAAAATGAGGTGGGGAGTAGAGTCAGACTACAGCCTAAACACAATCACTGCAATATGCATTTATTATCAAAGAAGGAGTCCTGCATTGTATTTACTGAGCATTTTAGATAGTTGATATAAACCTATAGTGCTGATTGATGTATTTTATCTAACATGGCACCACACTATTTTATCTAACATGGCCCCCCCCCCCCCCCGCCCCAATAAGACACAGGCATTGTGTGACTAACACGATAACTCTTTATCAGAAGTGACTTGACCCAATTTTGCCTCAGCTCAGTCAAGCAGCAGCAGCAGCAGCTTTCTTATTGACAGTTAAATGCGGTGACCAGCAATTCACATTTAAATGATGCGGGATGTGAACCGTGACATGAGTGTTTGTTTAAAGAGGTGCTGCCCAGTCGCAGCTTTCAAATCATTCAACCACAGACGAGGCTTGCCAGGTCACCAACCACACAACGGAGGTGCACCGAACTCCTTCCACCCAAACGCTTCTACTCTACACGGCTGTGTGTGTGACTGACAGCAAAGGAGTGGCAGTAATGTAAACCAAACATGGCGACGGCCCTCTTTGTGCAAAGACTGTGTAATCACATTTCATTTAATTTATCTGACAGGTGTGGAAATGATTATCCAACTATGGTGATATTTGTACATGTACAAACAACCACATGTTCTTGTGTAGCTTCGTATAACTGGGAGAAACAATCTCACCTTGGTTTTCCCTTCATGGTTTCAAAAAGTTCCCACCTTATACAGCTGAGGCCCTCTTTCTTTTTTTTTTTTTTTTGGGTGGGGGGTGCAAAACTGTGACCTTGCATGTCATTTCACATGAAAGCTGGCAACCCAGCCAGAAAATTACAAGCAATTTGCCTCAATCTTCCCTAATTATGATACAAATCTGCCCCACAATAGAGCAGCAGTGTCGTGCGTCTTTGTAAAAAGCCTGTCCTGTCCGGTCGGTCGGGCTGCTGGTAAATCTGTGATGTCCAAACTTTGGAATTCGAGCTGACATGTGCACTTTGCACCCCGCCGGTCCTGCTTTTGTGTGACTCCCCCCCCCCCCCCCCATCACATTCCTCTGGACTTTTCAGTGACTGGCATATTCAAGGTTTAATTAGATTGCAGACGGATGACAAAGCAGAAGAGCTGTGCTCAAGTGAGAACTGAATCGCTGCTTACCACCAGTAAGACTGGCCCTAAATATTTTGTCTTGGTGTATATAGAGATAAAGGGTTTCAGAATAACCAATTAAAGGAGAAGATTTGAATTAAATCCCACCACGCTCACAAGGGGCTCTCTCAGCTGGTAGTAAAACAACTACTTTACTGGGTCATTGAAATTGTTCATATATGTGAAAGGACTTAAAGTGCATAATCGTATTCTTCAGGGTCTGCTGTCCTGTGTTTCATTGCTTTCATGCGGCGAGTCGATATATGGACTGTGTTTACGCTCACAGTGTGTGTGTGTGTGTCACTAGACTGCAAAATCCAGCTCCTTTTCCAGCTTCCCTTATACTGTTCGACATTTTAAACCAGTGTGACAACCTCATGTTTAGGCATTTCCTCTTCTCGCCTTCTCTCTCTCTCTCTCTCTCTCTCTGCCGTTCTTCCTGCCTCCAGACTTATGCTGCCACTCAGGCTTTCTTTCCTCACTCTCCCCTTCTCTCTCCCTGCTCTTCCTGTCAGGAGCCCACCGTTGTCTGCGTCTACCTCCCTTCTTCCAAACCACCTCTCTCTCTCTCTCTTTGCCATTTTTCCAAGATCTGTCTCCCCATCCTCCCTTCCACTCTCCTCTTTGTGTACTGGTTCCCTCCTTCCTGAGAACATGCACATGCTTCCTCACTCTTCCCTCATCATCCTCTGCCTGCCTCTCTCTCTCTCTCTCTCTCTCTCTCTCTCTCTCTCTCTCTCTCTCTCTCTCGGCATAATTCTCAGCAGTCTTAAAAACTTTCAACTACTTCTCCAGTACAATTCTGGTGGGATGACTGGTCTTGCCTGTCGGGTACGCCAAGGCCTGAACTCTCTCCCCCATGTGTGATCGAGGGCTTCCTTGGCACAGCGGCGCCGTAATGCAATATCTGCTTCCATATCATAGCCGACGGAGATGGCGTGTTTTTATTACATAAGTTTTCATTTGTGTCAGTCTCGCTAAAGAGGTTAGCCGTGTTGCCGGCGCTCTGCTCCGAGAGTGTGTTTTCGTTCCGTCTGTGTGCGTCTGCCTTTTTGCTCCTTTTCCTAACACCTCTTTTTAAGTTTCCTGTTTGGATTTTTACTTGCCTCACTTCCTTCCTTCCCTGTTTCTGTCACATCCTCTCCTGGTTCTCCATGTTGTCACCTCTCCATCTCTTTCCCATCCTCTCTCTCTCTTTCTATCTGAGTGTTTTTACTTGGTCTCTCCGGGGTTTGTGTGGCGCCCTGAGGCGAGGGAGCCACAAAGCAGCAACAATATTAAAACGCACTAAAGAGGGACCAGCAGCAGGGCTCTACCCGAAGGCCCTGTTGCACACACACACACACACACACACACACACACACACCGCTCTCATGGTGCTAACACCTCTCCAGCCGACAAGCCTTAATATGAAATAAACTCACTCGCCAATACCTGGCGGGCCTGTCTTGACTGACTGCTCAAATAGGAATGACCTCCATTTGGCCCAAATAAGAAGCCGGGGTTGAGAGTCAGTGGGCGGTGTTGAACTGCAAAGTGCTGGTGCATTACGAATCATATCAAGAGGTGAGCTTGCAGGTGAGCCGGCGGCATAAATCCTAATCAGTGCCAATCAGAAGTGATTTTAAAGACTGACTTATCTGCGAGCTTCATCACAATTTTTAAGAAGGAGAGTGCGCTCGGGCCTGGCAGTTTTATTTTGGTCCCAGGAAACTGCCTGACTTAGACAGGGTGCATGAAGCGAGCGCCAGTGTGCGTAGAATTTAAAAAAAATGAAAGCCTTGTCTATTGTTTGATGCTTTGACCTTCATTGTTGCATCCCTCACTTCAGATGTAGCCAAATAAATATGACCACTGTGGTGGCGGAGCAGAAATTTCCTCTGCCAGAAAATGGCATTTTTTTTTTTTTTTTCTGTGAGTGAAGCAGCCTTAGTTTCTCTGTCTCTGTCGTGCTCATCCAAGTGAACTGTCTGTTATGTATAATTAATTTTCTCCTCTCTCCCAGTTTATTTTTATCGCCCACTTTTAACCATTCCTTCAAAGGACCCCTCCCCCGCATCCGTCCTCCACAGTGCCTGCTGAAAGTGACAGCTGCTCGGGTACGGGGGATGCTTTTTGAAGCAGGCACTAAAAAGGCCGCTCACTCAAGTCGACTCGGAAATAGGGGAAAAAAAAATAAAAAATCTGCCGTTGTGACGGTATCAAAAACACGCCTGCTAATCTGGCTGCAAATTGAAAATAAACTCTGTCTCCAGTGTGCCGCCTGTTGGGGGAACGGAATTTACACGGCCTCCTTTTGTGCAAAGCGTTGTTGATTAGTTCGGTTGACATGTGAAGCGGAGCGATGAGATTGACTGAAGTAGGACGCGAAGAACTTGTTCACCGCTACCCAGGCATTTCGTTTTATTGACGGGAGCACTGCATTGGATTCCTTTTCTTGTAAAAAAATCTAATTGATAATCTCTCGTAGTGTGTGGAATGGGCTCTCATCCAAACCAAAGACACGCCGTCATTGGTTGCGTTTGACCCTCGGTCTCCTGGCACGTCACCGCTGGGATCGAGTTCCAGTTAATCCTGCTGGTTCTGCTTGAAGGTCCAAAAGATGCAGCGTTGACCCCGGTTCCACTTCTGACCCAGTGGCCTTGTGTAAAAATCCCAGCGCCCCCTGCAGCTCGTGGGCACGGCCTCAGCATATGAGGTTTCCTCCCCGGCATGCCGATGCTCTTGTCAGCATTCTGTCCACCCCCCCCCCCCCCTCCTCAGACACTGACTCAGACGGGCAGCTCGGGTCCTCGATTTATGTGGACATAAAGAAAAATGGCTTCTCTTGTTGCATTTCCTCTTGTGAAGAAGAGCCGGTGCCTGCTATTGATCAGGAAGAAACAGTTCCTTCCTGTAAGATAAGTCGACAACTATATCAGTTTATCAGTATTGTTCTCTCGTTTTATTGCTAAGGTGTGCAGCCGGGCAGGGCAGGTGACACGCAGTTATTCCTGTGTCCCTTTTTATTCTCTTTCTCGCTTAGTATCTGTAGAGCGAGTCTCCCAAAATCCTGATGCAAGATGCTTATTGTTGTTGCATGTGGATCTCATGTCAGTCTTTAACTAATAAGTAAGAAGCGTGTGGTGGGGAAACTGAGTTCAATTCATTCGACTTTACCATGAAGTAGGCAGGTGTTTAATGGTACACTGCAGCTAGGACTATTTATTTATCAGGCTTTCTTAAGCAAAAATCATGTGGGGACATGTCTTGATGGAAATCATTTTAATTTGATCTTTTTCTAAATTCCTGGTGTTTTATTTTGTAATTTAAGTTAAAATGTATTTGAACAGATACAAACAGACAAACAGGTAACAGTATTATTACCTTTTTAGTTATAAGATATCCAAAGACCTGCCAAAATAAACATTTAGCAACAGCAATACAGCCAGATCATCAGTTATGGGATCGGCGAAGAAGCCTTCATATGACCTCCTTAAAGTTGTCATCTTCATCATTGACTCTAGCTAACATGTGATCATGTGATGCTATTTCTAACATTCCAGCTTCCATCCATTTTTAACGTAGTTGTCGAGGATCATTCGGGCAGGTGTGACAAACTCTACCTTTGTCACGGCAAAGTCATATTTTGGGCAATTCAGTTTGTTCCCCCAATAGGGCGACCGTGGCTCACTGGGTTAAAAGGGTTGTCTGGGAACCGGAAGGTCAACGGTTCGATCCTCGACTGGGAGGTGTCGTAGTGTACCTGAGCAATACACTGAACCCCAGGCTCCCCGGACACCTGTCATTGGCAGCCCACTGCTCCCTATATACAGGGATGGGTCAAATGCAGAGACAAATTTGCCCCTTAAAGGGATCAATATAGTAGAAAAAATTAAAATACGCAAAGTCTTTTTGTATTTTCTCAGTGACAATCAGTAAAGAAACGATGGCCGTGAACTATAGTGTGCAATGAATAGAATACAGTAGGTTTATAGTGATCCATTCATTTCTCAAGAGTTGATGTATATGAAAAAGCGTCGCAGTCAAACACACTCAAATGTTAGGATGTTGTCGAGGCCGTCGCTCATACCCAGCGTTTGCCTTCCTAAGTTCCCCTTGAGCAAACGACATCAGATTCCACTGGTTCAGTGGAGAAAAAAACAGCAGATCTTTGAGTATATTGCATCTGGCCCAGTGTGTGTGTGTGTGTGTGTGTGTGTGTGTGTGTGTGTTGCCGATGCTGAGATAGTCTCAGTTTAGATGAGGGAGCCTACTGGTTGTTTACCGTGCTCACTAGAGTCTGTCTGCCTCTTCAGGCATGTTTGGCTTGTTAATGAGAAGCACTGTGTGAGAGAGGAGACAGCGCACTGTGTGCCCGTGAATGCATTTGCATTGAGATTGGCTGTGCATCATCAGTGTGCGCACTATACAGGACCGTGGCGTACAGGATGCTGTGTGAACGCGTGCGAGCATCGGGGACTCGTCGTGCTAAATGTAAGGTAACGCTCTCCGCTGTGGAGCAGATGAAGCAGGAGAGAGTTTACACAGGCACATAGCCATTTATTGTTGTGATTAATGTTAATGGTGCAGTACCTCATAATTGCTTGCCCCCTTTTTCCCCTCTATTCTCAGTCTCTGTAGCTCCCACTTCTTCACTCCTGTCTTCCATCCTTCCCCCCCCCCCCCCCCTTTCTTGCACACACACACACACACCCTGGTTTGTGTTGTACCAAGGGAAAACTTAAATAATTCAGGCGGTCTGTTCTCCCCAGCTCTGTAAATAAGACTAATAGAAGGCGGGCCTTTTTAAGAGAGCCACTTGCCCAGGGAAAGCATGGCCGCGGGCTAGCCTATAAATCAGCTAGCTGCCTGTCTGGCTGTGTTGGCGGACTAGCCAGCCACAACCCCTATGTTAGCGGAAGGAAGGGCGACTTATTCCACAGAGGTCAGCAGTATGGCGTTGTCGCCCCCGAGGCAGTGGTGGTGGCGGTGGTGGGCATTGAGAAAGTTATTTATTGTGTGTGTGTGTGTGTGTGTGTGTGTGTGTGTGTGTGTGTGTGTGTGTGTGTGTGTGTGTGTGTGTGTGTGTGTGTGTGTGTGTGTGTGTGTGTGTGTGTGTGTGTGTGTGTGTGTGTGTGTGCAACATGCTCCACGGCTCATAAACCCCACACTCTGATGTCAGCACCTGCATGTGTGTTTACCAGATGGAGATAAGTGCTCATTTATTCATTTTGTTTATCACTCATTTTTTTTCCCCCGAGTGCCCGGCTCTCTTTAGATGTGGGCTGGTGCTTCTGGCTAGTGTGTGTGTGTGTGTTTGGTGATGTCTTAAGTAGTCAGACACTTCACAGAAAACCAGTCAATAAAGAAAAAAGAAAAACATTTTAGTTTTTCAGAATGGGCAGTTAGCCTTCTTAAATCCACCGTGCGATCCCACTTCAGCTGCAAGACGGAGGGTAGATTTTGAGTGGCTTTAGCTCTAAATCACTTTGGAGCACTTCCCAGCCTCTCACCTCCCCATATTTATCTCTCAGTAGCCACGTTTACACAGAAGGGCCAAGTGGGACCTCGGGTTTAGTGGCCAACTCAAAACTTTACTAAGCTCTGACTGAAAGCAGCGTTAGTTTATTTGAAGCTGTATCCCAAATTACAAATGATCGCTGTTAACAACAGTAACATACTTTTTAACCACAGACTTGTTCTTTTGAAGAAGACTGCTAAAATAGTGCAAGCCTGTTGGACCTCGTTGTAGGAACAGGGTGCTTTACTCGACAGCCCTAATCACAGTGTTACGTCCTTGCCTGAGAAATAGTTTGGATTCCTGGCGTCCATTGGCCCATGTTAACGGTGGAGCCAAATTCAAGTTGTCAAATCACAAATGAAGTCTGAAACTCCCCTTGAAACGTGTTGAAGCGGCACAGAATATCCTACACCTCCTTCCTTTACTACCTCCTTTTCATTCCAGAGCCTCTTTGTCAGCTCCCTCCTTTGTGCTCCTCTCAACGGGTTAAAGAGGGAGAAGTGATGAGTAGCCCGCCAAGTCTGGCCTCCATTGTGTGTTGGCATTGTGCCACTGCATAGCATGTCGACCATAGACACATGTACATGGGACTTTTCTCAACTCACAGGTGCTACAGTTACCCAGTAATACTTCCCCCACACTCCCTGCAAATCAATGCGAATACTTTACGGGTTGGTGGCATCAAAAGGCTAATGATACCACTCGTATGTCATTAGCAGCTCAATGCAAAAGGGCCTCAAACAAGGTTTAAAAGCTTTACTTTGTCCACAACATTGCTCTTCCTTTGGCCTTCAACATCCCGATAGGCATTGCTGAACATCTTGGAGAACCTCCTTCTTGCATCCAACAACTTTACTCAAAGTTTTTGGGATGCTCCTGAAAGACCGGTTGTTTTTCTTCTACTCCCTCAGTGGAAACATGTGCTTGAGGACCATAAAACCGTTCCCCTCCCTTTCGTCCCATACAAAGCTTGTTGAGGAGAAAACCACTCGACGGCATGTTGTGTAGACCATTGGTGGCTGCTCAGCCTAATTCTTTGAGCAGACCTGGGTTACCTCCATGCGGCAACAACATCCCGGGGGTGCTTTTAAGTCGTCTCTCCCTCCTCAGCCCCCCTGCAGAGGAGAGGGAAGCAGAGCTGGGGCTCTCTGGGAATAAGTACTTCAGGCCAGACAATGGCTGACCGACGGCACGGGGGTGGGGTGTTGATTGTAACCAGAAATAGCAGCAGGAGGAGGAGGAGAAGGCCTCCAAACAGGGAGGAGGGGTGAGATAGGGGGAGGTCGAAGGTTAGGCTGATCCCTACTTTAAAGGTGGAGTGAGGCCATGGAGGGTTTTTATTACCCCTGTGTTGCTTTTTTGGTGAACCTCTGAGCTACTGCTGCGCCATGGGGGAGGGGCATTGAGGTGGGGTTGTGAGTGCGAGCTGCACATTGCTGTCCCATGATGGCTCGAGTTGTGCTCGGTGGCCGCCGAGCATGTGACGAAGCGGCAAACGCGAAGGAATGCGTCAGCGATACCATTCGGCTCTTGTCGGGGGCCATCGCATTCCAAAATGAAATGGAGTGTGTAACTTGTGACTGGTGTGATGTGCTGATGCGTGGCAGCTGGGAGGAGCCGCTTCCTTTCTCTCTCTCCCAAGTCTTTCTCTCGGGGCTGTCCTCCCACCACTACCTCACCGAGATCCATGAATTCCTTGGTTCCCAGTGCATTTTTAAGAAATGCGGCTGTTCGGGCTGATCGGCCCGGCTCTCTGCTGTTCTCGGAGTGTGACCTCATTTGGCTCTTGAGATCAGCGGGACATGTTCCCCGGTGCACCAGCACACTCCCTCTGACTTCCCTCTGACACATGCCAGATAGTATTTGTCCAACTGAAATCTGAATGTAGAGTGTGGCTTAACAACATAAAACTAATTTTAGAGCAGACAAACGGAGGTAGAAAAGGTTACGTTTCCCAAGCAGAGACATCATCAAGCTGAAACATAGTTAAGAACTGCCATACATGACTTTTCCGTCACTCAAACTACTAAACAAGACAGATTTCAAAGCCATCGCCACATGTTCTGTTCTCCAAACATGGCACAAGCTGTTTTTAGCTCATTTTGAGCTCATTCAAGAGGCACACCTCATCCTGCCCTCGGCAATCAGTGCTGAAGTCAAACTTGGCCACAGCACAGACACATTTTCAAAAAGTAGCCCGTCTCCCAGTCTGCTTGTAGCTGCATCAACATAAAAGCCTTGAGCGTTTAGTTTTGTGAAAGGGCGGGATTGGAGAAATCGGAACAAAATGATGCCAGAGCCTACACCTCGGCCCGAAACGGCTGAGGGAAAAGAAGGAAGACAACAGAGGAGAGAAGGGAGGGAACTTGGCAGCACTCGCTAACTCGGAACAGCAACAAGGCAGCTCGCACCAAAGAATAATAAATAACGTTGTAGAGAGAGAAGCTCTTGTGTGCGAGGCAGGGCGGGGACAAAGAGGGTGGGGGGGAAAGAAGGATGACAAAAACTCAGAGAAGCTGAGTCAAACTCTTAATTGAGGACCTGAACGCAGCATTGGAACAGCTGCTGTTGCCACACCGGCTTTACGGCTTTTTTTTTTGATTTGGAAGCCAAACAGATGTTACGAGGGGGTGGCGATTTCATCGGACGAGAAGTTTGGTTTCAGGGAAGAGGAAGGAAATTAAACTCTCCCACTCTTTATGTGATTTCAGGGAATTAGTGTTACGGTCTGCTGGTCGCAGCAATGGTGATTGCGACACTGTGATATCTTGTTAGCTGCCCCGCATTACAGTGTGATAGAGGGGGATGCAGCGATAGTACCGTATCAGATATCTGGCGGAAACTGACTCAAATAGCCGTATCGGGCATCTGTGATAAAAGGGCCTATCTATTCAATTCAGATCTAAAATATACCATATACGTTATGTACTGGAATTTTAATACCTGTTCAAGTTTTGACCAATTTGCTGCTGCATCAAAAAGGTTTACGCTTGAATTGTAATTCCTGTTAGTTTTGAAGATATATTTATGAAATTGCCGGTACTTAAGAAATAAATAACAATTCAGGACATCTATATCTTTGCATTTATTTCTTTGTTTGTTTGACAAAGTTTCAGTGCGACGCAGAAAAGGTTCCTTATGCTTCTGCTCACTCACTGCAAGCTGCTCGGGGAAATAAAAGTGTCTCTTTTCTCCCAATGCTGCCGCTTTTCATATGGTGCTGGACTATAAACCATGTTTATCAAATTACCACCATTATGGATGTCTTGCTTGATTGAATTTACTGAAATCACAAATTATTTATAAATGACGTGAATCCCATGTAATTAAAGAGAGAATGGCAGTGACAGCCAGACATCTAACCAGATGTTTGCCCAACAAATAAGCCTTCACAGAAATTCGTTAAAAGTCAAATTGTCCGGTACAAACACCATAACTCAGCCGAGAGGAGACGGAATGCATTGATATAAGGTTATCATAACATCTGTCGTTCTCAAAGTCAATTCTTTTTTTTCCATTTCCTCGCCATGCGTTTTTTACTTCCAGGTGATATTCAGCCCAGTTTGCACACAGCCCAGTTTCACTCTCTCCCTTCCCTGATCCAAAATGCCCGTCATCACCGCTGGTTGGGCTCGCTCAATCCCCCCTTCATCAGTGTGTCTGTCTCTCTCCCCCCCCCCCCTCTCACTCTCCTTCTCATTCTGTCACTCTCCTATGGAGGATGTGATGAAAATGGCTGTTTAATCATGCAGAGAGGTCAACCAATCAAAGGGCCCGGGCCGAGTGATTTAAAGGCCTATTCAGAGCACAGCTGGAGGGAGAGGGAAAGGAATGGCGAGAGAGGGAGAGAGAGAGGGAGAGAGAGAGAGAGAGAGAGAGACGGGTTTGATTGCTGTATGACGCAGGTCACCTCTCATCCACTTACCAGTGGTCTCGTTTCACCAATAATTGTCGCTGATAGATTGATGTGTAGGCAGGGAGATGAATGGATGAAGTGAATAGAGGGCAGATCTGCAGCGAGAACGCGCACATAAGTGAGCCGACCCGCCGGTGATGAGATACCTACACACACTCCAAACTCACAAGACCTCATCAACAGCAGTATAGACCCACATCTTCCTCCCATTAACTTTGGCAGGCTGCCTCCACTGTAACCGCTGAGCTCCCTACACACACACACACACACACACACACAGTTGTGCTGTGTGCCGACAAGGCAGTTCTCACCTGAATGTCACTGGGAGAGAATGACAGATGGTTGGGAGGAGCAGAGGAAGTAAAGACAGACAGAGACGGTGATTGTCTCCTGAGCCTCTGTCTTCCTGTCTTGGGCTCCGGTCACCCAATATCCAATCTACGATATAGATATTTTCTACGGGTGTCAACCTTTTATTCAACCTTTCATTCCAAACATGCAGGGTTTCTTGTTGTCGTCCACACAGGACCTCGGCCCTCTGCCGCAGGTTGATGCGCACCACTGCGAAAGCAGAACTTTACAAGAGCTTGTAAAAATGTAGCGCGCTGGACAGGATTATCACGTTTCAATGTCATTCAAGTGCTTACAACAATGTTTTTACTCTGGATATTCGATAGGGCAGACAGACAGTGCGGACTCAACTCAAGATTCCCCATAAAGTCACGAAACGGATAGAAGTATAAAGAAGAGTGGCATTTATGGCCGAGAGGTGGAAGCTGGTGCCAATATCTACCATAGTAGGCGACTATTTCTGGACCTGCAGACAGCCCTGGTTATGAGCAGAGTACATTATAACCCATGCTGACCCATTCACACTGATGGCAATAACATATTTTTGGTCATTGCAGAGCTATTATGTTTTCTCCCTTTTTATTTCCATCATTTTGTCTTAATCCCCCTCTATGACCTATAATACTGCAGTGAAAAAATATTTCTGCGTAGAATGCTTTTAAAAGTGGTTATTGGCTTATGAATTTGAATTTGGCATTCGCCTGCTTGCAGTGTGCAACTTGCAGAATATACCGTCACCTTTTGAGTCTCTTGTTATTAGTTTTGCTCAATCTGCATGGAAGTATGATGTAGCCCTTTGCTGTTTTCATAGTTCATAATATTTGCCGGCTGCCGCTTGAGTTAAATTAACAACCTTCTATCAAATTTTTGGTTTTGGATTCATTTGGTATGCTCCAGTGCATTACGCTGGCTGTTCCTGCTGAGGCCGTTTTCAAGACAATTATCACTCGATGCTGCAAAGTACGACCGCAAATTACTTGAATGTAAATCGGGATCACGGTTTGGGCTTCACACAATTACACGAAGATATCGACTGCGATATTGACTTTTCCAATGCCTGCTCCACTCATAGAAAGACTCGTACTGCATATTAAATCAAGCGCTTCCAAAAACAACAAGGGGAGATGGAGATGTTTTTAGCTTCATTTTTGGGGATCTGTCATGCCGTTGCGCACACACCTTACAGCAGCAGCCTGGGAAAAACGTTTCGAGTAGAAGAGATTTTTACATTAGCAGTGCTGTGTATTTAAAATGTGAAAGTTCAATAATCATATTTTGTTCCTAAAATCAATAAATAATAATATTATATCTTAATATTGATCAAAATAATCAAGATTATCACAATCCCTACTGCAAAACACCAAAATAGAACTGCAGTGCCACAACGTATTGTTTTTACACTAACGAGAACAAGCTGTTGCACAGACGATTAATAATTTACTCGTCAACCATAGCGGAGTGAGCTAATGTTAAGACGTGGATCAGTGGGAAAGTGTTGACTCAGATGTTTTGTTGCTGTCTTATCATTGGAAGTTTATGGGGCGGGCTGGTAGACAATTCGCCTAGGACAATGCAACGTCGTTGGCGGGAATGCAGATTCAGTTAACCTTTAAGGGCGTCCACTATCATGAAATAATAAAAAAAAGTTAGCTTTGTTTTCTTAAACAATCATCCAAAACCCAATCTAGATCATGATGTACAACTTTTTCTTTACCACTATCTCCTCTGTTAAATCTGCTAAGGACAAAAGGCGACAGGAACAAGTTTCCCAGCTGCAGTTTTCAGCAGCAGAGATTTGGTTTCACCGCGCTCACCGCAGCTCTGCTTATGTTTCTGATACGGCCGATGAGTTAGTGTGTGTAGAGTACCACTCCAGCAGATAGCTGGCCTCTCGCTCTCCCTTTCTCTTCCTCCCCTCCACATCTCTCTGACCCTGCGTCGGCGTGTGCCGACGAGCGCCGAGTGGATACACTCACGAGTTGTGTCTGTGTGCGCGCTCGTGTGAGCGCTCGAGAAAACAGTGGGAGCTCCATTTGTTGTGTAAATGCGAGCCGCTAATTGACTGCCGGGCACGCAGCCTCTCCTTCACCGGCTGAACCCTGCCCTCCGCCGGGTCCCGGGGATCCTGCCAGGGGAGTGCTTGCCCCCCTCACACACGCACACACACACGCACACGCTCTCAACGCCCTCCCTTTCTCTCTCTTCCTCTGTCGGAGCAGGCCTGGCACTGGGCCAAAGTGAGGATGGGCACAGCGCAGGCCTCTCTGTTCTCTCTCTGTCTGCCTGTCTCTGTGTCGAGCTCCCACAATGAAAAGCTACACGGCATTTCCTCGTGATCACGTGCTGTGCTTTATGACACTCTTTTGATACGATTTCTCATCTCATAACACACAATGGGTTCTCTCTTTTTACACCGATTTGAGTAATTGTTGGATGATCATGGAGAATCTTTATGAATAGGTGCACTCTCTTGCATTAGCTGCACGCTCTGATAATAATGGCCACATGGAGATGAAGTTACCCCGACTGCACTAACTCTCAGATTGAAGCCATAGGTAAGTTAGGGCCCAGTCCACTGTGTGAGTTTTAGCCTCATTGGTAAACTCGCACGAGACAGTTAGCCCAACTGTTGGCTGGTTAGAAGCCCAGATATCAAACACGCCCATGCAGAGTATAGCTTATACGTACGGCTGGTTGAATTAACAGTCTGTAGCTAGTGGACGTGTCACGATTCTCCAAATCCACAATTCAATTCGTCTTTCGATTTTTACGTCACAATTCTTGGAATTGAAAGGTCTAAATCGATTTTCGCCCTTTTGACTGCTCTACCTGACATCTCTAGTGTTTGTGTCTACCTCTACATTTACATGCAGGTGCATGTCCTATATTCAGATGTCAGATGGGTAACATTGTATGTTGACATACTAAATTCCTAATGTGGAAAATAGTTCTGCGCAATATTGACAAAATCAAACAGGATTTTCTACCTCGTCTGACCATGCGCTAATATTTTCCCACTGACTGTTGGTGCTTTTAGAGGACACCTGCGCGCCCAAGAATACTTTGGAGATATGATTGTTCCTACAGCTAGTATGATCCAGGAAGGTGCGGTAGAGATGGTATCTGTGGTGTCGAGTCTGTTCCCTCATGAAAGGACTGTGGCATGCAGTGCTCTCTCGCTGTGGATGGCACTGCTGCTGGAAAATGATTGCAAATTGGAAACATAAGGACACAGAAAAAAAAGTGCTCTATCTTCACACACAGGCAGCCTAAATTATGTATTGTCAAGCGTATTTTGGAATTAATCAAATTTAGATTTCCTCTTAGCCGAGTTGCCGACTTGTTGAACATGACAGCCGGATAACAAAAATTGCAAATCCTGGACACGAATCCAAATTGTTCCCATGGCTCAGAGACGGCACAGTGATGGTGAAGGAGTGGCAAAGTAAACTGTGTTGTGTTTATCAGGGAAATGCAAGCAGAAATTCTTCGCTGGTAAAATGCACACACACACGCACAGGATCACACCTCCCGTGCTCAAGTTTTCCCAGGCCAGTCCATTGTTCTGCAGAGGTAAACATCAGGGAGCAGAGAGTGGAACATATAAACAATAAACTGACACACTCTCCCATAACGCTCTGTTTGGACTGCAAACAGAAAAGTAAGTGTGTGTGTGTGTGTGTGTGTGTGTGTGTGCAGCCAGCGCCACAGTAAACTGCAGCCCTGGAGAAAGAGTCTGTGTAGGACCTGGTGCCTAAGAATGGCAACTTGCCGATTTCATACCATAAACCCTCCCACCGTTGGAGGCATCCAAATGTCAACGATGTCACTTCTCCATTCTTTGGCAGTTCATAAATGCTGGGAATGCAGAGTGGACGGGGCAGCGAGTCAGTCAATAAGTAGCCACAGTCGAATGCTCTGTCATGTAAGGCCGGTTTGCTGTGATATTCGCAGGGTTCTCCACAGTATGCGCTCACGATATGCTCGAGAGTGCTACTTGACTTTCAAAACTGGTCTACACTTAAACGTGAAGGACTGTTATTTTAGGCCTTCGATGGCAGCAAATGAGACACAAAGAGACAAAAGCAAGGATTTAACATCAAGCTGGCTACTTATGCTCCAGAGACAACAACAATAGGATTAGCCGGCACGCTAAACAACTAAGGCCTAGGCCAAGCCTCTTATACTGCCACAAGGCCCTTTTTAATATATGTTAATATGGTCACCAGTTATTCTATTACAATAATTTGCCTTAACTGACTTTTAGATCGCAATAGCAACACATGCATATGTCTTAAGAGAGACCATTACACAATTTATTGCTTGAGATGGCAAACGCATATTTATTCCAAGCTATACATTTAAAATATAACTATTGTTAAAGTGGCATTGTGGATATTTCAGGCTAGGGCTGGGCAATATATCGATATTATATTAGATTTTAGATATCGTAATACGGCACAAGTGTCTTTTCCTAGTTTTAAAGACCGAATTACAGTAAAATTATGTAATTTTTTTAAATTTACCCGACTGATCTTGCTGTTCTATCATTTGCCTTCACCCACTTATTTATTATGTAGACATCAGGATTATGTATCAGAAATCTCATCGCATGAATATTTAGTTAAAAGACCATCGATCGACCATACAATATTGTTGGAATATTGACGGCCCTATCACAGGCCGTGACATGTGTCATCCTTCTTGTTTTGTTTACATTTCACCGCGTGATGCACTGAACCAGTGGAGCTGTTAATTCCCAAAGCTGCTCAACAAGTTTGATGCGCTGCAGTTGCAGCAGGAGAACAGGAACATCTAGTTCCCACAAGTGGGAACGGAAACCGAGTCGGATCGAAAGACAGACAGGAAACGGTTCAACTGGAGTATCACTGTCGAGGAAGTGTTTATCAGTCGCTCGCCATTAAAAGCAAATGCATTTCCTGTTTTGATCCCACTCGACTACCCACTTCTGCTCTACAAACGCTTATTGAATCGTATTGACTGTGTGCGGAAGCGGAGAGGAAAGAGGGAGAGACATAAATGATAGGCTGGCTGGAAAGTGGAGCGAGGGAATGAAAAGAGGAAGTGAAACTAAAAGATGCACAAAAAAAAAATGTGGAGTAAAACACCATGTGAGGGAAAGAGAAAAGGGAGAAAGTAACAGAGACAGGGAAAGAGCAAATTGCTCTTCCTCCCCCTTCTAGCTGTACCAGCAGTATTGCTGCCAGACAGGCAGTGTTGAATCTGAGTCAGCAAGATTTGAAGTGGGGCCCTAGCCTACAGGCCCCGGGCTGCGAGTAGTAACACACACACACACACACACACACACACACACACACACACACACACACACACACACACACACACAGACACGGTGTCAGACCTGTGGCCCTATTCTCCTCAGCCCTGCAGCTGTAGCCCTAACTATAGCGTTCAGTCAACCGCTCTTAATTAGTAGCTGCTGCTGCCGCCTGCCCTGCCCCGGCGCCACTGTGGTAAAGCCCCGGCCCCGCGTCTGTGTGATGGGTCGCAGTTTGTGTGTTGTTTACTCGTTGCAGTGTGCATGCATGCTTTTCTCTGTGCAGACGTTGCAGGTGGTGCTTGTTCGGCTGTAGTTCTGTGCATCGTATTGTTTCTCCGTCTCTTAAGTCTCTTTTTAAACGCTCCCGTCTCTCTCCCCCGCTGCCGCTCAAGAGAGCCACTGCTTTTAAGCTGCCATCGCAGAGGGGAAACTAAAAGGCTTCCTTAGTGCCACCTTTTCGAAGATCACATTGAGTTAGTGCATGCTAGTAGACGTGCTCTTGAGAGGCAAAAGAGACGCGACAACTGACAGGGAAATATAGATTTCCCCTATTTCCGATGTTCTGGGAGCGCTTTGGTATAACAAGACTGTTGACTTCACAGTTTCAGCAGATGGATTCAGGATCCTGTTTCACTGTTGTTCTTGTTGAGGTTTATGCCTGTCAAGAGAGCCAAGTGTGTGTGTGTGTGTGTATTTACTGCTTAAATACTTGGCCGTACTTCAACAACCACAGGAGACAAAGAAAGTATTGCGCACGGTACTCTCTCGAGCTCCCCGTCTGTGTTCAAACTCCATATATCTTTCCGCTCCCCATGTTCTCAGCGCGTCCTGTCATGTTCATAGTATGAGGCGGCGGTGAGGCTCTCGTCCAAGCTGCGGGTCAGGCTGACAGATTTCTCCCCGAGGACCCTCGGCACAAACGCATAGCTGGAACAAGTCTGCCAGCCAACTACGACAGCCACCGGCCTGCTAATAGAGGCCAGATTACAACGAGACAGAGAGAGGGAGAAGACGAGCTTATCTTAGCCTAGGAAGCGCATACAGTGGATAAAGTTTAACTACCCCACATGCACACACATTCATCACATCTGTTCCCGAAAGGAACACAAACCAGCAATCCAGTGACCTAAATTAGCCACATTACACAGCCCCTTCCGCTCCCGAGGCCAGATATAGGCCACGCGGAGTCGGGCTCGCTGGACGAAGCAGCTCCAGCGTCGCCCATCGCCGCGCGTTCACACGCAACCACAGCAGTCCGTGCATTGACGGATAACTCGGAAATCCGTTGTGAAGTGGGAGATTTGGTTGTGTGCTCAGCAGGGGGGTTTGTGAAATAGATGCTCGGAGCGCTGCAGTTGAGGCTCTCCAGGATTTCTCTTATTTGACATGATAGCAGCCTTAAGCGGGTTTTTTTTGGTGCTGGTCAAAGCGGTCGTGGTTACCCTACATAATCTGTCGATCTCTTTTTTTTTTCTCCTCCTCTCTTTGTGAATCAGCTTACAAAGACGCTTCGTGTTCCAGTATGCTTGTTAAGCCCCATATGTAACTGCACAATATCCCTTCTTTAGTGACAGACTGACGCATGTGACAAAATAAAGGCTCGCTGAACTGAACTGAACTCAAACCGTCTCCATCCGCTTCGAAAACGCACGTTTTTTCCCCACCCTCTTTCATGTCTTTACAGGAATTAATGGCCACCTCCATGAAGACGGTTAAATATGGCTTGTGTTCGCACCGCGTGCTGTTTGAGTCTACAGGTTAGGGAGAAGGAATAATGTGTTTTCTTTTTCCTCCCTTCCCAAGAGCGACTTGTCTGCATTTCCAGTAAGAGCTTCATTTGCATTTAAGATGGTAATGTAGCCTTTTGGGGGGGGCAGAAATGATGAGAGTGTGTTGGCGCTTTGTTTCGTCCCAGTTATTCATTAGGCTTCAATAATTGCTGCCTCGCGCCTCATACAAACAACGCCAGGAGAAATGGATTCACCTCTTTCTCCCCTTGGAAAGGTCAGGGCGTACAGCAAGCACCTCCTCGACAAACAGATTCACAACTCATGAGTCACTTCTTTCGAAAAATGTGCTTTCTCTTGGACGATTGAGCTAAAAACCTGTCTGTGTGTGTGTTTGTTGAGCCGTTGAAATTCAAATGAGGCGTGCAATTCGAGACTTGAGTATTCCTAGAGAGAGCGAGAGAAAGCAGGGCTCCTCTGAGGACGTCTCATTGTGGGTAGAGGTCACGAGCACGACTCTGGTGACAGGTTCTTGTCATTGTGCGCGCCTTAACCTTTCCCCCCCCCCCCCTAGTGAAATCACGAGTTTTAACAAGCCAGAACAGATCATACCAGCCACACTTCAGCACACCGAGGGAAGGGTCAGCCGACCTGCAGAGGGAAGTGGATTGCGGTGCGCCGATGGAGACCGGCTTAGTGCTGAATCCCATTATCAAAAAGCGTTTGTCAAATAGTAGGTCAAGGCCCACTTGTACCAAAGACATATTAGGTTGTGGTTTGATTCCAGAGCTTTGTAGAACTGATTTTAGCTCCGCGCAATGTGATTTGGTAGAGAACAAAAAGGTTGCTTTGTATTAAGTCCGTTCAGACAGCGGACGGAGGGAATGCATTGATAACTGGACTGGCAATGTCAAGTATTGCTTTTTGCTTTGCTTTATATTGGGGCTGCAGTTCATATTGATTATTTTTAGCATGGTGACTTTGTTTCCATCCGTGTCAGGCTCTTAATAAAATCAATCACTTCAATATTGCTACCATATCCCTCCTATACGACTATAAATGGCAGAAACTATAAAAGCCCCTTTTGTCTGCTCTCCATCCAGTTTTGCACTTTTACTTCCCAGCGTGGCGTATACTCCAACATCATTCTTGCATCATTACAGACACCATCTACTTCACTTTAAATCCGACGGGCCTAGCGTGCATAAAGTACCCAAACAACGTCCGATAACGGCTCGCAAATAACCCCTCAGCCATATTTTCAATCTGCTTCGAAAGTGGCGATGAGTGGCTGAAATAAGCGAGGGATATGGGAGTTATGAGTGGCAGTGGGTCCCTGGGGGACCATGGAACATGGCAGGTCTTTTTGCCTGGCCTGTATTGGTGTGATGTATTTGTACACTATACGGGCGAGGTGGCTGGCTGAGAATGCGGAGGAGGGGGGTGTTCAGAGGTGGAGGGAGCGAGGCGCTTATTCAGCACACTGGAATGCAATAGAAGAATAGAAACAGAGGGGCGACTTAATCAGACTGGGGGCAAATAACATTTAAACACATTTAAAACCACAGGGAGCAGAATATTTCATATCTTGCGATGATTGTGTCCCCCAGTGAGGCTGCGTCCTGTCATGCACGGCAATGTATTCAGACCTGAGACGGAAATGACCACTTTTATTCATCCCCTCAGTAGGGTACACTCTGTGTGGTGCTTCTCAGAGAGAAGTTTGTCTTCCTTCTCAACTCTCTTGTCAAAAAGTTGGCAAGTGTACAACAACAAGGTCACGTCTGCAGCTTCGGGCCTGTAGCATTCACCGCTGTCCTATAAGCCGTAGTTGCGCTGAAGACTTTTTCATATGCAGCCCAGTGTTCTGTTGAAAAGACGCCGATATATTTAGTCTCTCCTCTCCTCCCCTCTTCGTCTCTGGCATTCCTCTCACTCGCCACTCTTCCTCTCATCTTCCCCCGCTCCCACCAGCCTCTCCTTATCTCTCTTCCTCTGTGCTCACATTTCTGTCTTCCCAACACGTCTCCCTCTGTGTTTTTCTTTCTCTCCCTCCAAGTCCGACTCTTATCCCTCCCCCTCGCTGTCCTCCTCCCCGGAGCTCTACCTTGTCCTGGGCCCATTTCTTCTTTATTTTCATTCGCAGTTCTTTCCCTCCTTCTGTCAATTCTAATGTAAACTTAGAGGGACACAAAGACCAACCGACGCCCACAGAACACACACACACACACACACACACACACACACACACACACACACACACACACACACACACACATGCCCTATTTACATGAGCGGCAGCTTTATTAATTGTGCTGTCTGCCAAGTTGAGAGACAGTTTCGGTAATGTGACCTAATGCACGTGTGCTGGAGGAGGTTGCCTTGTGTTTTGTCTTCGGTTGATTCTCCCCGCTCCCTCCCCTTGTCTGCCCTGTGAGTGACTCACAATGGCTGAAGTTACTCGTCCTTCTGGACCAACCAGTGGGCCCGGCCCTTCCTTTTGGGAGGTCTCCAGGAACAGCCACGCGCTGACTCTGACTGAAGACAGGAATTCTACTTTGACTTTTTTGGCCTGAGGAGGGATATTTTGGTAGAAAGGTTGTTAGACTCTGGCTTCCAGTTGGTTCATCATCAACTATTGGGAAATCTGTTTCTACCTTCAGCAAAACCTATATTATGATTCTTCCCACATTCTCATCTTACAAATGCTAGTTTGATACAATAGTGCGTACAATGAATGATTATATTGTTCCAAATGTTCTGTTTACCTGGTTATAACCACAATATGTTTCTGTAAACAATAGCATTTGCTTAACGTGCAGCACATTTCACACTGTTTTAGATTATGCCCAATCCTCAAAAGAGGATTACATTTTTTCCATTAGATGTGCAGGCTGTGATGCTGGTGATGTATTCAAGAGTCTGGGTGACCTGAATTTGCCTCTATAAGGAAATAATACAAAAACAAAGAAGAATTCAAGGCAGCTAACATCATCTGAGATCAGTATTTCTGTTTCCCTTTCACAATAGAGAACCAAACAGGTTTCAGTCATAACAAAATTATTCCCAGCTACTATTATTTAAAGCCCATGTGGTGATGGAAGCGCGGCTATTGAAGCACTCGATTAAATCTCTAAACCATGTGGAATCCCTGCGGGGAGCTGTAGTGCAGTCTTTATTCTGAAGGACTTAGTCTGAGTTGAAGTGGTGTTGGTTATAGTTATGTGACAGGCACTCAGTTGTCCACTGGCTGAGAAAAAAAGTTTCCCTTTTTAGCGAAACATGCACAGACTCCTCTCCTCTTATCTCTCTCCATTCCTCCTCGTTCCGCCTCGCCGGCCCTCTGAAAAGGTATCTTCGACTCCTCTCATCTCAGCCGTCTATCTCTCCCTCTTTCCATCACCTCGCCTTTTCACCTGCACCATTCTCTCTCTCTCGTCTCCTCATCTCCCGCCTGATTACTGCAGCCTCTCTCACTCGATCTCCCTCTTCTCACAGTTATGTTTGTTTTTCCTTTTCTTCTCCAGCCTCCTATCACCTTCATATTATTTCTTTGGTGGGTCGACATCATTGAATGGACATTTAATCTCTTACGTATAGTCCAAGAGGGTAGAAAGTTAAAAAGTGTTGTTGCGGTACGTGTCGTAGCTGCTTGCGAATAAGGTATTAGTCCCCCACCCACATTTACACACCGACTTTCATCTCGCTCTCTGTCGCCGCCGCTATAGTGGAGCAGTGATGCGTGCAGCGCTGTGTGTCACGCTTCACCAGGAATACAGTATGTTCTGATGATCTGGGACAAGACAGGAAATCGTCTGAGCTCACAAGCCTCTATTCTCTCTCTACTGAACACAATGCATGGGTGTGCACATTCTCACACACACACTGTCTGTTGGCTTGATTATCTCCTGAGCTAAAAACAGTTGGGATAGACGAGCTTCCTTTGTTTCAGCCCCACAACGGCGCGACTGAAGATAATTGGCGTTAGCCTCACATGACTCCGATATAACAGTTAAACAAAATGCATGGTCCCGTTCCACTGAGTTCCTGGACGTGACGCTGTCTTTGTTCAGCGCGTATGCTGTTGCAAATCTCCCTACATTGTGATGAGTTTGACCACGAGGGTCGGTGTGTTTTTATTTGGGTGGCAGAGTATTTCTTGATTTTCTTGTGGAACAAAAGCTTATGGAACCTCTTTTCTTTGTATTGCAATGTACAGAGAATTAGAAATCAGCTAATCTTTTCTTTCCAAATATCCTAATCATAAACTGACTTGCATTAAAGTCTGGAGACGTACCGTCTGTGCTCTTTTACACAACATCTCACGTGAGTTAGCGCATTTTCTTTTTTTCCTCGATGGTTATAGAACCCACATTCCCCCAGGCAGAGACAGCTGCATTAACCCTGATGTCTTGTGACCCATCTGTGGACATGAATTTGCTAAACACCATGTGACACAAGCCACACGCCTGCCTTAAAGCATTTAGAGCATAGGATAAAGCCATGCGGTCATAGCCAATGATACGGTTACTAATACTCCTCAATAGCACACGTCCGGAAACAGTACGGGCCTTAATGGACAGAGATGGATAAGCATGCTGTCCGAGTCGATAGCCAACCAGCCCAGATACACTGTGTGTGCTTCTCTGTGCATACGAGTGCTTTGGCTCACGTGCTGTCATTACAACAAAGCAGGACATTTTATTTGTGTAAACTTGTTCTGGATGACGTCGTCATGTTTCAGACAGGGGCGAAAAAAGGGAGAGCAGATGGTCAGTCGTCTGTCTGTTTCAATAAACGTAATAAGTGGAGACAATATCAAGTGTGATGGGGGCACCAGAAGACTCCGCGGCTGAGAAGTTAGCAGCTAGATTAAGTCCTGGACGTGTGTCAAGTCTTTGAAGTTCTCGGGTCAGATGTCGGTCTCTTTATGATGTAATCTCAATAGGGAAATTTAAAAAAGGATTCTGGTTTTGACTGTCTTTATCTAGAGTTGCGTGTTTTGTCACTTTGTTCCCATCGACACCAAAACCAGAACAGATTGTACTTGCCAATTATTAACTTCAACTTGGAGTAGATCTCAGCGCTTTGAAATATGTTCTCATCAACTCCTGCTCTTGCTGTTGGTTCATAGCTCATACGTCATTTTCAAATACCTGTGCAATCCCAGGGAGAGCTGATCATTCGTCGAGTGCTGACGATGTTGGGCGGTGTACATAAGCTGACTCCTGAAACAGTAAGTCCGAGAAGGGGAGGCTACCTTTTATGGCGCCGTTAAAACAAAAAGGAGACGGTCATTCTTTTTAATACCTTTCTCCTTGAAGCGACTCCTCTTCCACCCACTGCCACCATCTACGGCACTGTCCTCAAATCCTCGGAGAGCGGATTTACAATGGCACGCCTGTTTTTACAGCAACCAGCACAAGCCCCCCCCCAGCACTCCGGGTGTCAAGGGTCAATCAAACTCACAAGGGGGGAGGGTGCGAGGAAGTGACAGTAGAAAGGGGCTGAGTTGAGGATTGCAGCGTTTGGCACAACGGGCTGTTTCGGGCAGAGCGGGCTGCATTCCATTATGGTGAACTCAGCAGGGAGAATATAGGCAGCGCTGTTGAGGAATGCACCGGTTTTGCTGTGACATAAAGAGCTCAGAGCAGTTTATTCGAGGGTGGATGAAGTCAATGGACATTCCTTCTACAGGCGATATTTGATCATTTTTGTGCGCTTTAAAGTTGTAAAAATATGTCTTCATGAGCGTTGAACATATTAAAGGTAATTAGTATCAGTTGATCAATCAGTTCGTCGGGCACCAACAACAATATGTGGTCTACACTGTATAAAGACAGCATGCTATGCCAGTTGATATTCTTCAGTTCTGTCCACAGTTTACCATTTTGGTTCCCACTTCACTCTAAGTCCACTGACTGAACCTGTCCTCGCCCGTGGTTTCATGACATCAACACCTGTGCAACCTGCATTAGAGCGCTCAACCCACAGCTCGACTGGTGGGAAACCACCAGGTTGCTTTGTGGTTGACCTTCATTGTGACTGGCATTGCTCAGTGCTGATTCAAGTTTGTTGGGGTGGCATGTAGACTCATGCTGGGTTTGTGATTAGCAATAACAATGCCTGGCACCATGCACACTCCACAGGGTGGTTTCCCAAAATAATCTGTGCAGTTTTGTTTTGGACTGAAAAATTCAGATTGTTGGAGGTAAAGAGTTTAACGAATCTGTGTTGCTGTCTGTGCTATTTCCTGGTCAAATTACAGGAGTAATCAATCATCTGGCCTGGCTCTGTCTCTTTTTCTGAGTGAGGTTCTCTCAAATCTCAATGTCAATTGTCATTTATACAACACACAAGCCGTGGCTGCCTGACAAGAAGAACTGCACCACGTAACAGTAGGCTAAGCAAATGTGGATGCTACATTAGCTCGCATTTATCCACCATAAACGACTGGTCGTAGCAGGCCAAGTAAAGCTTTAGCGAGCGGGTTGAATTGAACTTTTTCATTCGTAAGAGGAAGAATGTGTTATTACTATTTTCAAAACTTATGTCTTATTTTAAATAAAGGAAGTTGGAGACAATGTAATCAGTAATGGATGATATAAATGAAGAAAAGGTATTAAACAAAAATCTGGGTGCAGTTCTTAAGTGTGCAAGACTTTGAAGTTGTAAATGTTAGTTAATTTCACTCTGAAATATGAGATTTAATCCACCGTAACGAGACATGGGGATGATATGCGCTTCCATATTGAGGACGACTTCAAGTTGAGCTAACAACCCGCTGTTGCTGCATGTCATCACCTTAAAGCCGCGTCAAACAGAAGCAGCATTAGCGTTATGCTACAGACACTAGTGCAGGCTCAGAGTGAGAAATGTTCAACTAACTGCACGATTAACGCGTTGCTGTGTGGCTCGTATCAGGCACATTGTGGCCCTGACCTACATATCGCCTACCGCTCCCACCTTCACACACACACAAACCCACTCACACACACACACACACACAGACAGGATTTGTCATGGAAAGAAAGACCCAGTCGCACAAACACAGTGGAGAGATTAAGAGTAAACCACTAATCTGACGGTGCCTGCATCGCTGTGTTTGTGTGTCTGTGTGCTCCATTTTTTTTTTTTTAAATGTGGGCAGGTTTTGTGCGATGGCTGGTTCATTCTGTCTTAGCAGCTGGAATGAAGCCCTTTTGTTTATCCAGGAATTTCACCCCTGAGAGAAGAAACAGGGGCTAGAAATTGTGTGCCCATGTTTAGTTTGTTGTGATCGCCATACATTTGGTGTTTAAATAATCTGTTTGGATTTTATTTGGGCTTCTGTAGCACTATGAGTCATAAAATAAGAGATGGAGACAAATACAGTTTGTCTGCTCTCCATGTGTAATTGCACACCCTGGGGCGCTCAACCCCGTGTTCACCAGCCAAATCAGAAACAATGTTCCTAAACTGTTCAGAACACCGAGATGGTGACGTTCATTATCCAACCACACACACATATACACACACACAGATTACCGTTGAGGTTTGTCCACACCTCAATCCTTCTGCATTCCAGGTTTGGGGCAGACTTAGTGTGAGGTCGCCAGTGGTCAGATTCAGAGAGAGAGAGAGAGAGAGAGAGTGTGTGTGTGTGTGTGTGTGTGTGTGTGTGTGTGTGTGTGTGTGTGTGTGTGTGTGTGTGTGTGTGTGTGTGTGTGTGTGTGTGTGTGTGTGTGTGTGTGTGTGTGTGTGTGTGTGTGTGTGTGTGTGTGTGTGTGTGTGTGTGTGTGTGTGTGTGTGTGTGTGTGTGTGTGTGTGTGTGTGTGTGTGACACGCTGGAGTCGACGACCCTTTTCTCCCACCGTCTCATATTGGATACATACATGCAGGCAACAACGCATGTGCACACATTTGTGACTGACTGCAACACACGCACACACATTACCACACACTTGTGTCTGAAGTAACGTCTGTCGGCATATAATCCCATTTACCTCTGAAAACACAAGAGTGTGTTTGACAGGGAATGAGGAGAGGAAGAATGTGTGTGATGTAGAGCCCGCAGTCTGTCCACTGTCTCGGAGTGGCAGCTGTCACACACACACACACACACACACACACACACACACACACACACACACACAGGCCTGCATGTCAGTTATCCATAAGGCACATTGAGTGTCAGAGAAGCAGTTGTCTTTGCACTTATTGCTGCTTCAGCTCTTGAATGTGTGAGTTGATTGTTTCTCAGTTTCTACCGTAGTCCTTGTGCAAGCTACTGGTGCAAGCTACTGGTGCAAGCTACTGGTTCAAGCCTGGGAGACACATAGAGGAGGACAGTGAAAACAGATAAGTCAGATTATTACAGTTTAACAGGCTAACTGAAAAGACTGTGGTGTACATGTCTTTTTTTTATGTATTTAACTATGTTTATTATTATTGTGTGTTTTATAACCCTGTGGCTCATGATACTTTCTCAAAAAAAAAACATTTTACAATCTTCATATTCTATTATTCCAAGACGCAGAGCTGAGCAGCTTGTAAAGCGTCTGCTGTAAAGAATTTATTCTTGGCTAATGTACTGCAAAACGAATGGAGAACTCAAGGAGGACCAAGCAGGCCGGTGTTTCTGCTGCGTAGCTTTTTTTCTCTACTCTTTCACGTCCAGGGTTGCCCGCTAGACGGGTCTAGATCAGGTTTAGTCACTCTGACCGGGCCGGTGGCTTGAAAGTCAGCCCCAGCAAGGTGCTTTAAAGACAGGGGTCTCAATTTGCTCCGGTGCCTGACTTCCTAACAGACACACACAACACACACAGGCACACTCACACACACGCTCTATACGCTACTTTTGTACTCTAGAACAAGGCATTTGTTTTGACAGGCCACCTGCCACAGAGAGGGAGAGAGAAAGGGCACTGGCGCTTGTCCTCCACTCAACTGATTTACGTTGGCACTAAAACAGAACTCATAAGGACTTTTTATACGCCCGAAGACTTGCCGGTCAGCTTGTTTCCCCCAGCCGAGGCAGGAAGGAAATTATACAAGATACCACAATATATACTACTTCTTTGTTGTCCGACCTCTTGCAAATTGGTCTTACCCCCTCTGAAATTTGTCTTGGCCCGCTGGATGACTTGAATACGATATAGGGACAGTTGATTTTAGCGTTTTAAAAGTGCTAGCTCATATTTTGGATATTCTCATCACTAAATGCTTTTTTGTCCTTTTTTTTTCTTGCCGATAAAGTGATGACATGAAGTATCAAGAAGAGTTCTGCTTATATTTCCCCCAAGGGCACTCTAAAAATACTCTGCATACTAAGTTATTCATACTTATTCTGCTGTCATCCAGCTATTATTGAAAAATGAGGACCTTTTATGAACAAATCTCCGTGGACAGTGACAAATGGGCTGGATATTCTTTGATAATATGCCAGTGGTTTATTGCAATAATGTTGACATTCTCTGATAATCCTCAGCAGATGGAGTGATTGCTTTGTTTCAGCGTTGAGATATGAGTTTTCGGTGCGTTAAGAGGACTCCATTCAGCCCTCCCAGGCCCCTCAGCCCCTGGGACAGCCTCTGATTGGGACATATGTCAGACTAGTGGGCTAACCAGGCTGCAAATGACTAGCCTGCACCGTGCCTACCTGCAGTATGTGTGCGTGTGTGTGTATGTGTATGCCCGAGCTGAGTGTATTTTTAGAATAGTTTAGAGAGCCACCCACATCCTCTACTCTCTGTAATAACGCCAGTCAGACTGTTTGTGTCTGTCTTTGAATGTGTTTGTCTGTCCAGGGATTGCCACCCATCCCTCCTTCAATCCATCCGTCCGTCAGCGTGTCGGGGGATGGTAATCCATTCTTCCCATAT
Organism: Anarhichas minor; assembly: GCF_050575085.1. Lineage (NCBI taxonomy): Eukaryota > Metazoa > Chordata > Actinopteri > Perciformes > Anarhichadidae > Anarhichas > Anarhichas minor. The sequence goes on along the minus strand of NW_027466467.1, from coordinate 9,713,838 downwards.
GCAGATAGCGGCGGTGAGATTAGACCCTGGGAGAGGATTAAGGCTTCAGGGCTTGGCTCCCCATCTTACCTCCTCTCTAACCATCCCACCCCCCACACCCCACCATCCGCTTCCTGCCGCCTCCTCGTGCTGTTCAGTCCTTCACCCGCCCCTCACCCATCTCTTTTTTTTTTCTCCCCCCCCCCCCCCCCCTCCCCGGGCAAATCTCCAACCTCTGGAGTGTGTTGCTTGCCGAGTGAAGAGGTGGAGATTAAGATAGGGACCCATTAGGTTTTTGTACATGTGTGTTTTGATTTGCATGCGCATAATTCTTTGTGCACAAAAGGTCTCTATGTACACAAACAGAGGGGAGGATGTATGCAGTTGGCGTGTGTGTGGGTTGAAGTGGGCCCAGTATGTGTCTTTTTAAACCATGCTGCTTTCAGTCATCTCCTCAATTATGCTGAGATGCAATAATTGACTTTGTGCATGTATGAGAGTGTGTCTTGACAATTTGCATACATTTTCTGAGCCTTTCCCTCATTCTTGCACACGTCCATCTTTTTAAATTTATTTTCCTTCAATTCCACCCTCTCACCTCTTCCTCTTATCCCAGATGTGACCCACATGTTGTGATGCAAGGGTAAAGAATTTTTTTTCCATCCTCATCATCGCCATCCCTCTCTCGCCACCTTCTCCTCTCTTTCTCCCCTCCAGTGGCGAGTGCTGTAATTGATATGCCACTGGCAATAAATCAGCACAGCTCCGGGGCTGAGCAACGACCATTATCTGAGCGGACAGGTTTAGTTGCTTTTGGAGAAGCGGGTGAGAGAGGGAGAGTTGATCCAGCTCAGCTCACGAGAGTTGACAACAGCTCACCACCTCAACAACCTGTGGAATTTCCTCACAACGCACACGAGAGCGCACCACTACCCCCATTTCTTCTCAGGATTCCCGCCACACTTTAAGCCAAATAAACAAAATGAAATAAAGCTGTGGGAGGACCCCCTCCTTCCTAAGCTTTTCCCACTCTGTTATGTCTTCTACCTCCCTTTCAATCACTCATTCCAATTCCCAATGCCCATAGGGACTCAGAACAGGCCTGTCAATTGATAGGGTGTCCCGATATCAAATCCAATCAACTTGGCCCCTTACAGCCCCTCTCTCTGAGGCTTTTCCCTGATGTGATAACGGCCTCGGCTCCTCCGATATGGTGGCTGCCCGGTCCCAAAGCCACAGACGCGCTCCAGCCCCAAAATGATTGACATGTTTTTCCTTGATGGTGCCAGATATGGCTCGCAACCTTGTTTCAGCGCTCTTCCCACCATTTCACTTGAGCTCTGGAGGAAATTGAAATTGAAGAGGGTTCAAAGGGATAAGGCTGTCGCGAGAAAATGGTCGAAATTTATGAAAAAAAGAGGAATGCGTGTGAGAAGCTGAGTGATTGAGCATATTCTCAGCAGTTGGGGCATGTGTTGAATGACGGGGTGGAGGTGAAGGAGTGGAGGAAGCGGGAGTTGGGGGGGCCCATTTGCGAAGACATTATTTCTCTGATTCTTTCACCCATCCGGTTTGCTGCCCTGTTACTTTTGAAGTGTATGACTCCACCCCCCACACACACACACACTATTGTGTTAGAGCATGCGTTATGATGTCATCGTCTTATTACTGGGATAGATAACAAGCCCTGGATGCAATTTGTTGTGCGATTCACATTCTCTTACATCAAGCCGTGGCTGGCCTAAATGAAGAGGAATTACTTTAGGGACGTCCCCCCCCCCCCCCCCCCCCCGTTATCGCTCGTTCTTTATCAGGCTCTCTCATTTCCTCGCTCACTCACTCTGCCTCATTGTGTCTTTCCCCTCACTCGGAAAATGACAAAGGAAAATGAGGCAGCCGGCCTCCCGTATAACGTGCCACCGACGTTTTAAATTGGCATCTGCTCTCGTCGCGCGCCGCGGCTGTACCGTTGAGCAAGAAATTAGTTTTTTTATTATAGGCTGGCTCGTCACTTTATTGCAGCTGCTTATGTCGAAGAGGCTGCGGCCTGCGTCGAGTCGTTTTAATCTCGCAGAGTGCAGAGTGAGCGTGGAGCAGCACCTCAGGCCGTTCTGGCTGCTGTTTCCTTGCCGAGGTGCCTCAAACCACGGGGCTCCCCTGGTGTTTGATGTCAGCGCAGGTAGAGCTCTGATTAAAACGATGCGGAGATGCTGCCTTTTCTTTGGCTCCCGCTGCTCCTCACTCACCCTTCTGCTACTCACTCTTTCTATGTCTTTCTGTCTCCTACTTTCTTTTTTCCTCGCTCTTTTCCTCTTCCTCGCCTCGCTCGTCATCTCTCCTACACGCCCTCTCCGGGCCTTTCCTTTGTGAACATTAGATGACACCACCTCTCCCTGAACCTGGCCAGCGTTGTCTCAGCTGAGCTATGGTTTGCTATTCCATGAACATCGCCACTACTATTTCTTTCCCCTCCTGCTCCCTCTGTCTCTTTCTTTTCTCCCTCACACACTATTTGCAGCAGCGGCAACGACTTCAATTGATGTGCAATTTAATGACTCCTCTTACTGAGGTGTTTAATTCTTTCAATACATCGAAAAGTGCATTTTTCTCCCTCTTTCGTACTCTCTCTCTCTCTCTCTCTCTCTCTCTCTCTCTCTCTCTCTCTCTCTCTCTCTCTCTGGCAGCTGTAAAAAAAAATCCCTCCAATCTTGGTAAACGGACCACACTCTGACCTGTGTGCATGGTGATTGATAGACGGATAGCCTTGCTCCTGTGGCTCACCACGGGGAGAGCAGGAGGCGGAAACTGAGATAAAGAGAGAAAGAAAGGAAAACTCAGCATTTCTGTTCGCCTTTCCCCTCTCTTTCCATATTTAGATTTTCCTCAATCTCCCCCCATCTCCCACCCACCTCTTCCTACCTTTCCTCATCTCCCCGTAGTGTCTCTCATCTTTCCGATTCAGCGTGGTCATAAACTACCTCCGTGCAGACACTTTGATAGTCAAGGTGAAATTGAACCACGGGGTCCCTGGGAGAGTTGTGTCCCGTTTTGCATAATCAGCATTTACAGGAGAACTAATGTCCCGGTTTTTGCAGGAACATGATTGGCCTGTCAAGCAGTACCACACGCCCGCCAAACCCTGCTCCTCATCATCATTGCGTCGTCGTTGGAGGACGCCAAAAAGAGCAGATACTCTCCCCTTTGACTCCTCCTCCTCCCTGTCCTTTATGTGTGAAGCCTTCGTCCTCCATACGTTTTCTCATTTCTGCCCTTTAATTCTGCCGCCTTTGTTGTCCGCATCCCGGGTTGTCAAGGGATACTCACTGTGCGGTATAGTGTGTGCTGTGTGAAATATATTTGCGTATTAATGAAAGCAGACCTATGTAAATGTGTATTTGCAAAGTTCTGGCTCTTCATTGATCCGAATGAGTCGGTATGAAAGGCAGTGAGGAAGGAAGTAGGGCCTCACTCACTGACATGTGGGCATATTCTGGATATGATCTGGATATGATTTTTTTTTTTTGCCTGAGCGTACTGCGGGACGCTCACTGTGCCAAGGCCAGTGGTCTGTTTCAAAAGAAAGATGAGGTCGCCTTTTGTGATGCAGTATAAAATCGCTTAAATCGCACAGGTAACTGAATAGCAAGAGACAGGCAGGTTTTTGAGCGTGCTGAATGTGATTGCAGTCTGATGGGAGGGGCAGGATTGGCTGTGAAAGGGTGTCGTGTGAGATATGGACCCTTCAAAAACAACAGTTTGTGCTGAATGTGCGGCAAACATATCCGTCAAGGGTTATTATATTTCTCTCTGCATGAGTCTAATTTGTCGTGATGTAGTATATATTGTGATGGTAGCTGCTGAGGGAAGGTAGAGTGTGTTGCTTGCGAACCTGCTGTGCTGCCATGAGAGCCTGATGCCTGGCTACAGAACTGCGTGATTACAATAAGGGGTTATGTTTCTGTTGAGCGTGTTGATACCGTTGGAACCCTGACAGGAAAGCCTTCGAGCAGACCTTCCTATAAATGTCTTGCTGTCAATGTAACAGTGGCCCCTGGCATTTTCTTAAACACATGCCTCCGCCAAAGCCACCATGGCAAAGTTATGAAATATTAAAAGAGTTGAATGTTGTAAAATCTATTAACTCATTCCAGCAAGACTCCCATTATGTGTACAGAGCCTTTAATAATCGGGCCTCCCCTGCTATTTTCCCTCATAATTAAATGCAGACACACATTTGCCTTCCAGACTTGATTTGATATTATTTATTTATTACCGAGGCAAATGTCAGCTTGATTTTTTTCTTCCTTCTAATTTTGGCGGTGTAATTTGAGAGCCTTTTCAGCCTCTCTGCCTGCTTGATGCATAATCAATAGGAAATGTTGCTTGGATGCTCACCGTGTTTTCTCTCTCTGCCTTCCAGGGCTCCCCCATCGTGCCTCCGTGGATGATGTTCCTGATGACGGCCTGCAACGCTGAGAACAGGACAGCGGATCAATAGGAGTTTTGCTGCCCCTCTCTCCATCCTTCTCTCTCTCTCTCCCTCAAACTGCCTTCCCTTATTCCTGGACAGAGGAGTGGAAAACGACAGAAAAACCTGACTTGGGACCAGCACTTGTTCTCCTCCTCCTCCTCTTTCTCCTCCCCCAACCCCCTAAGCCTTGCCTCTAGACAGCCCAGTGATGTGTCCCCTAGCTCGGTCAGCGGCTACCCCTGGCCAGGGGAACTTGTTTCTCCTTTTGGGGCTTTTGCTTATCATGAGCTCATCCTTCTCTGGAGGCCAACCCCCTCCCTTCAAACGATTTGTACCCTCTGAGTCGGGGCTTACACATCTGGCCATCCACAACAAAACTGGAGAAGTCTATGTGGGAGCTGTCAACTGGATTTTCAAGGTGTCTAGCAACCTGACCAAACTGCGCAGCCACATGACTGGCCCAGTGGTGGACAATGAGAAGTGCTACCCTCCGCCCAGTGTCCAGTCCTGCCCTCATGACCTGGCCCAGACCCCCAATGTGAACAAGCTTCTCCTCATAGACTACGCACAGAACCGCCTCATTGCCTGTGGCAGCACTTCGCAGGGTATCTGCCAGTTCCTTCGCCTGGATGACCTCTTTAAGCTGGGCGAGCCCCACCACCGCAAGGAACACTACCTCTCTAGCGTGGCAGAGTCGGGTACCATGTCCGGGGTCATCATAAGCTCCGCCCAGAGTCCGACCAGCAAGCTATTTATAGGAACGCCCATCGACGGCAAGTCTGAGTACTTCCCCACCTTGTCCAGCCGCAAGCTGATGGAAAACGAAGAAAATGCCGACATGTTCAGCTTCGTCTATCAGGATGAGTTTGTCTCCTCTCAGCTGAAGATCCCCTCTGACACTTTGTCCAAGTTCCCCGCTTTCGACATCTATTACGTTTACAGCTTCAGCAGCGAGCAGTTTGTCTATTATCTAACGATGCAGCTGGATACCCAATTGACGTCCCCCGATGCCAGCGGAGAGCAGTTCTTCACCTCCAAAATTGTCCGCCTCTGCGTGGACGACCCCAAGTTTTACTCCTACGTTGAGTTCCCCATTGGCTGCACTAAAGATGGAGTAGAGTACCGCCTGGTTCAGGATGCCTTCTTGGCTCGGCCAGGGCGGCAGCTCGCCAACTCTCTGGGGATCTCTGAGAATGAAGACATCCTCTTCACGGTCTTCTCTCAGGGTCAGAAGAATCGGGCCAAACCACCCAAAGAGTCGGCATTGTGTCTGTTCACCCTGAGGAAGATAAAAGAGAAGATCAAAGAAAGAATTCAGTCCTGCTACAAGGGATACGGGAAGCTCTCCTTACCCTGGCTGCTCAACAAGGAGCTCGCCTGCATCAACTCGGTAAGCTCAAATCTCTTCTTTGTGAGTTCTGCAGAGTAGATACTTTCTTTCCAGCCTCTTCCCTTAGAGTGAATCCGTTTACTTATCAGTCAGGGCACACATATTATGTTTTGACTGTTAAATGTATGTAAGACTGCATTAGCGTTGGCAAAGTATGACACCATGCAAAACCTTTTCTCAAAAATGTTGCTGAAACTCTATCCTTCTTAGCATACATGAGTATCAACACACACGCGCGTTATTAAGATATAAAAGACTAGTCTTGATGTTGACAAGTTTGTGTCCCTGAAACTGTCTACTGCCTATTTCTCCACTCAGCCCTTTTTTGTGCGCCTGCTAATTGAATACTGGTCAGCTCATGTTCCAATCATTCACAAGAAGCTCTGCTACAGGCCTGCAGTGGTTCATATAAAGTGTGAACAGCTCTCATTTCTTTCTCCCGCTGTCTTCTACTTCACTTCTTTCTGCCCATTTCCCCCTCTCCGCACAACCTCTTGGTGCTTTGATTTAGTCAGGCAGGGGACATCATTAGCCCAGTCACCTGGATTTGTGAAATGTCACTCAGGAATAGCACACACACACACACACACACACACACACACACACACACACACACACACACACTTTGCATGGTTCGGTGCACTGTAGTGTGACATCCTGGGGGACGGCTTGAGCTAGACTGGGTTTTTACTAACTGATCCACGGTGCATGGCCCTGCATGCTTTACAGAGGACCCCACACACACAGATGCACATGCATACACTCACACTAGAGACCTTAAGGCACTACTACACAACAGCACACAGTCTAGTTTCCTCTATAGTGGACATACCTGCTCACGTCCTTTAGTTTTTTCTGGCTTTCATGCCTCATTCTCTTCTCTCTCCCCTTGCTTAGCCACTTTCTTCAGAATGCATCTGCTAAAAAAAACAAACCTCTTATGTCTTCGTTCCATCTATTAGTGTTAAGTGTGCGGCACTCTTAGTTGACCACCTGTCTCGGCGACCTCATCTTCCATCCCGTGTGCTCTTTAAATTCACCCGTCCATCCCCTCCATCACGCTCTCTCTTAAGATAGCTTAATTAAAAGACCACTTTTAAAGCTTTTTCTTTAAATGTCAGCGCACACCAATTTTCCTGGCAGGTGTCCACACACACACACACACACACACACACACACACACACACACACACACACACACACACACACCATTCACCCTGTGTTGCAACTAATCCAGTGGCATACTTGGTAAGAATAGCGCTCTTCCTCTGTGTAGGTCTTCATTAGTTTGTGTGCACAGGTGTGTTTTGTGTGGTGGTGTAAGTGATGTAAATGACCCGGCCAAGTCCTCCTTCACCTCCCTTTCTTCCCCTCTTTTTGCCACCTTGTGAAGATGTAGTCTCCCTCCTGTTCAGGGGTTGTCTTCATTCCTTTTTTTGTGTGCTTTCCTGTCTCTGGGCCCATCACAATGACAATAGCTCTGAGGGAAAAAGGCAGGCAATCTCATTTATTTCAATTAGACCTTTACACTGGTGCAGCAGGAGCTCTAGTCGGGATGTTTCTGGTAAAAACAAATCGCAGGTTAGTATGGCGAAGAATTTGACTTTTCCTTTTATGCAGTGCAGTGAAACATCATCTGCTGGCCAGTCAAATACTGTATTTGCAAATGCACATACCAGGTAGATAACTGCACTGTGCAGAAATGCTTCTTACCTCATCGGCATTTAGCGCGGGGAGAAAATAATTGCTACCACGATAACTCTCAATAGGACTATTATAGTATAAACGGCTGTGCACTGTGTTTGCTTTTGATAAGACATACTGGTTTGCGTTCCACCTAACACAGCCCTACCAATGCAGCCTGTAGATGTAGGTGTGCCGAGTCATACTTTAGGGCCAGCGTGTATTCTTAATTTTCTTTATTGGTAACACCTTTCGAGCAGAGAGACCGTCCCGCAGCTCCCCGTCTTCCCGTCAGGCCTGTTACCATGGCTACTGGAGTTAAAGGGTTACTTTCACTCATAATTCATCACCGCTTAAAACATCCTCTCAAGAATACTGTTGCCCCATATAAGCTGTCAGCAATGATGATGTAGTAGCCTCAGAGATAAGCTGATTGGCTGACCCCACGACAGCAGCAACACTCGAAGGGGTCAGCGGCAGGTTAATGACGTCCGCCACGTTGCCCCCTAAGCAGTGACCTGACGTCAGCTGCCCTCCCCCGACCTTAACCTCAGCCAGTGGTCCGAGCGACCTCGAATCTGATCCTCAAATGCCCGATATTATTTTCATGCTGCTGCTGTGCAACGTGACGAAACACAATAACAAGCAAAGAGAAGCACAGACGAGACTGAATCAGACAGCAGAACTGAAATAGCACAAGAAGGTGAGAGTTGCACTCGCCGGCTAGCAGTTGCCAGTCCTCCACTGGCGGCTGCTATTGGCAGCAGTTGGACTATAAGTAAGGAACAAACTCACAACCCATCCCCATTTCTCCAGCTAGTCTAGGTATAAACTGGCGATCTCCTGCTCTGACATTTAAGCAACTGGTGTTTAGCACTGAACCCCACCCCGATTTTCCCACCCACCCAAGGAATTCAAATGCACTCCCCTAACCTCGAGGCAACAATCTCATAAATGCCCATCTCAACTGCATTTGAGTGATCAGTGTGGGAAAGGCTGCGTGACGTGGGAGAGGAGGGGGTGGAGGGAGGGGGTGAATACGTTTAGTTTGACCCTGTCATAGTTCGGTGGAGAGGGCGAGGCAGGGGGGAGAGAGAGGGAGCACTGGACAGCTGTTAGCCACACAGTCATGATGGATGGCCAGGCGCTCTGTCAGCTCCCTGTGTGGAGTTCATGTTTGTGCTGGATCATAACTTCTAGCCTCTGGCCGTCATTAGGGGGATATGTTTACGGGCACAGTGAGATGGTGGCTGTTTTTCTGTAAACACAAATGTTTGGGCATATTAGAAGCAGCTCTGTTGTAGAAAAATATGTGTGTCGGGAGGAAGCAGACAGACACACCCACAAACACACACCGTTCATCACCACAGCCCTGTTACCTGGCTATATATGTCTGCGGTGGGTGTGTGTGCTGCAGTGTTTGTTTGCGTGTCTCTGTTTTGTCCCTGAGCTTTATTAGTGAACCGCTGACCTTCTCCACGGTTTGAGAGTGGATCAATACAACCCATTTCCAGAGAGAGAGAGAGAGAGAGAGAGAGAGAGAGAGAGAGAGAGAGAGAGATTCAGGAGGTAAATGAGAAAGACGGCAGTTAGAACCAGAGAGAGGAAGAAAGAGGCGCAGGACGTGGGCGGGCTTAAAAATGAGAGGATGTGAGGGAGTCGGAGAGAGAGGAAGAGTTAGACGCCAAAGCAACATGCAGGAGAGAGAGTAAGGGAATTTGAAAGAGAGGTGTTGAGGAGATGAGCGAGTCAGAGTGAGTGTGAAAATAACAGAGCGAGCCCAGGAAGAGGCTTGAAGGGAAGAGAAAAGGGATTGAGAAAGAATGCACAAAAAAAAAAGGAGGAAATAGCATCAGTGCTGTTGAATGTGTCCAGAATACAGTCAAGTTTCCCAAACCTGAACTTCAGCACTTCAGTTCACATCATACATAGATTTGTGTGTTCAGGCATTTTGAACTTGCACGCTGTGGAAATGACTGTACTGCAGGCCGGCATATGGACCACTAACTGCAGTCTGAAACACAGGAAACCAAACCAGTCGGCTGCAGGCCAGTTCAAGAATGGAGATATTTTTTACAGTTACCACCATGAAAATATCCAACATTATCAGTCATGAGGAGTTTGATGTCGGGACATGTTTTGTGCTGCAGTCACGGCTGTCCAACTGGGTTTTGGATGTGACGTCAATGTTATGTTTTTTAGTTGTGCCGGTTTTCTTTCCAGTCAGTTTTGAATTGACTGGAAAGACCGATCATCTCTAGAGATTGATGTGAATCAAATGTCAAAACATCTTTGAACATGTCTTTAAATCATATTTCCAACTGTTTTTCTGTGTGATTTTCCAATTTTTTTTTTTTGATTTGACAAAAATATTCAGATTCCAGACGTGCACATAACTACACATGACCCTAGCAAGCAAGACAGGGATTTAAAGAGAATGACACTAGAGCTGGGGGGGGGGGGGGGTTTCAGAGAGAGGAATGAACGGGGAAAATGGCACGTAGGGAGAGACTGAGAGAACGAATACCAGCCAAGGAGAGAGCAACAAGCCTTTTACAGCCAGGGTGTGCTCGAAGGAGAGCCAGTGATTCACCGACCGAGAGAAGAGGATGGCGAGAGGAAGAGTGATAGCCCCAGAAATCTTTTCGTCACCGCTGCCAAGAACAGCGTGAGGAAAGGGTGGATGACAGAAGGAGAGGAGAGGAGGATAAGAGAGGAGAAGAGAGGAGAAGAGAGGAGAAGAGAGGAGAAGAGAGGAGAAGAGAGGAGAGGAGAGGAGAGGAGAGGAGAGGAGAGGGTGATTGAACGCTGGCTGCTGCACAAATAATATCGGTGTCCGTCACCTGGCCAGCACATTGTCCTCCTCAGCAGCACGGCTCTCTGTCATGTCAGGTGTGTGTGTGTGTGTGAGTGAGTGCGTGCGTGCGTGCGTGTTGTGGCTCACCTGACAGGGTGTGTATATCTAGGAGTAGGTGCTATAATAAGGATGACTCAGGAACACAACAAAACTCTTTTGGTGTTTATGAAATATCACTGGATTTCAAGAGGTGTCCTCCAAACAGAGAAAGTCAGGGACTCTTTTTGCTCAGGGGTCACTTTGCAAAACATGTTTTCTCACTCACTGAAGTCATCACATTAAATGGTGATTTCCAGCAGCAAGCAAAACATTAAACAAGCCAGCTGTAGCCTTTTTAGGTTATTAGAAAACATTTAGTTATAGAAAGTCATGGAAAGGTCGTGGTATTTAACACCAGGGCAGCACAGGGAAACACGTTCATATAACCTTTAACCCTATTTCATCATTATATCCACATTATTGATGATTATTTATCAAAAATGTCATTGTGTAAATATTTTGTGAAAGCACCAACAGTCAACCCTACAATATCGTTGCAATATCGAGGTATTTGGTCAAAAATATATTTGATATTTAATTTTCCCCTCAACCCTAATTGAAGCTTTGATGAAGGCTGTATTTTGTTAATACACGGTGATGAAGCAGTTAAACATACTATCTTTGGCCTTACTATTTGTATATGCTTACTTTAACTAATCGAAAAAATATATATATTGTTTTAGGACGCATAAGCATCACATACTAAAGTATTATATTTTGTTAATTGGGAGTTTCAAGGGGGGGGGAAATGGAAAAAAACAACATTCCAGTTTGAACATTCCTTTCCCCCGCTGGAAGCTCCATTGTCTCCATGTGAGGCTCATGTGTGACCCAAAGACTATTCAAAATGTCAGGCTGCTTTCTCTCGATCACCAGATGGATGGTGAGGTTTTGAACTTTGTCCCGAGCCGATGCATCAATCAATCGGAGATCAATCATAGCAATAATGAGTCAATCTCAAGCATTCATTTTTTGGACGCTGCATAGGCCAGCTGTTTCATGACCATCGGGGTCAAAGGTGAGTTTTGGTGCTTAACCTGAAATTAATCTTAAAATGATCGCAGTTCCGTTGTAGTTATTTCGATGTTTTGGTAGCTTCTTCGTGATGGTGCTCGTTGCTGTGGCATCTCTACGCTGTGACGTGACTTGTGACTTGTGTGGGTTGTGCTGTTGTGCATCTTTCCCTGTAATGTGTTTGATGTATGGTTTGTATTCATAGATAGATTTGAGAGTGTTTTTTATACTGTGGTCAAGCCGCTGAGCGGAGCATTGTTATCAGAGTAAGGAACCTTCTGTGGTGAGCTGCACCCTTGAACCTGATTACAGGAGTATAGCAGATGCAAATGCTATGACTGATCCTTTTACCTCTGCCTGATAAGAGCCCACACCATCGCAGAATATTATACTCACTCACTGAATTGGATGCAGTAGAGCACACAGTATTCGCTCTTAGTTTTCTGGGTTTTCTCTCTGCTGTTAGACGTTCCAACAATTATTCTGCACTTCAGAAGTATGGCTGGGTGGTATATCAACTCTCTAAGGTATATTATTGATTCCTTTTTCAAATGAGATATATATATATATATATATATATATATATATATATATATATATATATATATATATATATATATATATATATATATATATATATATATATATATATATATATATATATATATATATATATATATATATATATATATATATATATATATGATGACACAATACGTTTATATTGATATCGCGTTACATAACGTTTCTTACATGAAGCCGTCTCAGTGTGCTTGCATCTCTCCTTTCTCTTTTCACACGAACCTGGCCAGTCCATTAAACCAAAAAGTATCCCACTGAGTTCTAAAGTTGCTGAGTGATGGAGTTACACCATTGGCCTATGGTCTTTTATAATGAATAGGTGCGACAGTGTTTCTGCTGGTAACGTCACCCCTTTGATCAACCAGCTGATCCACTTCCTCAATACATACGTGTGTTTTTTTTCTCTTTAGGCCTATAAAAATTAATCTTTTCCTGTACTTGTGTTTCAGACGTGGTCCGGTCTTGTAGATGTAGTGTGTTGACACATGTTTGATGCATATGTTATAAGAGTAGCATGTGGGTGTAGCTGTTGTGGATGAGCCCCGAGCAGGTGTTAGCCAATCGGAGCAGAGAAAGTAGTCAAATGGTAGTGTCTACACTGTAGGTTTCAGTATGTATGCAAGCACATATGGTCTGTTTTATAAAGTAACATTCATTACACAATGACACTTTAGAGGGGTAATAAAATAACACGATTATATTGTTGAATTTGTTGAATTAAAGCGGTCCTCAATTATTTTGTAGCTTAACCGTGTCATGTGATATGACATCTGTTTTAATAAAAGTGCCTGTGACATGTCACATGTGGCTTTGACGTACAACTGAACATTTAGCCCACATCGCCATTCAGCATAAAGAGAGAAGGAGATATGATTTTTTGGTTCATATATCTTCCGGCCCTATAGTCGTGAGCCCACGTTAAACAAACCGAGCAGATTTTCATTACACTGTTGCAGAAAAGACAAAGTGGAATTGACCAGCTCTTAACCTTATTAAATCCATCATTATGAATATCATCTAATGAACGTTACTCACTCGCGGTCTTTGTAAAACACAGTCCTATTTCTGCCGACCTAATCTAAAAGGATGTGCCGGCAAATGGGTTTAAGTAATTACACCTGATTAATTGAGCCAGAGTTGACGAGCAGAGTTAATTGACAGTCTAAACGAGTTGAGCTAGGAGACACCGATCGGGCGGCTCGTCTTAGACGTTATCGGTGCTAATGGGTTATGTTACGATTTAATATTTCTCATTTTTGATTTTGAAATTAGGGATTTTATTCATGTGTCTGCAGGACGGACTTTTTATTGTTTTGCAGTGGTTTGTGTGAGCTAACGATGCCGCACCCACTCTGCGCTCAAGCGTCGCTTTCATCTCATTAGTAAAGGACAGTAGCAAACCTTTTGGAGAAGACCCCATGCAGACTGTGTGTGAGCTGCTTAATGCTCTCTTTCTCTCTCGGAGGAGTGTTTAGCTCAACTGACCCCCGTCTCTAGCACCCCTCTAATGATACTAATTATCAGTGTAATTATGTATTGATCTGTTCTGTGTGTGGGTGGTGTGTTGCATACATCATTATCAGGAGTAATCAGAGAAAGTGGAGCAGGGGTTGTGCCTGTGCTGCGCACGCTAAAAGTCTTTGTGTGTTATGCTTTAAGTTTCTTTTTATGCTTCATCGAATAGAAATTTAAGAAGAAAATGTGAAAGAAATGCAAATGAACTGCTGTAAGAGTCTCACAAAGTAATAATAGCAAAATAATGTTTTTAGAAGAAGAGTTTTTCTCACCTTTTTTAATCATAGTGTCGGCTCTTCTTTAATATAAAGAGTAAATATCGTCTTGAATATTTATTTATCCTTATAATAAAATATGTATAATACGTATTTAAAAATGAATATAAAGAGTGAATATATTCCTGAATATTTATTTATCCTTATAATAAAATATGTATAATACGTATTTAAAAATTTATATAAAGAGTAAATATATTCCTGAATATTTATTAATTTTTATAATGAAATATGTATTGAAACATAAATATATAAATGCGGAAATCCCCCCCCCCCCCCCCCCCCCAATTTAATAGCGGGATTTCTATGCAAATCTGAAATGTTACACATAAAAAAAGTTTCACCAACTTAGAACTTCACCAATTCTACGCAATGTCTTGCGTAGAATTTTATTTGGGTCACATTGACGCTATACCTTTTTAACTGCTGCTTCATATGTCTTGTATGCAGTTAAACACTGTCTGTTGTGTGAAATCCTTAAATCTGCGTACCCACTCTTTCGCCGCCGGTCACTGAGCATCTCCATCAGAACGGTCGGAGGTTAACTACTTTGCTTAAAGGCGCCTGTGGTGATGATGGAGGGAGAGGTGTGTTACTCAGTCACTTTCTCTGCCCACATGTCCCAGCTGGTGTGGGTATTTGAACTGATGATCTTTTGACCGCGAGCCCTCCTCTTGGCAGCCTGTTAAGCCTACATATATATATTGACATTGGTTTATTTTCAACAGACTGTATGCTTCTTTCCATGTAGTGATGGGTGTATTTCTTCCTCTACATATCCATACACTATATATTCTTGCTCCTCTGTCTCTAACGTTCTGTTGGATTGCGGTCTAAACATGTGGTGACAGCTTCTGGAAGCAGCGCTCTGAATAGGTGCCAACTCCTTGAGATTTCAGTGTCTGCCTGGAGTGCACTCAACATAGAAATTACTACCCTGCAAACCATGAATACAGAATTGGTGCAGTCATCTCTCTTTCTAACTTATTGATCAGTTAGAATCCAGTAACATATTCTGGAAAACAGCTACTGAATCTTGTGAGGAAAGAATTCATTGATTGTAAATAGTTTGGACAAAAAAAAAAGAAAAGCTTCTTCCTCAGGCTTATTTTTCCACCTTACACCTCTCGTGTCTTGAGTTTTGAATTGTCAGCCTGTATAAACACTCTCAGGTGGAATAAAAAAACACTTCTGCTGAGATGTTATTAATGCATCGTGCATTTTGTGTCCAACACCTTTGAGACGCAAGCAATCAAACACTCTGTCTCCATGGAGCGAGCGGCATCACCGCTGACGTCGGCGAGGAGCCCTGTGAGACCGTTACGTCTTGTTATCCTAAACACAGAGGTTGCTTTAGAGGTGTGCGAGTGTGTCTGTGCGTGGATTTGTGCTTGTTTTTGTTACATTCATGTGCTACATGCTCCTTGCATGTCATGTGCAGTGTTCTCTTTATGGAGCCTTACCCTCAGTGACAATAATGTTAATTAACAAAGAGCTGTGATTTCTTTTTTTTAAGTTACATGAATTGAAACACAGCTTGTGTCACCGTACATGATATTATTAAAAAGACGCAGCAACATCATTACAGCGATATTTGCCAGCCATGCTTGTAAATAAGTGGTGTGTGTGTGTGTGTGTGTGTGTGTGTGTGTGTGTGTGTGTGTGTGTGTGTGTGTGTGTGTGTGTGTGTGTGTGTGTGTGTGTGTGTGTGTGTGTGTGTGTGTGTGTGTGTGTGTGTGTGTGTGTGTGTGTGTGTGTGTGTGTGTGTGTGTGTGTGTGTGTGTGTGTGTGTGTGTGTGTGTGTGTGTGTGTGTGTGTGTGTGTGTGTGGCTGCCATGCATTATTTCATTCTCTTTTGCTTCTGGCTAAATACAAGTATATAAGAGAGAGACCTATATTCCTTGACAGTGATGTAGACTTTGACCACACACACAAACTTTGCATTATGAATGTGCAACTATGGATACCATCAGATGCTTGGTTGCTCTCCTGCTTTATAAAGCAACACGAGGGCGTGCACACACACACACACACACAAACACAAACTCTGCAGTGCTTCACCTGTTTATTCTTCATTCAGAAACTCCAGCAATGAGTTCAAGGCCCCCGCTGAGATTTCTGGGTAATTTATGAGCTGCCTCACCCAGAATCGCTCTCTCTGCTTGGAGCCAACCGCATGCACACATTGCTGCACACATTGCTGCACACACATCAGAATAAAGGCACCTGCATCTGCCAACATACTCCAAGTAGTGTATCTTTATCATCTGATATGAAAACAAGGTGGAATACTGCAGAGGAACCTCTCTTGCAGGTAGTTGCCAGATAATCTTTGTTTCCGGCTGTCAACTTCTCTTTCACTTCTTTCCTGTTCATATATGCCCGCATGCACACACACACACACGTAATTTTTTTTTAGACTGTCAGAAATGGGGGATTCTAAAAATGTGTTTGTCTGTTGGCTTGATGATGAGACGGTCGTTGACTAGTAAGGAGAGAAGCATCATTGCTCTTTTTCTCTGACACACACACACACACACACACACACATATGCATGCACAAACACACACAGCCACAGATGCACCGACAAATTGCAGGCTTGTCTTGAAACCATGCCGTCAGCATTAACACCAGCCACTTCTGTCCTCTTTCACTCCTTTTTAGCTCTCCGTGATACAACAAGCTATTTTTTTGAGTTTTTATTCTGCACAAACAGGTTTTTATGGAGAAACATAGCGCTTGTTAATGCGACGTGCTGCCTAATTAATTCTCGCTGCCAAATGCATGTTTTTTTGTGTTTGCCACACATGTTTTCCTTCCACCCCAATAGCCATGATTCACAGCAGCGTATTCAAACAACAACACCTCGCTCCTGTACATAAGCCCATATTGTATTCTCCCGCCTCCATGCGAATGGAGGTTAGTATATTGACAAATTCCACTTGTGGTCGGCGCTATGTGCGCCCAGACATATTTTCTTGACGTAATACGTTAAAGTAATAGCAATCATAGGGGGATGATTATTCAACCATTTCCTTCAGTGCGACCAGCACACATCTGCAATCAGTCAGTGTTATTGTGGGCTGAGATGTGTGCACACCCGTGTTTGGTGCCATATGAATGACTATATTTCATCGTTTTGCAATGTGAATTGGCTGAAGCAGCTCCACTCGGGGGAAACCACCACCGTTGCTGCTGTTAACCAGCAACATGCGTGACCTCTAGCTGTTATCTGGAGACCACTCTGGGTTTATATATATATATATATAGAATACACATTTGGTGTGTGTGTGTCTTTGTGTGCAATCCTCATATATTATCAGCAGTATCTAGGTTATATCTCTGACCTTGAATATCAGCTGACATAAAGTATAAACACACCATACGTAAAGTATAATGCTTCACTCTAAGACTGTATGTTAACCCTTTCGAAACTCCCACTAAAGATCACGGTTTAGGAAGATTTACGTGCTCGTCTTGTGAATATGCAGCAGAGCCTAAACGATCTGTCGATTAATTAATCGGTTGAACGAAAGAATATTAATCGGCAACAGTTTTTTAAGCAAGATATGTTCTGTTCTTGGTCTTGTATGATGATAAACTGAAAAGGGTTTTGGAGTGTTAGTCAGACAAAACTATGGGCTTCTGGAACTTTTGCAATTTCCTTAAAAGTTTGAGCCGAAGCAGTTGATCGGTAGACCCACAAAACCCACAAAAGTACAAATAATACATTTTTTTGACAAATGCCCACATCTTTGTGAAATAATGGATAAGAAGTGATTAAAACAGTACTAGTGTCACACACACAAATACCTTTTTCTTTTTTTTGGTACGGGGTTTTTAGAAGAGAAGACCAAGCCCCAGTGAAGTGCAAATCCACAAATTCATTCAACACCACATGCACCCTGCTCAAATCAAAACAAGAAACCTCCTCTTCTGCATTTCTAAGACCCTGCTGCCAAAGTCAGTGGAAGGTTGTTGGCTTAACTCTTTCATCCCCGGCGGAGTTCTGCGTCTTTGAAAACACAGCAGAACGTTAAATACGCTCTCCAGCCAATAACCCTGCCGAGACCACAGAGGAAAATATTCTTTCCATTCTGAATAGCAGCTGCAATTCACGTGGGAATCTTTTAGGCCTTAAATTGCAGAACCAACATAAGAATGTTGCCTCCATTAAAATGGTTTCCAACCTCAAGGGCAACACCCTTTATTCCACACTGATCTATGCTGTTTAAACCGTCCAGACCTGCAGGAAAGCTTTAGCACCTTTACCCTCCAGTACCCCAGAGAGACCTACAGAGGCTACTGTGTGTGTGGGTGTGTGGGTGTGTGTAGTGGTCTGTGTTAACCCTTATGGACTCTCGGGGCTACTGTATACAGTATTTTTCGACTGTGAGTCTCCTCCATAGAAGATGGATTAACCCTTTTAACTTGTTTTCCTTAGGCTGACGGCATTGGTGTGTGTGTGTGTGTGTGTGTGTGTGTGTGTGTGTGTGTGTGTGTGTGTGTGTGTGTGTGTGTGTGTGTGTGTGTGTGTGTGTGTGTGTGTGTGTGTGTGTGTGTGTGTGTGTGTGTGTGTGTGTGTGTGTGTGTGTGTGTGTGTGTGTGTGTGTGTGTGAAGTCCAAATTGATGGATTTCTCTCCCATGACTATATGAGTTAAAAATTATGACCCCTAGTTGTATGTCATATGAAGACGATGGGAATTGTTTTGTTACTTGTAGCCAAAAAACTGGAAGCGTTGGGGGTGTGTGTGTGTGTGCGCGCACAGGTTTACAAGTCCTCACGTGTGTTTCTGTCAGTCTCCTTTGTTCCAAGGAAAGAAATTGCCCCTTAGCCATTAGTTGTTACAAAAGAAGGTTGTTTCAGGTAATGGCTGTGTGTGTTCCTGTCTCTCACTTTATCAAACACACACGCACACACACAACCACACACTTTACTTTTACCATGTGACTGATCACTGTGCAAAGGAAGAAAAGTAGAGCATTCCAGTTGATAAGCCCACCACCCTGCACTGCCCCGATCCTTTGGAGAACACAATGCAGGTCCAAAGAGGTGCGTGAGGGACGGACGAAGAAATAGTGACTGAGCAAGAGATGGAGACTTGCCAAGGAGGGATGGATGAAGAGGGAGATGCAAAGCGATTAGGCGAGAAGAGATGGATGGATGGAAGGAGGTAGAAAAGGACAGGGAGGAGGGGATATTGATGTTTGTTCAGTAACTGTATCAGCTGGGAGCAGACGGAGAAAAAGAGTGAGAAAGTAGAAAAAGGCCGAATAACTGGTTATTGACATGTGCTGAGCTGCAGGCAATTTAGGCAGATCGGGAAGTAGAGTGTGTGTGGAGGGGGGTGCTATCTTTTCTCCTGTGTGGATCAATCAGATGATGTAGTGATAAGACTCTGGATTACACCGCCATTTACACACTCCGTGTGTGTGTGTGAGAGACTCACATGCTTCTGTTGGCTCTGGTTGATACACACTGACGCCCATTCAGTTCCACACTTTAGCAGTCAATCAGCAGCCTCCCGTCTGACACACACACACACACACACACACACACACACACACACACACACACACGCCTGCAGTCTTGCCTGCACACATTTGGTTTCAGTCAAACCCGGTATTACCAAAGTAGCAACAAAAAGTGCTTTTTTTGTATTAACACACAAACGTTTTAATCATCAAACCTTGGGCTGGTAGTTATTACTTTCATTATCTATAATCGTGACGATTTCAATTAGTTGATAAATCCGCAAAAAATGTCCCCAAGCCCAAATTGATGTCCTTAAATTGCTCATTTTGTTAAAAAAACCAAAGATGATGAATTTACAATGATACAAAACAGAGAAAAACAACAAATTCTCACATTTGAGAAGCTGGAAAAAGATAAATATTTGGCATGTGTGTGGCTTATCAAAATCAGCCAATTTCTACAAAAGTACAACATGTGTTAGTTTAACAAACCATTCATTGTCTGTGCCACTTAAACCCTACTTCATAGGCAACCGAGTATGCTGTGTCTGTGTCTGTGTGTGTGTGTGTGTGTGTGTGTGTGGTGACTGGTTAAGGCACTTTAAGGGTCAGTGGATCGCCCGGGGCGATGGGCCCCTCGTGACACGGGAATGCTCCAGATATTGTCACATGGTCACCAGCATAACCGCCATGTAACCGCCGTGACTGAATGCTTTACAATATGCGGAAGGTTTTGCACGGTGGCATTGTGCCGGAAAGAAATAAGAGTGTGTTTATGAATGGCTCATGTTAACATTTAGGATAATCAAGTAAAAGCGATGAAAATGAGGCACATATCGCCCGTCTTTATTCATCTTTATTCCCACTGCGAGTGGACTTGCAGACCGCTCTGCTGCTTTCAAGTTTTTTGAGGGGCGTCCTTGGAAATCACTGCGCTAAGGCGTTTGATGTCTTGGGCT
The DNA here is from genome assembly GCF_050575085.1 of Anarhichas minor. Classification (NCBI taxonomy): domain Eukaryota; kingdom Metazoa; phylum Chordata; class Actinopteri; order Perciformes; family Anarhichadidae; genus Anarhichas; species Anarhichas minor. Next base: position 9,693,598 of record NW_027466467.1, on the reverse strand, counting down.
TGATCTGGACCTTTGTCATGTTTCATTCCCTGTTCTCTCATAGTCCTCCTTCTCTCTAGGCTTTGAGCTGTTTAACCAAAATAAGGCTTCAAAATACAAAAAAAATGATAAAATAGACTGTGTGGCATCTTTTAGAACATCTTAATACACAATTGACACACACGACGCATAGAAAGCCTCGTTCACTTTCGTGTTTTTTTTTTTACGTATTAGGGTACAAAATGAATACTATAAAATGACATCCTCTGCTTCAGAATTGAATTTTGAACAGTTGTATTCTTCTGTGAGGGCTCTCGTCTGATTGTCTTTTCTCTTTTTTCCTCCAGCCGCTGCAGATAGACGATAACTTCTGTGGCCAGGACTTCAACCAGCCTCTGGGTGGAACCAGCACCATCGAGGGCACCCCCCTCTTCATCGACAAAGATGACGGCATGACCTCGGTGGCGGCGTACGACTACCGTGGCAACACCGTGGCTTTTGTTGGCACGCGTAATGGCAAACTGAAGAAGGTAGGAATGATTTTATTTCTCCCATTTGGGCTTTTTTTTATATCCAGTCTTCCTTTTTTCCCATTTAAATGGAATGACGTGTTGGTTTGTTTTTTGTTTTGGTTGATTTTGAGCGTGTAGTAAAGTGTAACGCAAACTTGCTTTTTTGGTGCTTATCATTTCTAGGAAATTTAGCAAAAATGGATGCAAATAATTTAGAGATTTTTTGTTTTGTTTGGAATAGCGAGTAGATTTTCCGCTAGTGATGGTTATTGTTCACTTAATGAACTGTGTGCTTGCAGCTTAATCGTTGTGCGTTTACACTGAGCACTTTGCATGGACTTTTTTTACACCAAGATTAAATGCAGTCAACTCCATTTTTCTCGCTAGTGGCCATTTCCAACAGGGCATTCAAGTGCCTCTTTAAAACATGTTCGTTTAACAAGCAATTTAAAGCAAGTCTGTGGCTACACCCCCTCAACGATTGTCATGTTAGTCACGTCACACATAAAATGTTACTGCTGTATCCTTACGCCTCGTACTGCCTCTAATTTTAAGAGCTCGCCTTCAATCAATCCAACAGCTCTGACTGCTGAATGGCTTTTCTGTTCTGGTCAGCTGTGTAGCGTGGATTAATCCAGGTGGGTATAGATGGAGGCTTGGACAGAGGGATAGAGCGCTGATGGATGGACCAATTCACTTTCCGTGTTCTGTTAGTTTGACTTTCAGTTAAACTTTTCCTTTGGAGAGCATCTTTAGCAGTTAATTTCTTTAAGTTAATTTCAAATTTTTTTTTTTATTACATTTTGAGACTAGCGGTTTGTGTCAACATCAGGTGCATATTTTGACCACACTGCTGCAGCGGCTGCATCCTCTTGTGGAGGAATGAGAAAGCTCCTAAATGACACCATGTTAACTGTAAATGGAACATTAATGTTGGGTTGAGCCTTGGTTGACATGGTGATTGTATGTGAGATGTACACTCTTACAATGTACCATCATTACGATTCTATCTGTGCAACATGCTAATGTGCAGCCTGAATATTAGTTATTATGTGTCATGTCTTTGCGTGTGTGTGTGTGTGTGTGTATATCCAGTCTATGGACGACGGTTAGATGGTACCTCATTAGAATTCACCCCGTTTCCCGCCGCACTGCACAAGACCTGTCATCCATTCAATATTATGAATGTATAATCAGCCCGTGTGTTTGTGTGCTTTTAATGCCTGTTTGTGTATGCACGCAGTGTTTGTGTGTTTGTCACTCACAGTGCGCATAATAACGTGTACGCCTGTGATGGCATGGATTTGTGTGCGAATATGTGTGTTTGTGTTTATGAGGGAGCGAGAGACAACAAACAATACAGTGTTGACTAAGATTCAGCGCTGTGCATTTGTCAAAGTGACACCCATTCACTTAGCTTGGCAGTAGTCCCCTTATTTATTTAGCTGTCGTCACATGTCTCTTCTTCTGTGCTGCTGTGCACTCTGTGGAACACCTGAGAAAGCAATGCTACGGCAGGTTGCTGAGGTGTGTTGTTTTTTTACGTGTGTGTGTGTGTGTGTGTGTGTGTGTGTGTGTGTGTGTGTGTGTGTGTGTGTGTGTGTGTGTGTGTGTGTGTGTGTGTGTGTGTGTGTGTGTGTGTGTGTGTGTGTGTGTGTGTGTGTGTGAGACACACAACGGAGCCAAAGAGCCTGCAGTTCTTTTGGCTGCCTTCTGTTTCAGACAGAAAATCCCAAAACAACAAGAAATCTGGTCTTGGAAAATATTCAATTTGCATAGAAGGGAACAATATCTAAAACCTGACATTCTAGCAGACACACACACACATTCACACAAACTCACAGCTCTGCCAGAAAAATAACGACAGTAAAGGGAGAAAGACAAAAAAAAAGCAAAGTAATGAAGAGATGAAAAAATGGAAACAGAGCAACTGAATTAGTGGCGTGTGATAACAGATAGTTCCTCACTGATCTGCCAGGCATTCGTCCTCTTCCACTCTCTGTGTTGTTTCTATAAGTGATTTTATATGTGTGCTGCGTGTTATCTTATCAGTAGAATGAGATGTTTGAGTCATCAGGACCCGGTTCTACCTGAGTGTTCCGTTAGCTCCTGGCAGTTTAACGGGAGTGCACGCAGACCATGATGCCGTGATGGAGCGCATTCCTCTTCCTACTCTTTCCCCTGGAGAGCACTAGCATTGAATGCTGTTTATATAGCCGCGCCTGAGGGTGCTGAAGGGAGATAGGGCTAGAAACGGGGAGAATATTGGTAAGATGGATGACTGTGCTAAGAGGAGGCAGCTTTCTGGTCTGTTTTTCTGTCTTACTTTGAGAGGACGAGAGTGGAGAGGATTGTCAGTATTTGTCAATTCATCCACTCCACTCCTCCAGTGTTTGCCGGCACAAAAAAAACGATGGGAAAACTTTTATCATCATGGCTGTCTGCCAAATGGATCTTTTCTTCATCAGTGTACTCGAAGAGGTTTCTTTTTTAAGTACCGTTATTTTACCTGAAGCATCCCTTCATTTCTCATTTGGCTGGACTTGAAGTGCTTTGATATGCTTTGTCATCTCCACATCTATTTTTAACCAACTCCAATGCTCAAGGTTGTCTGGAGCAACACGACGGTGGCACAAACAACATGTTTAATGCACTAATGAAGTCCCTCTGTGCTCTGTTGGCCACGCACACACACGCACACACACTCACACACACACACACACTCAGACACGCGCATACAGGGGAAAGCTTTCACTAATGAGTGCTGGTTTGATGGTGCAACGATAGGAGATACAGGGAGATAGATATAAAGATGGAGCAGATAGAGAGGAGAGCAAGAGGAGGCGTATGAGAGAAGGAAGTGATAAAGAGAGGCGATGTCCACTGAGGTGATTAACTAATTCCAGCGGTCATCTGGATACCGCTGCGGTCAAGGACACAGCGGCGATACTGGCAACACGCTGCACTTAATATTTAGGATTAAAAGCCTTCATTTCCTTTGACGGTTTCATTATTTCTGTCTGCTTGGCTCGGCCGTGTGTTGCCGTTCATCTATAAGCACGGCAGCTTTACATACTGTTTTCATATCTCACTCACACGTCCTCCTTTTCAAGTTTCCCCGTCTAAAGAAACACCGTAACTAAGCCGCCTCTGTCTGTGTTGTAAAGCAGTCAGCAGATGGACATTCAACTGAAAATCGGGTGGTTCTCTCGGCCACTTCCTGCACCTTAAGGCGCTGTTGAGCATTGACAATGCGAGGGCATTCAGCATGACCATCACACGCTCGCGCACACATACACAATCTCAATAGGTGGGCTCACACCACCAGACAAAAGAGAGGATCCTAGTCGATAATCCAATACCTATTGTAAGTGCTTGTTTTTCAAAACTGCACACACATTTACACGCAAACACACGTTAGGATTCCTCAGCTGCGCCCTCCTCTGGGGGGGGTCGGTTCGAGCCATCTGCCGTGTGTATGCGGCCAGTGTGCCAGGTGGTAGGAGCCCCCAGTGCCCGCTGCGAGCCCATTGTGGCCGCGCCAGGCTCAGGTGGTGCTGCGGTGGGAAGTTGCCGCCATTCATCTGACGGGGGGGCATCGATGAAGCAACCTCGAGGCATCGAACAGCATGTCGGTTTCCAACATATGACTTAAATGTCTAGCGTAACAAAAGCAAAACCATACTGTAAAAGTGAAATAGATTAAAAAGAAGTTCCTCAATGCAGAATAAATGTCCTTCAAACAGGCATTCGTTAAGCCGAGGGCAGCAGAGTGTAAATGTCTCGCAACCAAAAGATAACACGACTGACCTCTGCACCAGTCAAAGTGTTTCTGTAAACTAATTAGCATTGGTTCTGCTGAGGTCTCCTTGAGCAAGAACATGAACCCCTATCAGCTCTGTTATCTGTAAAGACGAGAGGATGACGGCATCCGCCAGGCAGCTACAATCTAAACAATAATAGTCACCTAATACTAATCTAACAAATCTAATTAAATACATACATCACTGTGTTTTTACATTCACTACACTGGTCACGTGGCATTCTAGGGGTTAATAACAAGTGACAGTGACGTACGTGAGTATTGCTGTGTGGAGTCAGGGATGTATTCCACTGGGACCGCCGGTGTCATCATCAAGAGACCATGTCACGGCCTAATTGACTGATGATTGTTATTCTACTGGTGCATAATGCTGCCCTGTCAAACTCCCCCTCGTGTGTGTTTCTGTGTGGTTTGCATTTAAATGTCTCTGTCCACCTCCCAGCCTTTAGGGGCCGGACCTCCACCCAAAAAGGCACAAATGAACACACTGTGGAAACACACCAATAATATTTGACCAGTAGATGAAGTCAGGAAGGAGAGAAGAAATGTGTGTGTGTGTGTGTGTGTGTGTGTTATATGGCCGAGTGACTTTAAAGGGGGGTTGTGTCATCACTTGGCTCAGCCAGCCGCGCCACGAGTTGTATGGGGGGCCGCGGCACAGAGGCTGGCTTTGTGCAGACGTTTGGTAGCCCTTCGGTCATTAGTTCACACAACTGCCTGTAGTCACAAACAAATGCAGAACGGATGAGAAAGAGACGGAGAACGATGAAAGGGATCCGATACGGTAGAGGGAATAGAAAGTTAAGACCCGGCGCTCAAGACAAAACGGATAAATTACACTTTGCATTTAACACCGAGTCTTTTCCACTTAATTTAGCTCGGTCCCAGAGACCCATCAGTCATCCAATCTTATGAGGATGTTCCCAAATTAACAGCAAAATGTATCATTTTCTGCAGCGGTTTACCCTCTCTCCCGACTTTAAAATGGTGATTTTCCGATTACATACAGCCCTGTTAAGCTGTGACAAGCCAAGCATATAGAGTATATCTTTCTCGCCACTAGCATGCAACCTAGCGTGAAATCAACTTAATCAAATGAATTAGTAGCCGGCCAGCTAGCTCCACGTGCAGAGGACGATGTTGTATGGTGTTTGGCCTCTGCTCTCATACCCAGAGCGACTACAGGGTGAATGCGAGTCCGCGTGTTTTTACATCTGTACAAGAAAACACTGCGCATTCGTCAGGTTTTGAGAATGAGTGTGTCTCTCCACATATGTGTGTGTCCTGCTGACGCGTGTGGATATCAATTATCTCTCGTCATTACCAGCCCCAGTCTTTCTCCCATCTGTTGGCATGTCCTCTTGTGTGGCTACACTCAACCTGACAAAGCGCACATCATCTCCCTGTGGACGCTCACAGACGCACACATTTATACACAATGACACACTCGGAGCCTTGGAAGGTGTCATTGCAGAATTTCACACGGGGAATATAACATGCATGTGTGACTTCAGGCCTCGGATGCTGCCACCTCTGCTTTTTATCAGTGTGAGAGAAACAGCAGTATAGATTGTTGGATATTTTAAGTTTTAAAAAAATGTCTAAAAGGCATCCATAAATCTAATTCTCACTCAAATAGCCAGTGTAAAACTACAGTTATGAATTAATAAAAGGAATCATCCATTGCTTCTTCGCGTCGCCTCTCCGCTTCTGTTCTCTTTCTCATTTTCTCTGTTTCATCTGCTGCTCACATATTCTCTTTCCACTCTGTCTGTCTGTTTCCTTCTGTGATCAAAGATCCCTCTCCCTGATAATAGTTGAGCGTGCGCGTGTGTGTGTGTGTGTGTGTGTGTGGAGATGAGATGTCGTGGTCGCTATTTTTCTTTAATCATTTTCTCTCATTAAAGAAAGGGCAGACACAGGAAATGTACATACATGTTAAAGGTTTGCATGTAAAAGAACGTGCACAACCTTGCACACACACACATACTTTCACATCTTAGAAACAGGGCTTTAGCACTTAGGTTGTAAGGGTAGACAGTAATGAGGGGTCTTCTTAAAATATTTAATGCCATCCAAACTCCCACACAGTCTCATTAAACCAGTGTCTCTAACTCCATCTTTATCCTACAAGAGCCTAATCCACCCATGATCCACGTTTATACCTTACTGCCAAGCACAGGCGTCAATAAGGGACACTATGAAGTATGTCTCTTAAACTCAGCGCCAACTATTACCCAGTAATTTCACCAGTGCAAAGCAATGCGTTCAAAACTAATCACTTCTAAATCTCCGGGTAAGTTACAGTGGGCTCCTATGTAGCAGTTCAGCCCTACGATAATCTCAGTGCTAATGCACTTTAGCCCGGTCCAACAGCGTGTGACTGCACTGCACGGCACTCATTCACTACCTCGGCGTTCCCATTCTAATTCACCACTACCAGGGGTTAATGAGGCAAAGTGAGGAGTAGAGGAGAAGGGGGGGAGAAAGCCGGGAGAAAAAGAGACGGGAGGAAAAGAGAGCGCGAGGGAGATGAATAATAAATGTACCATGCTAGAATCCATTTTTAAGGGAAGATTAGAAGAGTCTGGATGCAAGCTGGGATGCTCACATGATCCAAGTGAGGACCTGTTTCTAGGTCATCTCTATTAGACATCTCTGGATAGTGCATCAAAGAACCCCTGCTTTCTCATATCATATATACTATATATACGTGAAAACTTCCATTCCTTTTTACTTTTTTAGTGTTTCTGTACAATTTTTTAAAAATTATATAATGCAATTTTAACAAATATAAGGTAAGTTTATTTCTTAAAGATCACTGTTTTTGCATGTATCAGACTGTCAATGCCATAGTATTATAGTGGCCTTTAAAGTAAATAGAATATGCAGCAATGCTGTTGACATGGAGCATGATTTGTGCCTCTAGAAAGTGAAGTTGTGGGTGGAGGATATAGTGTCCTGGCATAGCTCTTTCCATACCGACTGATTCAGCCAACAGCACACCTGGTGGATGGCGCAGCGCCAAGGCTCCATGGACACACTCTCACTTCTGGCACGAAGACACACAAGCACACGCATATACACACACACACACACAGGCTGACACCAGAAGGGATGTCATATCTCAAGCTAACAAGCACAAATGAGCACATTCACGCAGATATATGCAAACTTGGACACACACTGGGGCACGTTGGATGGCGTACACAGTGTCCAGAGGGATAGGCATGAGTGGCACAGCGGGCATAGATTACCTTTGGCCCACAGTGGCTGTATTTTACATACAGGCACACACACACACACACACACACACACACTCGCGCTCACACACCGTCTCTCACACTCCTTTCCTTGCAATTAAGCCCAGCAGCTCACATTAGATGCCTTGGCTTAGAAAGGACCATCTTCAAATGGCTGTCCAGCTTCTCCACAAGCCCTTAACAGCCACACTTGGATGCTACATGAACTTTTAGCCATAAAGTGTCAGTAATGATCGACTGTTTTACAGAGTGATACAATTACATAGAAGTAGGACATATAACGGAAGAATATGTTCCCTTAAATCTTTGTAAATAACAGGATGTTTATCTTCATTATACAACTTGACAAGTGTAAATGAGTGTAAAGACATGAGTTACCAGCAAATGTGCTCATATACTGTGAAGAATGCAGACAGCACCAGATACACATTCACACTCTCTGATGGGAGGCTGGCTTATCAGATTACCCATCGCCAAGCTAATAGATTCTTAATAGATTGTTTTTGATTAGTTCCTCTGGTTTAGTGACGTTAAGATGATTAACTATTGTGTGTATAGAAACAAATGCACATTTGTGTTCACCCGCATGCATTTGCATACAGTTTTGTATTAGTTAACAGAAAATGCGATTACTGGAATTATTTTGTGTTTGTTGTTGTGCTGTCACATGGCTGTGAGATGCTTTGGGAGCATTTCAGGGCCACAATATTCGAGCCGGGCATAGAGTTCACAGTCTCTCTTTCTCATACACACACACAGACACACACACACACACACACACACACACACACACCCAGACACACAAATACCCTTGAGATACACAAACAACTCTAAATGCAACAGCTCCCTCTGTTCATCCTTCTCACACAGCATGGAGGCGTCTCCCGCCGTCTAACTAATTACTCCCCCACCCGGTGTCCCCCCGGAGGGAAAAGCTTCAGCCTGGAGCCTTTACACAATGTTAGCAGGCTTGGTAACTTGCCCCCCAGCCTTTCTGTCTTTAGCCTGCTTGCCTCCTGACCACTGCTAGCCATATTGCACTGACCCTGTGGCTAATCCTGTTAGCATAATAGTTGGTGATAGCCAAGCGGAAAGCCAATCCCCCCAATGCTGGTCTAATACCCTCTGGCAAATCTTTGAGCGTAACAGTTGGCTGAAGTGAACTCACTTGTTTTGTTATTAGTTCTTTGTGCACAGGGCAGCAAGTCCACTCTAATTATTGAGTTGAGATTTCATTTAATGCTAATTAAGAGGAGTAAGTTGTTCCAGCAGTGGCTTAGGTTCTTGTTTTTAGCGTTAGCAGAGCTTGCAAAGAAACACCTAATGGCTTCATTATTGGTGCAGCTGACCTTGTGGCTTCAGCACTTCCGTCTGCTAAGCCCTTAAAAATGAAGAAGTATGCATTTAAGAGGAGGCTCTCTGGGCACAGAGTGTTATTCACTTCCTTGCAGAGGGTTATTTCTTTCTCTTCTCCCAGTTCTGAGTCTCTTAACACTGAGAGACAGAGAGATATCATCGTCTCCTCTTCATGGTAAAATATTTATCCATCCTTTCCTTTGGTTCAAATGTATCAAACTGATGGAGTCTTTAATTAGTCATGTATGCATCTATCTCTCTTCTCCCTGTCTGTCTCTTGTTCCCCCTTCAGTTCTTGTCTCTTCCACCCAGCCCCTCTGTTTTTCTCTCTTTGATTTACTCACACCATTGCTACTCTCTTTCTGCTCCTCTCTTTTCTCCATGGAATTAGTCATTAGCTGACTGACTGAGCTGATTGCATCTATTCCCAAGGCTAGCATTTGTTTGTGCATCTTCTTTCTTTCCCTCCCTGCCTCGCTCCCCACCCTCTCTCTCCCAACTCAGTCTTTCTCCTTCTCCTCCCATCTTATGCGCCCCCCCCCAAAAAAATAATCCTTTCTCCACACCATCTCCCCCATAAAATGATCTTGGCCACAAATACTGCTACCACGGTACACATACTCTCCCCAGTCCCTCTCCATACCTTCTCTATAACCTTAATTTCACGGTGCCATTTTAAATTGGCTAACATCAATTAAGGCCTCACTCTAATATTTAATTGGTCATTTAGCTTGGCTACTGTTTGAATGCAGTGTCTCTCAGGAAATGGTTCAGTTGGCCTCCGACAGCACATGTGGCCATTTCGGAGACAGTTTCCACCTCCCTGTGGGTTTCACAATGGTCTGGCCAGCTACTGACACTGCCAAGATCGAGGGAGGTGGGGGGGGGGGGGGGGCGTAACAAATGGCAGGGGGAGAGATATTCTCCTCTGTCTACCCTTTCCTCTCTTCCACCTCTGTCTCCAACCATCCTCACACCCCTCTCCTTCTCCGCTCCTCAGTCCATGTGTTGCCGGTGGATTAAGCTAATTAAAGTACCGTAAACAGGCTCCCCAGAGAGAAGCTGCGGTACACATACACATTTACACACCAACACTCGGTAACGGATGCAAAGTACACAGATGCCCACCATAGGAAAAGCAGGCAGGAAACAGGAGAACATGAACACATGGATACAGAGACGTGCAACACACACTGCATGAACTGCAGCGGCAGATAGTGTTTGCATGTGCGGCATCCAAGGACGCCATATGCATTACAGTGGTGGTCATTATATGGTCCTGTCAAAGCACCATGTAAATACTTTATGGGCCACTTTCTTGCGCTGTAAACAAGCTTCACTGGATTTCAATGGATTTCCGTCCGGAGTGAATTATTTGTCATTATTAGTGAAGAGCGGAGCTGAAGACCATGTGACCCCACCCCACTGTTTGATGCTAACCCTGCATCCTCGGCCTGTGTTCACTCCAAGCTTCAGCCCAAGGACCTCCCAGCTATGCGTTATCAACCATAAGAGCCTTGTACGGTCTATTTATGGGTCACTGGCAGAGAACTAGTGGCCCAGAAATAACATCAGACAATCTCACTTGAACCTCGGTTTCGTGTGTGCTTATTTGTGTGTGCGCATGATCTGAGAGAATATGGTTGGTAGTGTCTGTAGTGTGGCAGTTAGGTTGTTTTTAAGACGTGATTGACAGCCAGTGTGGGAGCCATCAGGCCCTTATGCGTATGAACTGGTGTTCATGTCGAACAAGTCCGGACATATCCCGCGTCTGGCTAACAACTGAAGCTTGAATGTGAATCGAGACAATGTCCTGGAGACAAAAAAAAAGAAATGGGCGGAACAGATGAAAGAAATGCCGAGGACGGAAGGAACCCCTTCATCCTGTCATGGAGAAAGACAGGAAGAGAGGGAACGCTCTGTCTCTTGGTTGGAATTCCTTCCGGATGTTTCTGCTTTCAGGATATTGGCTGTGTCTCTGGAAAACTGCCTGCTTCCAGGGAAACCTATTGGATTACTGATAACCTTGGAATGGATAGGGCCAGCACAGAGGGTGTGTACAAGAGAGAGAGAGAGAGAGAGAGGGAGGGGGAGAAAGCGATGAGTGCATGGGCTTCTCCCTCACTTTGCTTCACTCGTCTTTTCCCTTCCGTTTTTTGTATTCTTTCTCTCACTCAACTGCCCCTCCATTGTATTCCCCTGAAGTTAAATCAATGACGAGTCTGGCGTTAAGTATGAGTGTATACCTTTGGCTTTCATTGTTCCCTCTAAATTGTATTTGTCCCCCCCCCCCCCCGTGCTATGGTGAGGGTATGGCTCTTGACTGCACCGATGCCCCCCCGCGAGAGACCTGTTTTATTATTGTGAAGAAGATATCGGAGGGTTTTCAGCACACGACAATAAACACAGTCACACCGGAGAACACAGAAGCACACACCCAATAATAAGGCTCCAATAACATAGGGGTCTTTACTCCAAGTTGTCTCCAAATCTCCAAATCCCCCAGTGGCGGGCCTGCTCCTCGGTTGCCAGGCAACAGTAGTCAGGGCAGCCACGGCTGGCGATAGTGAGGAAGGAGGAGAGAGAGAGAGAGGGAGAGTCACGGGGAGCATTGACGTTTGTGCAGGCAGGGGAGTTGAACACAATCACAACATTGAAACTGGGTTGCAGCTCTAACGTTGCAGCTCTAACGTTAGAGCTGCAACGTTAGAGCTGCATACAGCAGCAGCACAGTGAGGGGAATGCAGTTTCAACTGGGGTTGGAAATAAGTGGGCTTGTAGGTCATGTTTACCCGTGTGTGTGTGCATGTGTGTGTGTGGTTTGGGTAGAGCGAGAGAGCAAGAGACAGATTATGTGAGAGAGAGAGAGATGAAACTGCAGAGACAGCACACTCGCTCATTAACTCCCTCGGCATGTTCATTCTGTCGTCATGTTTGTGCGCTTGCAGACGAGCTCTGTGTTTGTGAGGAAACGCTCAACCATGCACAACACAGTGGCTGCGAACAGGATTCAGGCTGCACTCTCTGTTGCTTTGGTATTACATCTGCTGCTTGCAACCACGCTATAGAACTTTGACTCAACCCAAAATCCATCTACGTGACGTAAACGTTCCTAATCTGGTGGGAAAAAAAGTTAATAAAAGTGGGTATTATGTGATATTTGAATTTACGATCAGTTTAATCTTACCTAAAGTGTGGATCAGTCAAAAAGCTGTCTTCACATTTCTAACTCTAAGGCAATACAGCAGTGGGTTAATGCTATTCAGCTGACAAACCGTTACCATTGCCAGAAAAATGGGAAAAGAATTACAGTAATGGTGTTGCCGGGGGAATCTTTTCTCTCCTCTCCATGTACTGTATACAGTACAGAATAGCGCAGAAGACACCAGATGCACGACAAACAGGCAGTTAATGTCAAGACTCCGATGGAAAATCCATAGTTTCATTACAGGCCCGGTGGTATGAATGTGGCTGGGAGGCGACCAAAGCTCTATCATGGGCCCTACGGGAGCCGGAATGGCTGCATTTAGTGACGCAGTGGAGTGGAGAGGAGGCAAGAGGGTCAAGGCTGCCGCTGGGAATGAAGTGTGTTAGAGAGACGGAGAGAAGCAGTCAGATAAAGTTCATGGGCAGTAACTGGCACAGCTGCAGTTGTACCCTACTCACCTTCTTTCGGAGACTTCTGCCGCCACACTGTCCCTGTGTGAGTGTGTCAAGGACCTCACAATAGGATTTGACATCAGTGCTGCGGGTCACAACATAATGCCATTTATTACACATATCCTTGACAGAATTTCCTTGTGAGGTCCTGTAACATACACAGTGCTGCCTATACTAAGCAATTTAAATGGCAGCGGTGCAGATTTCGTTTTTTTCTACAGTATACTGGATATGCACGGCTCTTAGTGAACTGTAGCCCGTCACGCTGAGGGATGTCTCATGCTACTGCAGGGATTTGTCTTGGATATGATGCTGACTTTATTCGGCATACATTTTGTTGCATAAACTGTTAACATAAATCAACTCTATACAGGTTGGCGCACTTGTTCCCATTTGGCCTGGTGTGACCGCTAACACGACATAGCATTGGTAGAACTGGCGCTGGCATCTAAACTCTCGAACATCACCATTATGCCCGGTCCTAAACTCACCGTACAGAGATTCCTCTGTGTAACACAAATCAAAAATGGCTTCTGCTTGCAGGCGTATCTTTCACTTTCCCATCACTGAAAATCAAGGAGCACATTAAAGGCACAAAGCCACTAAGAGTTATTGGAAAGGGCCTGAGGTGAGTTCATCTGGAAGAAGGTATAGCTCTCCGGAGCTCCTGGCTACCGTTTGTCCCTCTTGGTCATTAGAGTTAAAAGACAGGCTTTAAGGGAAATTAGCTTTCGATTGGACCTTCTGATAAAGCGGTAGGATTGTAATTGTTTGTGACCTTCGAGACCAGAAAGTAAAGATCAGGTGAGACATAATGTCCACGGTAATGTGGATTGCTTTGAAAATGTTGTTTATTTGCTGAAGGTTTTGTGTCCACACAATGCTTAAACGGTAGAAAAATCTCTTCCTCTTTCAGTGGCATCTGGCAAGCAACACAATTGTGAATTACAACCATTATGTAAACACAGCTTCAAACCCAGCTCAGTTATGTATATATGTATGTGTGTGACTATATATATATATATATATATATATATATATATATATATATATATATATATATATATATATATATATATATATATCCTTTTTTACTTGAGGCACAAGTGTGACTTAGTTGCAAACTTCTTTCTAAAATCCTCATTTTATAGCTTATATATTTTTATAATGTATATTTATATGGTATCGCCAGTGTTTGTGTAAGGTTTATCACGTGGCTCCTTAACCAACGTCATCATCTATTCCTCCATCCACCTATCCGCCCCCCTCTCTGGGTCCCCTGATGAACTGACAGCTGTATCTTTGACACACTTGTACTTCAATGTGTACTTAACCAGATGATATAATGTCAAACCTTGGAAAAACAACCTGATTCCTCTGAGGAAAAGGCGAGTGGGGGAATCAAAGTGGAGAGCTGGAGCGGAGGAGAGGGAGATGAGAAGCTCCGCACACACACACACACACACACACATACACTTAATCAGCCTGATTGCTCGCGGCTCTGACTCCTCTCATTGCATCATCTCTCTAATGCATTGGTCCTGCATCACTCTCTCCCACTGCGTGTGCTGAGTGTGTACGCGGGTGTGTGTGGTAGTTTAGAAATGCAGGGGTCCTCAGTAGACTGGTAAAAGCCACAAAGGCCATGTCCTGATGTTATGAAACATTGGATGTTCACCAAAATGTGTGTTTGTGCGTGCTTGTTTACGGCCCTCTGATTCACATCCAGTTAAGTCTGTTAATATGTGTATAACATTTATCATAGAGGGACTCCATGATGAATGCACATTTATAAAGAGCCAATTTCATTAACAGTCGAACCTGACCCGAGAACTCCATTTACATAAGAATAAATAAATTGATGGAGTAGCTGAACAAGTGAGAATGCAGCTTTCAGGATGCACAAACAAGCTTTTTTGTGTTCTCTAGCATTAAAAGATGCTTATTTGTCAGTGCTGACTTAACTGACGTACATGTTGTCTTCTACTCCTTAGTTATGACACACTTTGGACACGCATTCATTGACACACACACACACACACACACACACACACACACACACACACACACACATCCTGTGCCTTCTTCATTCCCATATCTTCTCCGTAGAGAGAGAGAGCGATGGAGCCAGGAGCAATGCAAATTGGGTAAAATGTTCCGGAAAGTGGCTTTTCCCACTGGGACTTCTCAACTCCAGCTCCGAGTTAGCGCTCTCTCTGTCTGTGTTTGCGTGTGTGTGTGTGTGTGTGTGTGCACGCACCACAGTTCTTGCTCTCGCATTTGTTGGTGAGTGAACGACATTGTTCCGCATGTGCCCGAGTGCATGAAGATGTGTACGCCTGGATGTGTTTGTGTGTGTTCATCCTTATTTCTCCCTGGCTGCTGTGGCCTACAAACCATCTTCCATGTGATTTTAGGGAGGGAAGTGTGTATAAAACAAGGCGATGGTGGAAACTGAGAACACCTCTCTTAGTAAGATCTCACCAATTAGCTGCTAGAAATGCTTTGACCATCGCTATAGATGCAGGAAAAAAAAAAAGCTTGAAGAGAAGGAGAGGAAGAAGGGGAAAAAGAGAGGAAGGGTTAGAGAGAAGAAGAGTTTCCAACAGAAGGAGGTATTGGTTGGCTTATCGTCTGATATTTTCTCAGTGGTGGTTTCACAGCTCTTCAGAGACCCACCTACTCATTACCTTTCAAATAAGGCCTACAGTCTTAACTCTAGAGCCTCAGTCCACAAAGTGATGTACAATGACAGGAAGAGAGCTGCAATTATGTTTTTAGATACTGCCGGTGACTCACAGGAACCACCGATTTCCAATCTTTTTGTTTTCGTTGTGCTTTGAAGCTAGCATTATCTCCCGTAAGCGGCTAAACTTGAATAATCAAGCTGCTGTTGAAATCGGGTTCTTCAGCCTGTTTTAACAGTGAAAGTTAGAGAAGCTGACAGTTTGAATGGCAGAAAAAGTCTTTCATATGGTGCCAAGTTCCTTCATAGTGGAAGAACTGCATCGCATGCCCTCCTGTGAGTGTGAATCAAGTTTACCTCTGGATGAACTCGGGGACTTGGTATGTTTTTCTGGCGTTAGCCGTGGCTCCCACTATGTCCGTTGCGGGGGTTGTATTGTGCTTGGTTTGAATTTATTGCCCTCCCTGCATGTGTGAGTGTGTGTGTGTGTGTTTCTGTGTGTGAGCCCAGTTAGGGCGGACAGTGAAGCATTGCCCTTCTGCAAATGGGCCGTGGAAAACCTACAGGTTGGGCCATCTGCCTCTTGCGCTTGTGTGTGAGCCTTGTGACTTTTTCTGAATGGAAAGGTATTGTCTATTCAAAGTTTGTGACCTGGCCAAGAGCAATTTACCCAAGTACACACACAAACAGTAGATTTATGCAGCCGCTGACTCAACAGACTTGGCATTGGAAAAAAAACTTAGAGGATGCAGGAGAAGGAAGGCAATTGGACTGTGATACTTAGTTTTACTGGAAATGACGCAAAGAGGAGGAAGAGGGAGTAAAGGAAAGGCAAGGAGGGAAACGTGGAAGAAAGGGCGAGAGAATGGTTTGGGAGGGCAGAACTGTAAATAGTTTAAGGCTGGAGGGAGGAAATGACGGAGAGAGGGAAATAAACAAGGTTGTGAATGTATTTGCGGAACAACACAAACGCATTTTGTCTCGAGCTGCGATCACTAAGCGAGGGAACGTCACCAAAGGGCTTTCAAGCCAAGTGAATTGCCTTTTGAAAACATGCAATATCATATTAGTATCCGCCATATTGCATTTTAAGGACGTGGGATACGTTTTCATCGGGCACTTATCTCAACAGCCTGGCGAACGCAGCACCATTAGACATATTTACATCAAATCCCTCCCTCCTCTCTAAATCTCCCCTGTGTTGTCTCCCAGGAGGAAACCAGCAAAGTGTGTGTTTTTAAACGCAAAGAGCGAGCCACACCATCTGTAGCGCGCTCATTTCTGGAAATAAGAATATAAGTCTAATTGAGCTTTTTAATTGTCCTCTAAATCCTGCTGAGCGCCCATGCTGCTGCTTAATTGTGTTTGTGTGCATGCGTGTGTCCGGTCTGTTGGGACGTGCATGGCTCTGTTTGTGAGTGGAGTGAGTGAGTGAGTGAGCGAGCATGCAGGCTCCTTCTGTGTATAATGAGCTAATGGCTACGTGTGGTTTACCCTTTGAGGAATCTATTAGTGTGCATTGTGTTTTTGTAGTTTCGTAAAGTGTGTGTGCATGTTTGCGTGAGTCAGGAAGCAGGGGAACGGCAGACTGAGTAATAACAATCCACGCTGGGTTTGGTACGTCATCTTGGTTCTTTTTTCAGCCCCTTTGAAGCTACATTTGCACGTTTGAACGACTGATTGTTTACCGTTGTGGCATTTCAATTCCAACGTAATTCACTTTGATTTTAACCTAATCTAATCACACAAATTACACATTGCATGGAATCAACATAGGCTATGTGACAGTGTGATTAATTGTCGGTGTAATTGTCTGCATGTGAGTTTGTGGTTGTGCACATGTGTGAGAGAAAGTAATCTTCGGACGAAGGATTTCCTCCGTTTTCTATATTGACAACTTCCCCTACTCATACGCGCTTCCTGTTTCTGTCCGTGGGGCGTTCGGAGAGAGACCGGAGGAAGTGAAAGGGCAAGATAAGCTGGCAGATGTTTGAGTGTGTGCCAGTGAGTTTGAGCAAGTGAGAGGGGCAGAGAGAGAGAGAGAGAGAGAGAGAGAGAGAGAGAGTGAGTGACAGCAAGAGACACAACAAAGAGCACTTCTATAAAAAGCAATCTTGCGACAGTCCAGTGCGCTCAGCCGGCCGTCTGGAAACTTTGCCGTGCTTTCTTCTCCTCTTGCCTATTTTGGTCCAGGGGAAGCCTCCTAGCTAGTTTAGCATTTTCCATGTGTACGTCAAAGAGGTGACACAATTATCACCCGCTTTGTTTTTAACTCGCTAGCATTGATTTTAATTTTATTTTAAGCACGTTGCCCTGCAGGAAGAGACTGAGATAGATGGTTAGAGAGCAGACGAAAGAGGGATGAGATTTAATGCTCAGTGACATGGGTCAGAGGCTGCTTTGTCAGACACACACATAAACAAACACAGATGTTAGAGCCACATCCTAACATCTGTGGTGCACAGTACCCTGATGCCTATGCCATTTCTCATCAACTGCTTTGACCAGTTGAGTGAGGATTGAGCCTCGGATCATGTGCAAATACCCTATGTAGTATAAACTAAACTGTGTACTATGCACCAAGTCAGTGTCCGTGTCCGTGTCGGAGTCTGCCCGGGCCTTGACCGATCACAAATCTTTGGACACTGCACATCCCATGGGAAAATGAAAGAAGTTTGATGTGTATACGGGAGCGAGTACCCTCATCACCTTCTGATTTTGGTTTGTGTTTTCTCCGTACAAGTTGACTGTCTCTTAAGAATACATAACAGACTTACTGGTTCATCGTTCATGTTACTCCCTCCTACCATTCTGGCTAGACTCAAATCCTGTCCCGACCCTCTTCCTGATAACTGACTAACTGTCAGTGTCTTCACCTCCCTATCTTGTCATCTGCCGTTGTTGTCTTTCTATCATTCTTTTCCTCTGTTTTTCTTTGATTCCCTCTCTCCTGGATCGTTCCCTCTTTTCTTCCGCCTCTCTCCATACCTCCGCCACGTCCTCCCTCGCTGACATAGAGGAATTAGAGTTGACCCAGCTGGCCACCACTTCAGACAAACTCTGCTCAACAAGAGAGCTTGTGCTCTGTGTTTGCCTTTGTCTCACTTAAAGAGACAAACCACGCACACACATTATCTGTTAGTAATTGTCAGCCTCTGATTTAAAAAGGTCTCACACTCATCACTCAGCCTTTCTTGAGCTTTCTCCTCCGTCATGCCTCCTTTTATCCATCCTTGGTTTCTTTCTTTCTGCCCTTCTCTCAGTGGTACTGCTCTATGTTCAGCTCTTTCGACACATTAAAACATCATATTTTAGTTATGGTTTCGTGCACTGGAAATCACATAAACACAGTTTCTCCATGTGGGAAACAAACCCTGTTTCAAACAAAAGCCGCACAATGACTTACAAAGTTTGCAAACAAACACTTCCTGCTTTTTCCTTGTAATGTCCCAATTGATTCAAATGTTGCCAAATTTGCGCTCGCTAATTGTATGAGTGCTGCTCAGCCCTGGATGAACCCGCAGAAACACACAGCCCGTCGATTACTGCTTCTAATTGTCATAATTTGGCAGGAATGTGGTTGAACGTGGGTGGGCCATATCATCTGGATAGCTTTGGGTGTCAACCAAGCCCACCCCCCACCTCCTCCCCAGAGACTACAGCCATTGGTCGAGCCCCATTGTGTTACTGTGGCTACAGGCCAAAACAGAGGCGGGGCATCTGTCCTCCACCTGGTCCAACCAGCTGCTCAGGCACTGCTATGGCATGCCTGGAGTGTGTATGTGTGTGTGCGTGCACTTCTATGTCTGTTTGCATGCCAACTCCAGTGCAGGGAGAGAGTGGCATGTATATGTGCAGAGGAGTGTATTCCTATATGTTTGTGCATACTGTACACAACCATAGTGTATCTCTATCAGTGGAGGTATTAAGTTATTTGAGTGCAGCACGCCAAACTTGCAGTTCACACATAAAAGCACAAGACGTGGGCACCTATTTGGGCACAGAGGCTGGAAAGCTGTACCCACTATCTCGTCCATTGTACACACAGTCGCTTTTAATGGACTGGAATGTAATGGGTGAATGGTGAATTACCCAGCTCCATGCATTGGCAGTGGGACAATATCCGCTTCCTGGTTTTGTGTTTTCACCGCCGCTCATTGGCCAGGAGACAGGGAATTATTTGACACCGTTATTAAGCTCCCTCAATGGTTTCCCTTCCTGTAAACCGGTAGCACGGGAAGTGATACCGTGAGACTAACTTTCTGAAATGGACAAACTCGCATCTCTGCCTACTGTCTGTAGTGCTAGCTCAGGTCTGGACAGGTGTGTTAAAGGGGCAAAACAAACCACATTCCTCACATTCCTTCTACCAGCTTGTGTGCACCGTTAACCCGCATCGATGTGTCTGCAGAAATCTGTGGTGTGGTGTGCTTTTATAAAACAGACAAAAGGAACGAGGTTTAAATTGAGATCAAGTTCTAAACAACAGCCAGGACAAAAAGTAATAGGATATCTCCTCACATACCACTCTGTGTTTTACGTCACAGTGTCACACCTGATATTCAACACACACCAGGAAGTGTGCGTGTGTGTGTCTTATCTGTAAATGCAATATTTTGTTTTCAGTTTTGTCATCTCGTATATCATTGTACTGTCAAAGCTTATGAAGACCTTTTTGTGTCGCCTTCAGTTGGAGCCTTGCTCTAACAAATGACCTGTTTACCGCAGGAGATGCTGAGTCAGCTGATGCAAACTAAAAACCCAGAAAAGGGAAGGTCGGATATTGAGCAATGGTAGTGTTTTTAACATTTCAAAATGTAGGAGGCTAAGGTCAAAAAAATGTCAAAGAAAATGTATCTTCCTCATTTTTCCTTTCCATTGGTGTCATTTAATGAGTAATATGATTGGAAGGGATTAAATAGCACCTGGGACTTGGTCATGTCTGGGTGTGCACGCGCACACATGACTGGCACATCTGTTAAATGTCACCGTGTATGCTCCACAGCTGTCTCTTTCCTCTGTCTCTCTCACACACACACACACACACACACACACACGGGTATGCACAGTGTAGTGTATAGTGTATTTTAATAGGGTCTAGTTAGAGCTATGTGTGGTCTCTTATTCCCTGCTTTCACTGAAGATGACTGTTGGAGCTCAGACTCTCTTTCTCATTCTTCAGTTGTTTAATTGTTTCACTTCAGACTGTACTGGACTTTATTCCTTTCCACTTTCTCCTCCTCTGTTAAACTCTCTCTCCTTCACGGACACACATGTCTCCCTTTCTCTGTCCAGTCCAGTCTTTTGGCTTTTAAATCAGTCATTCTCGTTGTATTTAGTCAGCAGCAGCCAAGACCATCCCTGTGGACCATTACACACACCAGGAGACTGCAATGAGCGGGCAGAGAGGGAGAGAGGGAGAGAGGGAGGGAAATGGGAACTGAGCCGAGAGATGGAGTGAGATATGAAAAATGTAAAGAGAAGAATGCTGAATGAGGAACACAGAGATGAAGCGGTGAAAGAAAAAACGTTTAGGGGAGGCGTGAAAGCCACACTGCTCCAACTCTCATTTGTGTTCCTGTCAGTGGCAGTCTTCCCAGTTCTCCCTTTTCTCTCCTCTTCAGTTTCAGAGCTGGAGGCCCAAACCCAAGCAAGGGACTTTCCTCTGGCTCCCCCCCAAAAAGTAGAGTCGGCAATCTGGACAAACTGGGTGGCTTTATCAGGGGATGGAGGGGTGAAGGGATGTTATTTTTTTGTGGAGAGTGGAGAGGAAAACTGGGTGACTTCCACCGAAGGAAGTGAAAAAGCACTGCTGCATT
>NW_027466467.1:9362500-9670000 GCF_050575085.1 Anarhichas minor | reverse complement strand
ACTCCTGTCATCCTCCGAACCTCCCTGCTGTGATTGTTATGAGGTTGCTATGCCAATGTCTTTCCAGTTCCCCCTTGACACACGGAGCGTGTTGGTGGATAAGACTAGACTGTGTGTTTTAACACATACAGAGGTATTAACAAACATGCAAGCACACACCAACATTACACAAAGTAATTGGGGGGCAGTGGAGGGTTGTATTGAAGGGCAGGATTAGGGCAGTCATGACAGGAATGTGCCTCCTCCACTCTTCTAAAGAATATACACACACACATGTAGAGAGCTATCCCTAAACCCAACATCCTATACCTTTCCCTAAATGTTGCACTTTTGACCTGCTTATAGGCCTGCTGTGGGTAACAGATACTGAAAGAGAGTTTGTGATGTGAGAAAAATTGAATAATCAAGTGTAGTGCTGAAATGAATAGTTGTTCAATGAGTTAATCCATTAAAGGCTTGGCTACATCAACATAGCGAACTGTCTTGACATGCTGACCTTTGAGGGAATGTTAAGCCAGAGAGTGTAAAAGGGAGGAATCAGCGTAGCTAATCAAGCCTCTAATGTGGAAGTATAAACTGCTCCACTGAAAGAGCAATGGTTTTGCAGACTGTAATAATCTAGGAGTTGTTGGTACTAAGATGTCTTTTGAATGAATTGTGTGAACACATTGACCTGTTGACGAGGAGCTAACGAGCTTGCTAACTGGACAGTTAGCGCCAGTTAACTAACATTTAGCAAGTTAGCTAGGTCAGAGAGCGCTTTTTCCCTCTTCAATAAACTTTTTAGAATAAAATAATGTGCAGTCATGATGTCAAAGGGGGGGGAGTAAACGGTACAGTACAAAACAAATAAAAAGAAGATCAGAGAGGTATTTTGACTGGCTAGCATGACCCATGCTAGCCGATAGCTCTCCAGCAGCAGTAATTAGCCTTGCTTCTATTATTTTCAGTGGTCACTCGTGGCTGCGATGAAAAATCCCATGCAGCCCAAAAAGCATTTGCTTTATAGACTACCATAAATAAAAACACACATACGTAAAACTGTTGAAAGGACACCTCTAGCTATAAACGTCATAATTTGTTACTGTTTGTATTGTATATTTTAAGGCAGGGGGGTTTCATCTTTGTACAACTTTTTTTATTTTTTATTTTTATTGACCACTGCTCGTACACCACTGTGTACGAGCATGAATTTTCGCTGAGTCACTTTCTGATGTGATGGGGCCTTAAGTTATTAATCAAACCAAAATATCACACATTTGCTGGCTTCTGCTTCTTAAATGTGACCCTTTACTGCTTATCTTTGTAGTATGTAATTGCAAATTGAATATCTTTTGGTTTATGACTGTTTGTCAAAAGGTGCAAGACATCAGTTCCAGCTCTGGTAAATTGTAATGGCAATTTTACGCTATTTCTTGACATTTTATTGACTAAATGAGAAGAAAAACTAAAAATGAAGATCAAGAAAAAGAATAAGTGATGGTAGATGGTGGGTGGAGCAGTTGATCTTACTGGAACACTAAAGATAAAGGACCACGTTCTGAATGGTGCAACATGCTCTCACCGATTGAACATATCACACACACACACACACACGCACACAAGGCCAACCGCTGCTGTAAATCTCTCTAAACCACGCTATACAAGCTCATTTTAAACACCATCTGCATTCCTCGTTCTTTACAACTGCCAGACATTATTTGTGTGTGTGCCCATGTGTGTGTTCTGTCATTACTTTTCTCCCCATGAACCTCCTCTCATTTATGCCCCCAAGCTTCCTATTGTCACCAGCGACCTTATTCCTAATTTAAAACATCTTCCGAGTCACCGAACTGACGATGTTGTGGTTTGCTGGTTGCTGCGCTCATGTTGACTTTGTTGACGTCAACTTATCTCTTTCTGTTCTCTCTCACAGAGAGAGTTTCTTTTTCTGTCATGGGTGTTTGCGGTGTATGTGTAAGAGCTGAGTAAGGTTTTTACTTTCTTGCCTGTGTTTTGGAAAGCCAGAAGAGGAAGAACATGTTTAGAGAAAGGGTGAGGACACAAATAAAGAGAGGAGGAAATCGGTTGAAAGGAAGAGATGCTCCAGGAGGGGGTGAAATAGAATGAACGGAGGAGAAGATGGAGAAATTAAAGAGGCGGAGTAAAGGCCGACATTTGTGGCCAGGAGTGGTTTGGCACAAATTATGCTGAGGTGTGGTTTTGGCTCCCATTAGCATCTTGTGTTACAGCTATTAAAAACATCTACACACACACACACACTCTTACTGTACATGATGGCACAATCAAAACAGACCCACATTTTGACCACCATAGAATTCCTCCGCCATAATTCGGGTCCTTCCCAAGAAAGATGGAAATCACTTATCCCTCCCTCTCTCCCCCTCTCTCTCTCTCTCCCTAAAAGATGCTATTAGAGGCACCAGTGGCCATGTAATCACTCTGGCTCTCCCACAGGAAGACACACACACACACACACACACACACACACACACACACACACACACATATACCTACCTTGGTAATTACAACTGAAGATTAGGTCCTATTCGCTGTAATCCTAGTGAATGGCTGATGTAGTCAGTAAATGGCGGGTCAAGCGGCGCTGCATAGTGTCACATCAACAGTGGGAGTGTGTTTATGTTCTTCATTTGTTCAAGCTATTAATTGATGCCTTTTTAATGTGACTGATTTAGATTAACTCCATATGCACGACCGCATGAATGCACTGCACGCATCCATTCTGCTACACATGCAAAATTATAGACCGTCTCACCCACTTTGTATGCACACCCACTTTCTCTCACACAAACACACCCTCCCCAACTCCTACACTCGCACTCTACACAAACACTCCGCTCCCCAGCCGATCTCTTCCTGTGTTTGTGTGTGCTCCACTTCTCTCTTCAAAGCCACATACACACTCCGCAGACGATAGCATCGGTCCCCCCTCATTGCATTTAACACTCTTCCCAATCTTTGTTTAGTTTCCCACCTTCCTGTGTCTGATAAGGCTAGCAGCTTGTTAGCATAGCTCTCGCTTTTCAGCATTGGTCCAAACGCGCCAGAGCCACTGTTGGAGTCATGTGCCAGGTTGCTGTTCTTCAGTGCGAGCACCCATAGCCGTATAAATATTAAATCTAGTCCTTAAGTGTATGCACGTTATGTCTTTAACATAAATATCCTCTCAGCAGTCTTTGATGTAAATGTGTAATATTGTCTGGGTTGAGATATCCCATAAGGGATTTGTGTTGCGGCTCAATATAAGAGGAGGTCTTTTCTCATTTGAATGGCGACACTAAAAAGGCATTCATTTGGAAACCTCTATCTTCGAGTCTCATCTTATTGTATATGATAATGTTGTGGTGCAATTTCTTCCCCCGTTTGCAAGACAGCTGATAAAATCAGTCATCGTAAAGCACCTCTCTAGATGCAACGCTTTTCACACTCGCAGCCGTGTGTGTGTGTGTGTGTGTGTGTGTGTGTGTGTGTGTGTGTGTGTGTGTGTGTGTGTGTGTGTGTGTGTGTGTGTGTGTGTGTGTGTGTGTGTGTGTGTGTGTGTGTGTGTGTGCGTGTGTGCGTGTGTGCGTGTGTGCGTGTGTGCGTGTGTGTGTGTGTGTGTGTGTGTGTGTGTGTGTGTGTGTGTGTCCCCATGCAGATGATTGAGTTAGCGTGATTTAGTGATGGTTGGAAGATGAAATGCCGCCGTTGCGCCGTGTCTAGCGACTCGCTGCGCACACTTATCTGACGACTGCAAGCTAAAGGCATTTAATTTGGAGGGAAGGAGGGAGGGAGGGAGGGAGGAAAGGTAGAGACATGGGAAGGTGTAAAACGGTGAATACATGGGAGATGAATGAGAGAAAAGCAGAGCAATGCATCGGAGGGGTAAGGCTGAGGATGCAAGACATGGGTAGAGATAGAAGGATAGAGCGATGACAAGGTCTTTTAATTTCACCGAGCATGAGGATTAAAAGGCCTTAACAGTGATGAATAGGTTTAATTTGCTGTTAAAGCAGCCCGCTTTCTTTCACCGTGTTTGCCCTATATTACATGCATGCATTTGCGCCGGGAGAATCATACCACATGTGGCTCGGGCCTTTGTTCCTTTTCTCTCCTTTTTGTTTTCTCTTGCCTCCTCTTCCTCCACAGTCGGTGTGTGTGTGTGTGTGTGCACATGCGTGTGAGGATGTGACCTTTTGTAAACTCTGCTGGTGAAAGGCCACAGGCTCACACATGAATAACCATGGTGCAGACATGTGGGTGAATACCAAAGCCAGTCAATAAGAGTTGGCATAGCAAGTAACCTGATATGACAGAATACGCTGGATTGCACGGCCACATATTTCAACTCATTGACGAGCGCTTGATGTCAGCTTCAAGATCTTTGATTGAACCTGTCAGGTGCAGCTTCAGAACGCGCCTCCTTTAACATATACTGTGCCACTTGTGTTGTTAACTGAATAAAGTGCTCGTGAAATTACACCCTTACAAGCAAATCTCAACTCACCTCTTAACAGAATTATGGGAACATTTTGTGTAGAAACATTAGAAAGAAATAGAGGACTTTTAGAGAATTGTCTTTTTAATGGAGCTGTAGTAATGAAAGCGAGCGTTTGATGGCCCATTATTCTTAGTGCTTCTAAGTACAGGCGACGTGAAGGCTTTAATGTCAGTTGTGGCGGTTGTGTGGAAGAATTACCGGAGAGGTGTGTGAGAAGATGATTTTTTTTGCCACGGCCTCTCTTCACTCCCTCTTTTGTCTTTTCCCATATTATTTAGGCTATTGAGTGCTAGAGATGCAGCGTTTGCAATTATTCTGGACGATTCCAATTTTGGTCTGACCTGCCAATTTGGATTTTCTTTCTAAGAACTATAATTGACAGCAAAGCTCCAAGCTAACTTTTTTTTTTTTTTTCATCAACGTCACAGAACTCTCCTGAGAACAAATTTCAACCGTCCTGAAGTGAGTGTTTAACTGTCAAAATCCTAAATGTTATCCTTTTACTTTGTAGTTTGCTATAAATACAATTTACAAGATTACATTTGGACACATCATGATAGCGTTATAGTTCCCCTAATACTAATTTGTACTGAGTAGAGCTTAAATGCAAGTCAATGTAACCTCCGGTAACGTTGGCTGTTAGCTCTGTTTGAAGCAGGACCGTGCTATGGAGGGACCCCATGCTGTCGGATTGCTGGCCAGTTTCGATCGGCAGCCGATCACTCGGTGCATCTCTATCGAGTGCTTATACATAAATAAATAAGTAATCTTAAGAAGCAAGGACTCCTCACCACAGCAGGGCTTCCTTATAGGCACACCCTTTTGAAAGAGTACACATGCCGTCTTATTTCACACCAATAAAGCCCCTGTATCTCAAATAAAAGAGAGCAACATTTTATGATTGCATCTGCTCTCCTTCCCAGGCCTTAAAATAACCCGCTCCAGACACACACTGTGTATTGATAGCAGCCATGCTGACATTCCACCGACTGCGTGTGTGTGTGTGTGTACATATATATATATATATATGTGTGTGTGTGTGTTTAAGTGCACGCCTCCTCCATCATTGTCACCATAGCTCTTTGTCTGTCTTGGTGCTGTTGAAGGAAAAGCTGTCTGACCCACATATGGTACAGGTTTACTCTGAGCCCCTCTGTGTGTCGGCTGTATATACTGTGAATGTGTGTGAGACGGTGGTGGATTTGTCCTATAGATATATCGGAGCGATCACTCACTCATGTGTGATGCTCCATCTGCTCACAGCTTCTAACTCTCTCTCTCTCTCTCACACACACACACACACACACACACACACACACTCACAATCACGACCTTGGAGCTATGGAATATAAAAGAGAGAGTGTCTTTTTGTTAGATAAAACAACTTATTCCATTAAATCATTTTTTTCATATATCCAGGGGATGCTCTCTTCTCACCAACAATGCACTGCAGCTCTGTATCACAGAGAATGAGTGTACTACTACCCACTATACTCTACCTGCCTCTGTGTGTGTGTGTGTGTGTGTGTGTGTGTGTGTGTGTGTGTGTGTGTTTAAGAGCACAGGCTCAAGTGCTCACTGTCCTCTTGAATTTCCCTGAAAACACACACACACACAGAGCAATAGGGGAAATGTATCTTTTGTGATGTTTCTACGGGCAACATCTTGCCGTTCAAGAACAATTGATGGATTTGTTTTATTGTCTTGCTGCGCTCAAGTTCTGCCAAGCTCACCGTGCGATAGGAAGTGAGTGATTTCAGCCCTTTTTATCTGAACGCCTCTGCTGCGGATAGAAAACACCGCTTAAAGAGGGACACACAGGATACGGGAGACGTTTACATGGAGCCGTCGTTGGGCTGTCTCCACTGAGCCTAATATGATGTGTGTGACTGTTTATCTGTCATCCCAGACACTACAAGGTTATAGGGTTTCTGTAAGGTCGGGGTCAAAGTGAAAGTTGTGGAAAACTTTGTGTTAGGTATTTCAGCGAAGATTGAATTTTCTGTGGAACATTGAATAATGATAATACTAGCTTTAGAGCGTATTACACAATCTTCATTATTAGATTAAAGTTTGTTTTGCCCATTTGTAATTGAATTGTAGATGTTAAAACTTCATTTTCTCAGGAATTCTCATCCACGTTGGCTTAAAAGCTGAGGATCAAACTTCATTCTTGACCTTAGAAACAGTAAATGAAAAACAATGTCACCGCGAAGTTCATTTCCTAGCTGTCCTGGAGCTTTCTATCATGTCACATGATCTGTAACAGCAGAAAAAAAGGACAAAATGCGACAGGATCACATGCTGTAAGAGCCTGACGAGTGCACCCTGGATTAAATAAAAAGATAAATATACAACTGTTATACATAAACATGAAACATTGGTAGCATTCACAACTGTATGCTCAGTACAGCCAAGTGGTGTATTACAATACACAAGATCACCCGGGTATTAGAGTCCTTTAATACAAAGTATCCTCATCTGTTGTTCACTTCTTCACCCACTTCATCACTCCTTCCCATAGTCAAATGACTGTAGGACCTTGCCTCGTTTCTTTCATCTGTTCAAGACTCTCTTGCTGCTTTTCTTCCTTTTCTTTTGTTCTGGAGAGGGCCACACTGAATTCCCCACTTCAATGGGACTCCCTAAAACCACGTGCGCATACACACAGGGGGCTCCCCTCCACATCAAAGTCAGGAATGTGGGGCTTGCTACCATTATGCATGGGTAGACCTACTTATGTCAAGTTAACCCCTCTATAAAGTGTATGCGTGTTTGTGTGTGCGATCCGACATGCTACGAGCGAGGCACGTATGCTTTTGTGTTCACGCACATCTCCAAATCTGCTTTGAAATGTCAAAGCCATTACTGGAGCTTTTGCTCGGCTGGTGTGCTATGGCTCTCGGTTAGACCCGGGAACACCTGGACCATTTCATTGTGTTCCGTTCCATGAGCTTGTAATTCATTTTATTGAGGTCTTTGAAGTTCCTTCAGTTCCTCACACTCTTCACGTTTCCTCCTTCTTGTTCCTCTCCTTCCTTTCATCCCACAGTACATCCGTGCAATAGAGGGCACACAATTGACAATCTCTGTCTTTCTCTCAGTTTCTCCCTCTCAATCATGTACACAAGCTCCATCAGTTGTCAGTTGCGGCTCTGACAGGCGTCATTCTCATTGACGTGCCGCTGTCTTATCGCCCAACTCTCTCACCCTCACACCGCCAGCCTCCCTATCACCAGCTAGCTATCCTGTGTGTCTATCAGTGCTAACCAGGCCTGCCTGGCACAGATAAAACCCGGCATTAGGGGATTTGGGGTAGATTGGCAGGTTTAGGGAGGTGTTAATGCACAGAGAACAGATTAAAAAAAATGGATGTTGTAGGAGGAAGAGAAGGAGAAGGAGGGGGATGGTAGCTTCAGTGTGGTGATGGTGTGCGCTGTTGATTTTATTTGTTTGCCATCCTTTTATCCTCATACAGGAATTATGCAAGGTTTCTGTATATCCAGAGGCATGTCACAGACGGGGAAAGTCGGAGATGCTAATACAATCCCTGGGGATGCTGGGGGAATGTTGAAAATGGGCCACTTTATATGGATGCACGAGAAGTCATTCCACAACTTGTTTCCCTCATTTACTGCATTAAACATCAGATTTCTTTAGTTTTCAACATTGTCGGGCCACTTGTCCCCAGAGAGCACAGTTGTAGTGGAAAACAAAAGATATTACTTCATCTCTATTTATTTCCCAGTTATGTTGAGCTGAGAAACAACATTAAAATCCAGGAAGGAATAACCAAGTGCAGGTCAGGGAAGGCCTTGGAGTAGCAGATCTGAAAAGGCAGGTTTGGAGTTTGACATCAGAGCCGTTGAGAGACAAAGATTATAGTTTTTTCTCCTGTAATTCCTCATCTGCTATTCTTCTCATGTGGCTTTTGTTCCACATTGTTCCTTCCTCGTAAACACTTTTGCGTCGTCTTCATCGTCTTCTCCCTCTCTCAATGCTTCTCTACATCCTAAGACACTGCCCGTAAAGTGTTTAAAGTCTATTAATGTTGCATTATGCATGTTGACAAGAGAGCACAGACACGGGCTTTTCCTGAAAAACACAAGCACAGCATCGCTCTATGAATCCATCCATCAACCACTTAGCGGAAGGCTCAGCAATACAGAGGAGACGGTGAGACAGCAGCAGCATCTCCAACCATCACTGACCATTGCATTGATTTCTTGACATAGTTCCCTCACATGCATACAAAGTCACATAGAGCTGTGCATGCACACGCATGTTAACATACACCTGTGAATTTATACAGATTTGCGCATGTTTATACACTACAGGTGCTTGTAGATAAATGTGTAAACCGACAGACATATGCACAGGCATGCAAGCTTACATGCGCACGTATGTGATTGTACACACTGAGTTGTACACGTCTATAGAGAAGCTTTTAACCCTCCTAAACATACAGCTCGCCCTGTTAACCTTATTATTAGATTCTAGTGGTTGGTTCCCAGGCACAGAGGCTCAGTTTGATTCAATTAGACAAATGTTCCTCATCCATCCATCCATCCATCCGTTCAGTTTATATGTTCCATAGTCCTTTGTTCCCTCCCTGGATTCCATAATCTCTGGCCAGTCTTGGCTGCGGCGCCTGTGGAATAAATTGATTTGGGACAATTTATTACTTGTTGTTTTCACACGTCACCCACTCTTACTGGCTCCACTCTTCGCTTTTCTCTCTTTCTCACCTCTCTCACTCTCCCAACACTTTTTTTTTTTTTTTTTTTTAATATTAGCACTGTATATGAACTGCATCCTCAGAGAATAGGAAAGGTGAGGGAGAGAATCAAAAACAGGAGGGGAAATAATGTCAGGAGGGAAAAAGTTAGATCAAGTACCACCAATTGTTTGAGTCTCTGTTTCTAAAGTGATACTGGAATCGGTATTGGCCAAAGTGTGATAAACTGTGAAGAGACAGCCGTTTGCACATTTGGGATTTTGCAGGCTGGAAGATGCACAAAGAGACAAGCAGATGGATACAAACAGAAGATAGGAAGCCCGACAGAAAGACAGACTTTTATTCTCTCTATTATTGTGTGTGCAAAACCAGTCTAGGCGGGGACTGGTCATTAGCCAGTGGACTGGACTTCCCAGAGATAGATGTGGCTGCCAACCGAAATGGCTCGTGTGTGTGTGTGTGTGTGTGTGTGTGTGTGTGTGTGTGTGTGTGTGTGTGTGTGTGTGTGTGTGTGTGTGTGTGTGTGTGTGTGTGTGTGTGTGTGTGTGTGTGTGTGTGTGTGTGTGTGTGTGTGTGTGTGTGAGTGTGAGATGCTGGGAGCCCACAAAATACAAACCTATTCTTTCACTTTTATGTGTGTCAGCAAGCATTTTTCCTTGTTTCAGTTGTCTGTGTTTAAAACTACAGTATGTTGCCGTGCGTGTTGGTGTGCTCGCGTGTGCTCATTTAGATGCGAGCCATCCGTGAATGAAATGTATCCTTTGTTTACGGGCCCATTATCTAGATAATAACATCCATATTTCCCCTCTTCTCCGGTGCTTCATCACAGCCTTATGAGCTCTCTCTCTCTCTCTCTCTCTCTCTCTCTCTCTCTCTCTCTCTCTCTCTCTCTCTCTCTCTCTCTCTCTCTCTCTCTCTCTCTCTCTCTCTCTCTCTCTCTCTCTCTCTCTCTCTCTCTCTCTCTCTCTCTCTCTGGCACAAACACAGGCAGTGAGAGATAATGGGATTGTTGCCCCTGGTTTCTTTTGGTGAGATTGTAAATAAATTCTTTCATCGCAAAGTGTGTGCGCTCAGTGTCCACCCGTGCAAACCTGTTTCTGTGTGTGTGCATGTACATATCTATAAAAACACATATTAGCCTATGCATATCTATCATCGTGTGTGTGTGTGGGTCTGTTTTCATCTTATCATTTTTCATCTATCTGAGTGTGAACCTATTTGTGTGTGTCTGTGTATGTTCAGTATCATTTTCCAGCTAGTCATCGCCTGCTGTCCCTTCCTTGTCACTGGTCTGATAGCAGTGCGAGTCTACAAAGCTCAGTAATGGAGAGCTGATACTTGCCCCCCCCCCCCCCCCCCCCCCCCCCCCCCCCTGTCGCTCTGCGCTTTTCATTTGCTGCTGAGATGACTTTGGCTCACAGCCATCCCCAGCCAGCCAATCTCCTATCTTGTATCTGCACCATTACTTTCCATATCTGGGCAAATTATTCGCCAAAGCTCACAAAGAACATTTGAGCGCGAGTGTGTGTTTGTGTGTGTATGCAGTTAGATTTGTCTCCAGGTGTATTGGATGATTAAGTTTTCATTGAAATCCAGAGATAGCGTCTCACTGTTATTCTCTCTGGGCTTCAAACAGGAAAATTATATTTTAATACACACTACTTTCTGTCATCATTTCAGTTTTAAAAGTGTTTTCATTAGTTCCTCCCAGGTGCTAAATAGAGATTCTTTCCCCCCTACAGTTGTATTAACATCGTTATGCAGTCAATAATGCTCCTTTCCGTGCACATACCCCTGTAATCATGTCTGCGTTCACAATAATGATACTATATTCAATACTGCCATTAACAAAGCCTTTCAATTAAGCCCTTTACACGGCTCAGGAAAGCAGGCGCTTTCAACCTTTCTCCAAAATGTTGATAATTTCACACAGTGCCTACCACTGTAATAATAACCACCTGTTACTGCTGGAGTACATGCAGCTGGAGAAACATACATAAAGGTAGAAGCAATGTGAGATATGTTTGTCGGGGGCCATGAGTAAAAGCCCTCTCAGCATGTTCCTCTTGCTTTCTAACTTTCCTTTTTGAAAGCCTTCATCATAAATGTTTTTACTGTAAAGCAGTACACATTGCTTGATACATTTAGTTCATTGGAAAATTGTTACTGTTTATCTCTCCGCTCTACATTGTTTGGAATTTTACATGAACTGTTCTTGGTTAGATAACGTCTGATAAAACGTCTCCTTTCAAGATACAGTAATTGGTGCGTAATCATAGTTCTACTTGCATTCAATGTTTTGTACTATTATAAGTACTTGAGTAAGTGCTTATGAAAATGTGAGTATTTCTTCTAACTGTTCTCTTTAATGTGTCTCTGTAGATCTTGGTGAACTCTGTGAGTCCCAGCCGTCCAGCTGTGCTCTACGAGAAGGTGACTGTAAGCGAGGGAGGAAGTCCCTTACTCAGAGACATGCTGTTCAGCCCAGACCAGCAGCACATCTACACGCTGACTGACAAACAGGTGAGTTCAGCGTCAGAGGTGCACACAAAAACATACACGTATTAAGACACACATGCACACTCAAACTCCACACAGCGCTTACACGGAGTGCATCTTTCTGTGCAGCTGTGGTGCGGGGAACCAAATGCTTACAAGTACCAAGTCACATGGAATCAAAGTTATGAAATTCTAACACACACAGTATGTGTGCGGTAACGATGGATGGACGGATGGACGGACGGATGGATGTAGCCATCATTAGACTCCATATCCAATCCAGCACTTACCTCGGGTACAGGGCTAGCAATGCCTTGTTAACACATACTGTATGGCTCCAGTTAGGTATTTTATTTGGGTGGACCCACAAGCATGTGCACACACACACACACACACACACACACACACACACACACACACACACACACACACACACACACACACACAAACATTCACACAAGCAATTATGTCGTATTGAACGTTGCAACGGTCATTTCCACCACAGCAGTCTACTACCAACAGAGTAGACCTCATCCACTTTAGCCATTAGTTCCTGTATATCGTAAACCTCCTACCCACTGTACAATCACAACACAACTCATCCCCACTGGATGTAATTACACAGCAACACACACACCAGCTACACACAGTGCCACCATGATGGTTCGCTAATAATCAAGACATTACACACACATACAGGGAGTGTTATAGGTCACATGTGGTGTGTGTGTGCCCGCGGTCATTACCAGCTCCACCGCTGGTGAGGGTTGTGTCTACTTTGATGGTGAGTTAGGGGCGGGGGGGGTGGTGGAGGAGAGCATGTCGTATCTCTGTTGCTCCCCAGGCCCAGCTGCTCCCCTTGTTTTTCTGTCTCATTAGTGTGGTGAGTGAAGGAAGCGGAGATGGAGGGAGGGGGGAGAAAGGAAAGTGGGTTTGTACATGATGCAAATATGTCTGGATTTAATAGATCTAAAATGGGAAAAGACTGCCTGATTAAAAAGTGTGAGATAGTTCCCAGGTCAGTGTCATCTTTTTTGAATTAGTCATTTCCCATAACACCATATGAGCGTTTGTCCCTGAAGACAAATCAGCACATGACTTCAGTAATTGAGAGGAGTTCGGGGGCCAGTTGGAAGTTGCATTAGCTGCTAACACTAGCGTTACTTGCTGTCAGCACACAAGTCACGTTCTTAAATTAGTAGAAAGGGTTTGAAATGCCACTGGCACGAGTTTTGAAGACTGCTAATGTGATGCACACTGTCGATTCCAGGCAGCGGGGTACACAGTAGCTTATATGTGGAGACGAAGGTGGAGGTATACACAGTTGGTTTTAGTTTTTGTGTGAGTGTCTTTGTGACTTGGTGGCCTGCTCCACTTTATCTTGGCAGCTAGAGCAGCTAAGGACAAGAGGGACACACACACACACACACACACACACACACACACACACACACACACACACAACACAACCATTTACACTCAAGGATGTTCTGTCTCCATCCACCTCCCATCATGCCCTTTTTCTCCAGAACTCCCACCATCACGTTGAAACACATTCTCTGTCTCTCACACAGACACCTTCATCTCGCTGTGTTTGATCCCCATTCATGGTTAGCAGGCTCGGGTTAAGCAGAACGGGGTGGGGGCTACGGTTGCCAGACCTTCTAGCTAAACCCCCTTCCCAGCACTAATGACTAGAGGGGGCAATTCCCTCCTCTCGCCCTCCGTCCTACCTTCATCTTTATCCCTCTGCCCTCCATCTATCCCTCTATGCCCCCCCCCATCCCTACTTTTATAAATCCATGCCTCAGCTGCCACACACACTCACACTCATACTCACACATGCTCCCATGTTTCCATCTAAGCCCAAATTGAGTCCTCCCCTCTCAACTGCCTTCTACTGATCCCATTCCCATGTTTTTAATGATCTCTCACTATCGCTGCTGCGTTCCTCTTCTCTCCCCATCTCTCTGGTTTGCTGGTTTTGAGCTGGAGCAGGGTACTACACACACACTCACACACACACACACACCAGTAAGTTTGCATGACGAATGCAACCATGCTCCCCTTTCCCCAATTTTCAGATGAAATACATACACACATAGCCCTGCTCTCATCCCGCAAGTAGACATCTGTGTGTGTGTGTGTGTGTGTGTGTGTGTGTGTGTGTGTGTGTGTGTGTGTAGCCGGTGGCCTGCGGGGGTTCCTCAGACAAGCCAAGCACATTAAGGTGTCACTGGACATATCCACTGATGCGTAGCCCACGACGAGTCCTCCCTTCCCTCTCCCCTCCTCTCTCTCTCTCTTTCTCACACACGCTCGCACACAAATGCAGGACCAGGCGGTGAGTCAGAGTTAGGGGTGAGGCCCAGTGATTTATGACTCGCTCTGTTCCAGCTATATTCATCACTGTCATTATTATCAATGGCGGATATGACAGCAGGAGCAGACGGCCTGCTGTGTGTGTGTGTGTCTGTCTGTGTGTGTGTGTGTGTGTGTGTGTTTGATGAGACTATGTCATTACAGGAAATTTAAATCATTTTAATTTGGACTTCAGCTGGTGTTGTATATGTTTGTGCGCTTGTATGAGTTTATCACATTTTCACATTTGACTTTGTGTGTTAGCAAACAGGTATAGATCGGCACCAGTTGACATTTTTTGAAATCTTGACATTATCGATAAGGATCCATTCACTCACCCCCGAGCTGCATATACGCATGCACACACTCACACACACACTGCCCTCGTCAAACCTCAAGACTGTGTTATTGTTAGCGTAAATTAGTTAATACATGCGGTCAGATTAGAAACTTTAAGTACTGATTGTTCGCTAAAATGTGAAAAACTTTACCAAGAACAATGTCACACTTTGACTCAACGTTAACTCTTTGAAGCATCTCTCCTCTATGCAAAAACTGCCACTGTGGGAAATCATCGCACGGTGTCTTGGCTCAGTCAAGACTTTCCATCATCAAATCATTTCCCTTTTCTGTTTCGTAGCCAAAAAGAAAACTCTCGCTGAATTTGTTGCTACAGCTGCCATTCTTGCCGTCTTTGTACTTGTACTCAGCCTCACAGTGTCATACACACACGGACATGCACATCCTTGTGTCTTTGATGGTAGCCATGCATATGATAGCGGTGTGGAGTGCGGTGCCGGCTAATTGCTGAAAGCATGAATATTCATCGCCTCCGGTGTGGGAAGGGGGACTGTGTTTGGAGCGAGCGTCCTGGAAACAGACGGAAGGACTTGGAGGGCTTGATAAAGTGGAGGGAAATGATGTATTATGAGTATGCATGAGACAACCTTTGTTCAAGTGTCAAGCATGTGTGTGTTTGTGTGTGTGTGAGCACATAAAATCAGCATTTTGTACTAGTGATGGCTCATGTGCTCGTACATTGATTCAACCACATCTGCATGTCTTTGAATCTGCATTTGCACGCACATACGCTCAGCATTCAAACATATGTTTGTGTGTTTGAGTGTGTGTTGTGTGTGTGTGTGGGCTAACATCATTGTCTGACTTTCCATTCAGAATCTGAAAGAGATTTCCCCCTCCACATTTCAACAAGACTCTCATCCCTCCAAGGAATCTGTATTCATGCACACACAAAGTTCTTGTGCCGTTCACAAGATGTTGGTTTGAGTCCCTACAAAAGCAAACAATGGTCCGCATTGTGTTGTTGGCTCTCTCAACAAGGCCTCATCAAGTAATATCTAACCCATAGGGTTTCGTCAGACATCAATCCTCTGTGTGTGTGTGTGTGTGCGTGTGTGTGTGTGTGTGCGTGCGCGCGTGTGCGTGTTTGTGCGTCGATCTGTTTACATTCACATATTACTGGTTCGCTGCCAATCTCGTTAGCAAACACATTAGCAGAGACTGACATCAACACACACAAAAAGGCAGCTGGTTGTATCAATCAAGACTGACATTTTAGTGAACTGGATACAGCTAATCAGTCAGTTTTAAGTAGCTCAAAGATTAATTTTCCATAATTTATCAAACTCTGGCTGACTGAGGAACTACCGAAGTTAACAAGTGCGTAATGCAGCATTCAAACATCAGCGATTGTTGGCTGACACCTTGTTTTATCACTCAGATTGAACTGCACGTGCATGCAGGAAATGTGATTTGCATTAAATGCTTCAACAGATTGAGAAGAGGAGGAGTTTTTTCCCCCCAGGTTTTCTTTTTTTGATTGATTATTTATTTTTCTTCAGTTCCGTTCAGCTGCTGAGCCCAGTAAGCCTCCGACCTGTTCATTTCGATTTATGAGCACGACTCCAGCATCATCTCTTCCACTCACCGGCTTGACAGAGTAAAGCTTGAATGAGTACTTGCATGTCCTACACACACCGACCACTGACGCATCAGGACTGTCCATGTACACACACACACACAGTTTGACCAAGGAGGTGGTCATTGTTATGTAAATGTTAATAGACCTGGTGCAGCGAGGCGGAGACGGTAGCACAGTGACTAAAAGGGAGAAGTGGTGCTGCGGGTGGCGGTGTAGCTCAACTGCACTCAATTACAAGAGTTCAAGCCATTATAGCACCTTCCTCACAACATTACTGAGCACATGCACCCACACACTCATACACTAAATACACAATAATGTTAATCATGCATGTTGCCCACATTTATGCCCACATTTATAGACTTCTTGTGCTTTTTTGTAACAGCACATGTACTGTCAGTTTGGTACTACATTGGCTGTGTTTGAAAAAAGTCAAATTTCTAAAAGTAGTGAGAAAAATGAACTGGTTAATTGAAAATAATCTAAAATTGATTGTTAATTGCAGCCCTACGCCCTTCCTTTCTGTGACATGATGAAAGAAGGGAACCAACAAACAAAAAAAAACAGTGAAAAGTGATGCTAATTCCTTCTAACAGTGGCAGATATGTGAGGAGACTAACCAAGACCCCATCATTAGCCATGGAGGAATGGTCTCTTAATAGCTCAAACTTCACTTCTCTCTCGCTCTCTTTTTCTCTTAATTGTGTTTCCTTTTCTCGCACTTCCTTTTTTCCTGTCCTATCGTTGTCTCTTGTGCTTTTTCCCTTAAAAAGAAGGAAAAAAAAGCGTGTACTTGATTGAATGTGTGCGTGCCTCATCAGAAAAGTGTGCTCAGACACTTGTCTTTGGCGTGATGCTATCAGTCCTAATGGAAGTCTAGCTGTCACTAGATAGCTCTGTCTTTCTCTCATCTCCCTCCGTTTTACTCTGCCGTCTTTTCCCAAAGGATGGCGTGATAGAGCAGACTGATAGGGTTAGAAAAGAGGGCGAGATGGATAGGGAGGTTAATGGTTTTTCTCTCCCACCATCTCCCCCTCCTCCCCTTTCTTCTCAATCATTATCAATCGGCTGTGCAATTGGTCCTCTTGTTGCTTGACAGTGATTGGGGCGGAAAGAGGTGGCTCTGAATGAGAGGTGGCTCTGAATGACTGTCATTGGATGAGGCCAATGAAAAGCTGGCATGGCCCGCGGAGCTGCTCCAAGTGGCACATCGCTGTATTCAGTCTTGTGCCTTAACAACCAGCCACACTTGATAGAACGATGAAGTGTCGCACATTTCTTTTCAAAGCCATGCACAGCAGGCCTCTTCAGGCGGTAAAAGAAGATATCGCAAAAGGAAAGAACATGACACTGATAAATACAATTGGAAAGACGGTTAGACATCATAACTAATTATTTTATTTATTTATACATTTTTTCAATTTATCTTTTTGTCTATAAAATGTGAAAACAAAACCCCACGGTGACGTCCTCAAAGTGCTTGTTTTGCTCAACCAACAGTCTAAAACCTACAGAGATTCAGTTTGGCAGCACATGCACACATTTGAGAAGTTTGACCAGGCAAATGTTGACCATTTTTGGTTTAATGATCTTACAATGATTGATCAGCTTCCTCACCATGAGGGGTACTATTCAGCATGTGAAAACAGACGTGTAAAGTCTTCTTTCTCTTATTTTCTAGACTTCTCAAATATGAGAAAATAACCCAGATGACGTCGTAGGGGTTGTGTTCGCTCTGGCTTGGAGACTTACATTTTGTTCTGGAAAGCTTCACAAACTAGAAGCTTGAAAGACTGAAAGCTGTTGTTTAGTTGCGTTAAGGGAAATATGGGATCCAGCATGGTTTAAGCTCGATCCAAAATAGAGACTAAAAGTCAGGACATCTGTTCCTCTGCTGCATCTATATGGACCATTCTGCAATAATATATTGCTGGACCACCACTTTAATTTTCTTCCTTATTGAGTAGTTGACTAAATGTTTCAACACTAATAATAACCATAATGTCAATTGTCTTTCTCTCACTTGTATGTACAACTTTCCTTCACACAACATTAGCTGATGTCATGGAAAACCATGACAAACATTGATCAGATCGAACCGTTTTCGCGACCCTGGATTTGTTTTTAATGTAGCTTCGTTAAAATGGATATTTGTTGTGTTTCAACCCATTATCTAATTTGCAATTGACTCATTGTAATATTTCAAAAGCTCCTGTAAAGCTTGCTGGCAGTAATCTTGAGTCAATCACACAGATTTTGTTTATTCTGCTCAGTTTTCTCCACAATCATTATCCATCCATGCACCTACCAGGCATGACTTTCACACATGCGACTCCTGTGAGAGCAAATAAAGTATAGCGGCGTTTCTCTTTCCTCTCCCCCCCCCCCCCCCCCTCTGTTTCTCTCTGTCTGTGTATATGGTGGTGGGTCGCCTGGCAGTGCTAATGGAAATGCCAGCTGTGTGGCTCCTCACTCCTCACCAAGTCCATTTACTAAAGTGACAGAGTCATTTACCAGGCCGCCGGCCTCTCCCATCCTCACTTAATTAGAAGACCCCTAGGCCTGTCTACCTTAGCTGGTCACATTTACCTCTTTCTCTCTCTCTACAGTCTCTTTGTTCCAATTCTTTGTTTTCTGCGCTTTTTCAATCTCTGTCTGCTCTTTTGTCTCTGTCTTAGTTTTCCTCTTTTGCTCTCTCATTCTACTTTCTCTCTCTCTCTCTATCAGGCTCTCTCTCTTTCTTGAGGGACACAGTAGTATGGACAAATGGCTACACAAAGAGGGAGAAAGTGTATTGACTTATAGTTTAAGATTAGCTTTCTTTGGAGGAGTTAATGGGGATGTCCATGTGATGACTGATGAGGTCTCACGTCTTTATTTTTCAATGCCCTTTTTTTACTCACTCTAGGTTTTCTCTTGATTTTGTTTGTGTAGCCAGTCCTAACTGTTGCACTTTTTCCATATTTCCCTTTCTTTTCTCTCTAGTTTTGTTGGAAAATGATCAAATTCTTTGGTCTTTTCTAAAGGTCATTTTTTCAGATGTATTGCTTCAGCAATTCAGCACATAATACACAAATATCATAATAATTAATGATTATCAAGGACACTTTACTTACTTTAACTTATTTGAAGGTGCTTCTATGTTAGTTTTTAAGGTGCTTACAAACACACACACACACACACACACACCTACACTGTGACAGAGAGCAGTCCTACAGCTGCAGTGCAGTCTTTGTGTGTGTGTGTGTGTGTGTGTGTGTGTGTGTGTGTGTGTGTGTGTGTGTGTGTGTGTGTGTGTGTGTGTGTGTGTGTGTGTGTGTGTGTGTGTGTGTGTGTGTGTGTGTGTGTGTGTGTGTGTGTGTGTGTGTGTGTGTGTGTGTGTGTGTGTGTGTGTTGTCTCAGAGTAGTGTCCTAGGAAAGGGGAATTTGAGTCGTCATCTTCATTGGCCTTGAACTCACGATATGAGCACACACAAAGGACAAATAAATAAGCTGTTTGATCTGCCTCTTGTTTTCACTGGGATGGAGTACAGAAGAAGAGATCAAAACAGTATTTCAGAAGAGGGAAAAACAATGCGGATGAATAATTGAGCCCAGTGCAGGAGAAAGAGGATAGAAAAGATAAATTGAAGAGGCGAAAGAGAAGGGAGAGCTCATTGGGAGGGAGAAACAGCAGGCAAAACGCAATATGAGAGAGATAAAGATAGCGAAGGAGGCAGGAAGGGCAGTGGGAGCAAAGCATACTGCAGGGAGTGAGTTTTGAGAGAGAAAACAAGAGATTACAGCTATCACAGTGGGCACTATTTTCTTTCACTGACACATAAAGACCCAATTCACTAAAACAGGTCTCCCGCAAACAATTTGAGTTGACCACAATGGCCAGATCTGTCAATAACATCTCTACAGTGTAACAGCAATTTAGTATTAGGACACCAGTCAGCAAATTGAATCTAACAACAGATGATTTTTTTGATGGAAGACAATGATGTGATTGCTGTTTCTCAGTTTTCATTTGCTCCGACCACGCAACCTTTACCCTTCCTCCCTCTCTCTCCGCCCGTACTTCAGCGCCTCTCCTTCCCCTTCCTCCCTCTCTCCGCCCGTACTTCAGCGCCTCTCCTTCCTTTTTCGGTGACAGACTCTCAGAGTTGTGTTTGCTTTTCTGCTTATCTCCAATCAGTCAACACATCGAGCTCCTAGCCAGTCATTGATCTCTTAAGCCCCTTACAATCCAGTCAATGCACACATGCTAACCCAGCCTTTGATACAACCCCCCCCCCCGAGCAGGTATTGCAGCCCTGGAAGAACGAACACTTACATGGAGACCCTGTTGAGAGACATGTTTCTGCACTGCGCCTCAGGGATAGCCAGACCACTACTGGGTAGAACTCCCATTTCCATTCTTTGTTGTTCTGAGGCATTTAGTGGCTATGTTGGTAGGTATTGATTTATTATTATTTGTGTGCACATGGCTGTTCACTGCCAGCAAAGATTAGACCACGGGAAGATGGAAGATGATTGACGGTTGTTGAGATAATGCAGGTGTGGTTAATGCCAGTCTACAGAGAGGAGGCGATGGAGGGAAGATGACAGGTGATAACCTCTCCTCATCTTCTTCCTCCTCCTCATCCTCCTCCCCTTGCTGTCTGCTCCTTGTGTCAGTTAAATGTCATTTTTAGTTTAAATCGGAGTCTTTGAATCTCTTTTCTGCTCAACCACGGCTAGTTAAGATTACAGAGTAAGGTTTGGATGAAAGGAGACGAGCATTAAAAGAGCCACAAGTTTATGAGATTTTTCCGAATTTTTCTCTGGATTTTTTTGTCCACAAAAATCCATTTTTAAAATGTATCCCAGAAAAGCTGACTTTGTACGTGTGCTCTTTCCTTAAATTGACACTGCACAGTTAAACCAAATTTCACTCCTATTTGTCCCTCAGCTGTGGGGTTAGAACCATATGAGGTTAAGTGTTGAGCACAAGAGGTTCAGTGATAGTTGTTCAAGGAGGCACGCTGTGTTACTGATGCAGAGTCTCATGCAGATATCTAAAAATAACTGAAAACAAACTGAGATTTCTTCCTCTTGGCTCCCAGACAGTGTAACACATACGAGTGGCTCTCTTCTGGTAGACATCTCTGCGACGCCCCCCCCCTCCTCTTCTCCTCTACTATAGACTCCCACTGTGTTTGAATGTTTAAAAAAAGGAAGCCGCAACAAGGCTGATCCTTTTTATATCTGTAGATTTAACAGCCAATGAAAAGCCGCGCTGAAAGCTTTACAGGTCCGTCGGGTTTTGTGGGGGGGTGACCGTCGCAAAGCCTGTTAGCAGGACGTTTAAAGGCAGGTGATGGCGCTCTGTAAAAACAGATTGGAGAGGAAAGGTGGAAAGTTTATTGCTGAAAGGAGATGTCATGGCATTGCGATATGGTCAGGGTGGAGGGCTGACAACACGGGGGGAGAGAGAGAGAGAGAGCGGGGAAGCAGAATTGAGTTACAGCGGTGGATGCTATTGTAAATAAGGAGATGGCAAGAGAGGAGGAGATGGCGGCCTTGGTTTATAAGGTCATTTAAAGGAGTAATGTGGCACACTGTTCGAGAATTGGCTTTCATTAAAAGAGCCATCGAGAGGCAGACGGAGCGGGAGCGTGAGTGTGCGTATGTGTGTCTGTGGGTAAGCAGTATTCCCAACACACACGCCGGCACATATTTCTGGGATCTGCATGCGGTTATACAAGAACATTCCCGGCTCCAGTAAAGGATTTTATATCCCCACTGGGAAAAACAACCATCATAGCCCCCCACCACATCAACAGCTGTACACCACTCCCTCTGAATAGAGCCCATAGTGTAGTCACTAGTACTAGTATGGGAACAACTGTGAACAATGGACCATATCTATCATTACATAGGGCAGTGATAAGGTTATGCTAGCTCACCAAAGACCCATAGTGTTAGTATGATTTATGTGAACCATTGTCCTTAATCACAGTCATAATGATTTATGGAGAACATGAGGGGGAATTGGCCATTCTTGCGCATTCTCTCCATTTGACTCTTTTTTTTATTTTTTGTTAAATCATGAACTATTTGAGAAGAAGTCCTGTGATGATTTCTTTCTCCCAAGGTGTCCGATCACATATCCTCAACTAAAGCTGATTTTGCCTCTTCCACTTTTCCATTATCTGCTCATTCATTCACACTCATTTTTCCCCTCTGTCATCCTTTTATTGTCAAAGACGCACCAATCCCTTGTTCCATCCCTCTTTTCAGCCCTTCTTTCAGACTCGCACTTGTTCTGACAATGACACATAGCAGCCGTCTGCCACCATATCCCATCTACTCAGCACAATGTCCATGCCAATTCGGCCCATGTGTGTCTTCCATTACACCTCTCTTTCCCTCTATTCATCCAGACAGCAGCTCTTCCAGTAGATGACCACCTCCCCCCTCCTCCCCCCTCTGGTCTCCACCATCACTTGTTTACATCATTTCATCTGTCTTTCTCTCTCTGGGCAGCTAGCCAGCTAAGAAAGCTACTGTACTGGGGTTTGCAGAATGAATGAATGAGATGCTCAGAGAAGGATGAAGATTGTGGGGCCGAGAAAGAAGCAGAAGGAACATAAAGAGTAATGGAAATAACTAAATGTATAGTGGGGAATGAAGGAAACGGAAAAGAAAGAAAAGGCGGATTAGTGGCTCACATACCCTCTGCTTGAGCGGTATTGTTCCGTCAAAAAGCCCCAAGGCCAGGCTGATACAACACTTTTCATAGCATAAATGAGTTCCATCATGTCATATCC
The DNA here is from genome assembly GCF_050575085.1 of Anarhichas minor. Classification (NCBI taxonomy): domain Eukaryota; kingdom Metazoa; phylum Chordata; class Actinopteri; order Perciformes; family Anarhichadidae; genus Anarhichas; species Anarhichas minor. The sequence continues at coordinate 9,647,162 of NW_027466467.1, read as the reverse complement.
ATCCCATATCTGTGTTTTACGTAAAGCTCACAGAGGAATCCTGGCCCCAGTTTAATATTTCAGTGCTGCGTTCCTTTGTCTGCCTGATTTCCATCCTGCAGCTAACCTGCTTTATCTCTTACCTCAGGCCTCTGCTCTCTTTCTGACACTTTTTTTGTCCTCTTATCCCTCCATACACCCCTCCGTTTCTCCCCTTCCATACCTCATAAAAAAAAGTCAGTCCCCTGCAGTGCAGTCACTACTTTAGTGCCCACGTACCACTTGGAAGGGGTTCTCATGGTTAAATCTGTGTGTGTGGCCACGCTATAACAGTGTTACCCAAGGGTAGGGTTCGGCTCACTATCTGCTGCATGATTTAAAACTAGTCTGCTGTCTGTGGCAATTTGATACACACACACACACACACACACACACACACACACACACACACACACACACACACACACACACACACACACACACCATGAAACAGGGATCAAGCAACTCATCAACTTGGGGCCCTGTGGTGAAGAAAAGTTGAATGTGGCGCTGACACTTTCAACACATGTGCACACACAAAAGCGCAAAAACACGTGCCTGCTTTGTTGCACACTAGCATTCCGCGCATATGCTAGCAATCTGTCTGTCACTCACTTAAACACACTCACATCTCTCGTGAATATTTTGAAATACACACACACACACTTTCTGACCCATTGGGGCCGTGTTGTGAACCGTCTGTCATCACCTTTAGCAGGAGTGGAGGGCTAACTTAAACACTTGATCTAGTTTCTTAGGCAACATCTGTAGCCACACCAAGCTCGAACATCCAGTGTGGCAGTGAATGGCACGCACACACACACACACTGGGGGTCTGTCCCTCTGCTCCTCTGCCTCCCAATGGTTTTTGAGGTCACCCGTCAATCACAGTATCGTTGCGACAGCCACCTGTCGGGTGTCCCAGCATGCATTGCGAGGCTTCTCCTGTAAACGCTTCACTGGAGGCTGTCACACACCGCTGGACCAAAATCGCTCACCAGAACACACGCATGCACAAAGACACACACACACACACTTCTCACGGACAAGCTCTCTTTTAGTCTCAGGGAGGTACACACAAACACACACTCTGACAGTTTGCTGAAATTGAATCAGTCTGATAAGCTGTCAAATGCTCATCTCTATCCAGCCGAATATACTGCTCATTTTAATGGTTTGATGAGGATGCTAATTATTTTTTCATCACTTCTTACCCTCTCTCTCTGTCTCTCTGTCTCTCTCTCTCTGTCTCTCTGTTTGTCTTTGTCTGTCTCTCTGTCTCTCTCTTTGTCTCCAGGTGGTGAGAGTTCCAGTGGAAAGCTGCGAGCAGTACACCACTTGTGGGGAGTGTTTGGGCTCCAGAGACCCTCACTGTGGATGGTGTGTCCTCCACAATGTGTAAGTACCACACAAACTCATGCACTCATTACCACACTTCATCCCGGTACCCATCCATTGCATTGTATAGTTGATAATTGTGTGAAGAAGTGTTTTAGGTGTGTGTCAGCTGATCAAGTTGGAGTGAAAAACACCCACCTGAATGGTATACACATGAAGCTCAGTAGCCTTTTGTCACCCCAGATACTCCAGTTCTTGTTGTTTACAGGGAAGTTTGGTTCTTAGTTTTTCTTTAATATATTCCAAGTTGACAGAGTTTTTTGAATGTAGGGCGGAAAGGAGCAAAAAGTTTTTTTTAGAGAATGGAGACCGTGGATACATTTGTGGTATCCACGGGGCTTTTTGTGGGTGTCTACAACTGTAAAGATGTCTGTAGTTACTTTTAATCATGACTTCTAAAGACTTGCAGTTTAACTTGCTGAATATAAGAGAGACCATGATATTCAGAACTACCATCTTCTGAAATTCAATTGTACTGATGGCTTCAAACTTGAACCCTAAATGAGCATTTCTCAGGCTCCTTCGCGTCCTGAGCTGCATTAAAATGTGATCGTTGATGTACTGTTAAATCAACTACCACACCTTTAAACAACTGACTCTTTCTCTTTACCTCAGAAGGTGTTGATCGACATGAAACACATTTGCTATACATGTAAATGTGCCACTGAAAGGGGAACAACAGTGTGAATAGAGAACCTAAACACTGCACAGGCAGCGAGTTGCTGCTTTGAATGTGTTGACCTCAGGAACTATTTTTAAAACCTTGTAATAACTTGAGTAAAGTGCCTCTAACACCTTTTAATTAGGCCTAATTATGATTCATAGAAGAAATCTAACTTCTACAACTTGAAAGCTCCTTGGCAGTAGTGCTACATGTATCCCGTTGAAGTCTGTCAACTGGTTAATAGCACATAAATAACACAGCTTGGCAGCCTGCGTCACTTATCTTAGTGGTATTTACCTTCTTTTTGTGTGTGTGTGTGTTGTGAACATGGTACTTCCGTGGGAACTAGATGGCAACAGATTAAGGATTAGTCACTTCCAGTGTTAGTGTTTGGTTTGCGGACTAGGTCTTTTTAAGATGACTGTATACGATTAGATTTGTAACAGAGAGACTGGAGATTTGCAGTTATGTTTAGAAATGAAATAGTCACTCACAGGTGTAGTGAGTGATACATAATAACACTGTGTCCGTATGTAATCTCTCCATTTCCTCCCTTTGACTTGAGGGTGTGTGTGTGTGTGTGTATGCACAAAGGAGAGTGTGAGAACAGTACAGTATTTGGCATGATGCCATCTTTCTGTACGTTAATGAAACTTATAAAAACACATCACCAACCTGTCTTTCCTCAAGGCACACACACACACACACGCGCACACTCACCCACACACATACCACCTGTGTCTCCATTTTATCCTCCACACACACATCTTTTGAATTACACACACAATTATGATGGACTTGATCCAGCGATATCCTTCTGTTTGGGCACAGTTTGACCTTGTGTCTTGAATGCGGCTCGCTCTTTGCTTACCTGATAGTGTTGCCAAATCTGGCAGAGGCCCTTGCAGGCAAATTGGTATTAATAGGCAAATTATTTATAAGCCTCGTTTCAGCCCTCTGGTGCTTTTAGCCAGATCTTATTAAGAGCCATGGTAGTTTCAATCAGCAGTGAAATTGAATGAGGAAAACACACAAACACTTACACGCACACACATGCAGGTGTTTCTAGACAAATGAGCACACTTTATTTCAACGAATTCACACAGTCACACACCAGAGGAGCAGTAGAAGGAAAAGAGGTCCATAATGAGAAAACGTGTACATACCTTTGTGCATCTCTACTCGTGCCTGTACAGTGTGCGTTTTGTGTGCGTGTGTGACTCCCGGGGGAGTGGTTGGCGACAGCTTTTTCTTGCTGAGCTCGAGTGAAGGCTAACTAAACGAGGGGATGGGGGGGCTGCTGCTCACAGGAGGCAGTTAGCATTTTTTTTTTCACTGCCTCACTTATTGTTAAGGCCTCGCGGAGCGCCACATCAGCACTTTCCTCTCACCACCGGGACCCGTTGTTGTTAGCGCGAAGGTGAAGTGATAGCTAATGCATTATGAATAGCTAATAGTAAAACCGCCACAATACGGGGCTGTATGCTGATTTTTTAGCACGATCAGTTGGCTCGTAATAAGCAGTGGAAATTGCTGACCCCATTGATATGCGGCGGGTAGGAATTGTATAATTTTTACGGTTCAGGGAAACTTTAATGATTGCCTGTATATCTCCCTAGAAGTTAGGCGCTGTAAACCGAAAAGATGAGGGGGAGTGGATGTTCATATAGCTTAGCGGTTCTTGCACAAATGTCAGGGCCAATAAGGTAATGATGTAAAGGCCTACAGTAATGGCTGGGGTAGCTATTAGCCTATTTGTCTTCCGTTATTGCTCCCATCTCTGTATGACGGTGATGGCCGTGCATGTTTGTCATCTTAATATGATTGCCATATTAGCTTAACAGTGGCTCATATTATCTCTCTCTCTCCCCCCTCCCCTCACCTCTCGTCTCTCTCATCTGTTCTTCCCCTCCTTTTTTCCTCTCACCTCTCCTCACCTATCTTTTTTATCTCATCATTTTCTTCCCCTCCCTTCCTCTCTTTCTCCTCCTTTTTTTTGCTGCTGCACCCTAGTTGTTCACGTAAGGACCGGTGTGAACGAGCAGGAGAGCCCCAGAGGTTTGCCTCCGACCAGAGGCAGTGTGTGGAGCTCACCGTTCAGCCAAGAAATATCTCCGTCACCATGTCTGAAGTCCAGGTATGTCTTCTCTTGCCTACAGTCCCAATTGTAGTGGATACATGTTAAACAATAAAACGCTCTAAAAAGGTCTTGGACCAGTTCTGAGAAGCCTGCTGTTGTCCGAAACAAACACTATGGTGCCATGATTCGTTTCCACCTGCTACTTAAGATCTGACTGTACTTTCCTTTTGATAGAGCTTTAGCTTTATGCATCTATTGTCCACATATATATATTTGCCATACATACTCGCATCAGTGAAGTGTGACGGTGAGAACTCATGTAAAAGTCACAACGTTTATCACCAAGGATGCAGCTGAAACTCTACTTGTAGATTTAGCCAGAAATGAGCTTTTCTTGTTCTTGTCATTTATATTATGGAAATCTGCAGGCGTGAGTGCGTGAGAGCTCTCATTCTGTCAGCAGCTCCTCAATGTAACCACATAGGTTTGACTGATTGCGCTTTGCCTCACTTTCACTCTGCACATTAACACGGACACATTAACCTTCCTGTAATAGCTGCTCCGACTGACGCACACATGCATACACACAAGATACGCACTCACCCTCCTTTATTCCTGCTGCTGTCACATGTACTCATACCCACGCTTCACTCCACCCCCCCCCCCCCCCAACACACCTCCCTTCCCCAACACCCATTAACCCTCATGTCATATCTTATAACAATCCATGTACACCATGTCCTTCCATTGATCTTGTACTGATTGTCCCTCTCTCTTTCTCTCGCTAGCTGGTCCTCCAGGCTCGTAACGTGCCTGATCTTTCAGCGGGGGTCAACTGCTCCTTCGAGGACTACGTGGAGACGGAGGGACGGATCCAGGGTGGACTCATCTTTTGCCTGTCTCCTTCAGTCCGGGAAATCATCCCGATCACAAGGAACAAAGGTCGGCACAGGAAAGGGGCGAAGGGTGATGAAGTCATCGCGGTAGTGAGGTCACTGGGTGGTAGTGGCGGGCGGGTAGGGCGTGGTTATGAGGAGTTTTGGTGGTATATTTGAGGAGATGAGTACTGAATTATTTTTATGTTAGTAATCCATATTCCATTTGACATGTTTTATGTTTATGTCGTCTCTACCTCTTTTCACTGTATACTGTATGTTCATCACCATGGGCCAATGTGTCTCCTCCTAAGCGGTCTTTTTGTACGTTAGACTCGGGGAAAGCGAGAACAGAATTTTAATGTTACCAGATGATTTGTTTAGTGCGTCTATATTCAGAATACCTTGTCACCACTAATAACGCTCAGCCATTCCCTTTCAAAGCCCTGAACACAAGACTACATTTATCTACTGAAAATAGAACTGTTTTTGAATTCCCATTATCATGCATTATGCACTGTTGTCAGTTTCATTTTATTTATTTTTTCTATCTGAAGACACTGGTTATGCTCCTTGCTTATTTTCAAAGCAGTGACTTCAGTGTGGTTTTTGTTAGATTTAAAAATATCTGCATCTTTTTTTTTTTTTGTTTGCAGAGATTCTGCACCTGTTTTATGTCCATTTCTGTCAAGCCACTAATGATAAGAACTTGTTTGGTATCCACATTCAAAGCACTGAAAACATGTCGGTACGCTGTAAGTTTCCTCAAAGTGACAACTCAGTAGTTCTTCAACTGAGCCCATTATGCCCCATTATGAGTTCTAATCAGCTCTGGCATCCGAACACTGATTGGTGCTGCTATTTTTAATGCCACCCTACTGTGGGTGTGACATGAGCGCTGTGTTGCTGAGCTACAGTGTTTCTTTGTGTGTGTGCGTGGTATCTGCTGAGGTCACACAAGTGGAATTCAAATTTAAAAGGTGACATTGTGTCGATGATTTGTCACGTACTGTATATTCCGTGTGATTAAATGTAGCTGTTAGGCATTTTTGAGCTGCTTGGTCATGTTCATTTTGTGTTCATGTATCCGTTTGGTGCAGGTGACAAGCGGGTGGTGAAGCTCTATCTGAAGTCCAAGGAGACGGGCAAGAAGTTTGCCGACGTCGACTTTGTCTTCTACAACTGCAGCGTCCACCAGTCGTAAGTTGCAGTGGTTGAATATTTTTGGGTACATTAGTCATTTGCTCTTTTTTTTGGGGTCTTATTTCAGTCTTTTCTCTCTTGTTCTTTAAAGTGATTGTCTCTTTGTCCTGTCTCCCCGTGGGCTGCCTCATGTTGCTGTCCATGGGAAATACATTTAGACATAGAAACACACACACACACACACACACATACACACACACACACATCCCACCCCCCTTCCGACCTCCACATGAGGCTTGTGTTACCATTTGAGTTAAAAATCGAATGTACGGTATATGTGAAACGATTGGGATATGAGATGGTAATTCTAGTCTTATTATCATAACCCATGACACACACTAATGATACTCCAATGATTAATTCATTATGCGATGGTCTGCCGTAATGCCTCCCAATCACAGACTCTAAACACATTAATGCCTCCCCACTTGATAGAAAACAAATACTTCCATCTTATTTTAGCTCTCGGCTACTCAGTCTGGTACTTATTTACACAATAAAGACAAAGTCAAACACTGTAACATATTAAATTAAGTCTTGTGCTTTTTTTTTTCTCTCAAAGAGTTTGTCTCCTTCACACTCCAGACGCCCTCAGCTTTCTGCCCAATCTCAGTTCACTGCTTCTCTTAATCCACCTTCTGCTAAAAAAATCTCCACCACCCATCGAAACACACCCCTAGGTCAGTCCTACCGCAAGCCCAATGCACCCTGCCGGGGTAAAAGAATCCTCTAGCTCTTCCACCCCGCCCCACATGATACCCTGCCTCCTGCCCATCCACGGCTGATCCAGGGGAGCTGAACGTCTGCTGGGGTATTAGCCTAGGGGCAGCAGATGGCTTGGAGGCCCCTGGGGTACCGCAGGGCTCCATCCCGGCTTCCCTCTGGATGTTAGATGAGCCTCCTCTGAGGATTGTCTGCAAACACACACACATACGCAAATACACATAGACATGCACCGCCACACCTCTCTCTCCACTCTGTCACTGACAGCTCATTGAAGCCCTGAATGTCTTGGACACCTAATCCGTTACTATGACCTTTAACCCACCTGCCCCCGTAGAGAAAAATCCCCTTCCACGACAACGATGATTAGCTGAGCTGGTTAAGGGTGTGGTAGTTTACAATGTCAACTCCCAGTTACTTCATTTCCAATAAGGACCCTGTGATGTTAGCTCTAACTCCCACCGCCATATACTGCCGAGGGTACATCTTGATTCAGACGTGTCAGTACAAATTGCTTCATTTTGAAAAAGTAAACACCCAGTTAAAAAAAAAAAAAAAAAAAAAAAGTAAGTCTCTTCATGGATGTATTCAAATGTGATGTCACAAAAAAGATTTTAAAATGGCAATGATCTCACAAACCAAGTGCAAGACATGCATGAGAAGTGACGCAGACAAGAGAGTCGGCCATTTGAACATATTACCCCAATGAACTCTGATTAAATCCGTTCCCTGGGCTGATCTAATACAGCCGCCCAGTGATGTAATGGACACGTTCTAATGAAGTTAAAGATACGGCGCGTTGCATCTTCGGCAGCGACTCTGATGGCGACAAGAGATGCTGAGATAAGAATCCCATTTGGAGCTGGCACTCCGGCCCGCATACCCGCTGTGCCCTCCGGACGTCAGTGTGTGTGGCGTCTGATGAGATCAGACTGGTAATGTCGTTGGCGTAATGACTTCAGGCCCGCACGGCCACATGCAAAGACCCTGTTTCCAGGATGCTTGGTCATTCTTTGCAGAGCCAAGTTTTCCTTTAATGGGCTTAAACTCAAAATATAAAGGCTTTTACACGGAAAAGGATGCAGAGTGACACTCTCAAAACACGCACATTTCCGAGCAGAGACAATATTCATCAGCTGTTCCTGCACATCTATTTTTATTCATACAATACTGTATATACTGCTAATGTTAACGCTGCTTTTTGGAAGTCAAGGCCTGAGCACAGCATTGGAATTACCCGCTCATGTTTCTGAATAGTTTACATTCACATATTGACGCCCAACCCCATCCCAGAAAACACACACCCTTTCCGCTTATTTACACAACTGATTATGTTGTGGCCCTTGCCTTTTCTAAAATGCCATAAATTTACATAGTGGTATTAATCTAATTAGAATTCCCACTGTTTCAGTTTAAGGATTTCCGAGATTGAAATAGAAAATTACCCAAGGCCATGATTGCTCCTTAATTAAATATTTCCATACGCTTTTTCTCATCCCACATCCCCCCCCCCCCCCATTTATTAATGATAGGGAAGATAGTCTGGCAATGAGTTGGGGTTTAAATGTCTGTATAAAGCCACACTGAGCACCTTTTCTTGCTGTGGTTAATGTGGCTCGGGCCGTGACATGGGTCATTTGTTGTGTGATTTAGGGTGCTCTGAGAGTAATTGGGAGAAAAAGTGCATAGCAAGAGAGAGTGTCGTTTTCTTTGATGGAGAAGAATGTGAAAAGCTTTGGATCCAGGGTAAAACGGAGACAAATTGTGCAGCTGAAAGAGTTTTGGAAGAATTCTACAATGAATTTTAAGTATTTTCTTTCCAAATATTGCAGGAATTCTTTCCCTGTTCTTGCACAATTTCGATTTCATTTTGTTCCTTTAAAAATCCAGTAATGACGAGTGAGACTATCTAGAGAGGGTCATTCAATGATTCACCTCCACTCCTTTGAAGTGAATAGTAGCCAATAAATAACTCATTTTGTGTGTGTCAAACGCACCTCACTAGGAAAGCGGATTGTATTTATCACTCCAAACTGACCGAGGAAAGCAGAGAGGAGGAAATCATAGCCCATTGTGTCTGCCCTGAAAAAATACTACCGCTACCAGAGCTTGATTAGCATCTGAATATGAACGGATTAAATTAGCATGATGAGCGTGGCCATACGGGCAGCGTGTCTGCAGCCGCTCAAAGCTTCTGAGTGGCTAACGGCGATGGCGAGTGACAGGAAGGAGGAATAAGGAGATACTTGGGGTTCTGAAAAAGGGAGCCCACCCTTGGACAAGAAGGAAAAAATTGAATCGAACGTCCCTTAATGGCCCTGTGTGGGCTTTTCCTTTAAAACAGTGTGCACCCAGGCTAAAAGAGAGATTTTGAGATCCTGAGGCAGCTCGTGACAGGGGGGCCCTGCTTACTTCGAGGAACCAAAGAGTGAGCAGTAGGGGGTTGTCAGACAGGGCCTACTGTTGGCCTTGGGTGGCACACGTAATGGCACCGTCTTTTATTTCAAAGGCCCTAATCATAAAAGTCACAGAAAGTTGGCAGCGGTTACCTGCTGATATTTTGCTCGTTATTTCAAAGTCAATGGTACACTAACGGGGTTGATTTGACATGAATAAAATATAAAAGTCCAGATAGAGATGATTATTACCAGGGCTTTAGCGACAGATGTGTTTGGGTGTGATCTTCTAACTAAACATTGTACTGTTCGCTGCTTGGTTCTGGTGACCTGCTGTGTTAAGTTGGTGGTGTACTGTATTTTGATGAGCACTGATCCATCGGTGGGCCCCCCAACAAAGAAAAAAGACTCTTTGGCATTCAAACTAGTGATTGTTGCCGAGCTAACAAACGCCCTCGACCTCCGCAATGAGCTCAGCTAACTTGCCACGTGTTCATTTGTCTTGCATCGGTAATGTCATCTGCTCTTTTGTTCGGTATTGACACCCTTCGTCCGTGTCCAACATTGAGCTAAAACCCCCATTTCTGCTGTTTGAGTCTTTGCACTGTACGCTAACCCAACCCAGCGTAGTTTAATCGCTTTCCCTCCATTTGTTGGCAACATTGACAAATCTCCTATTTGCTCTCGTGTGGTATTAAGAGGCCTGCTATTTCCTTAGCCGCACATCCCTCATTCTAAATGGACAGCTTCTCTCAGCACAATGCTAAATTGGTCAATTAAAGCGGCAGTGGGATTGAATTAAGCCCCAGCCTCTGATCTCGCTCAAAAAGGAGGGGTCCGGGCTGGAAACGATCACTTACAGTGCGCACCTGACAAACGAGCGGCCCTAATTGATCCAAATGAATCCACGTCAGGGTTTGATGGAATCGTGTATTTGCTCCATCTCAGAGCTCAAGAGTTAGAGCCCTAATTTTTCATGCGGATGAGAGGAATGGCTGTTAGCATTTTTACACAGGGTTAAAACACAACTGAGTGCTTGTCGGGAGTGTGCTCATAGCGGTTTGAGAAAGACGCGCAAATTCACACCTGGCAGATGTGGTTGAATACAAATCAGCCTGTATGTTAAGCACCTCTACCCGCCTCTTTTATTGTTATGGATCCAGACTTGCTTACCTTGACTGTATTATGTGTAGTATTATATTATATTCTCAATAAACCATATGCTCACACAAACCATAATAGGTAAAGGAGTCGCACGGAAGAAATTCTGAAACTGAATCTACAAGTAAGCTTTGTAATAAAATGAAACTATTTTATTTGTAAGCTCATAATTGTTACATTAGATAATGCTGCGCACATAAATGAGGTACAAAGAAGTGTAGTATCTCTCTAGGGCTGATAGAGGACCAATAACATGGAGCTGTGTTGATAAACTGCATACTTGAACCTGTCTGGCTCTCCTCCACGGGTCCCCTTAGATGCAAATACACACACACACACACACACACACACACACACACACACACACACACACTCTCTTGCATACACTTTCTGACTTTCAACCTAATGCTTCCTCCCTCTCCCATGAGACTCCCAAGCAGAGCCCCGCAGGCTACACCCCCCCATCTCTATTTTCTACCCCCTCTCTCTCCCACGATACCTGGCGTCTAAACCTCTCTCAGGGAAATCCACCTGCTTTTGATCTCTCTCCCTCTCTCTTTCACTCTCTTCTTTCTCCCATCTTTCTCTTTCAGCCCGTCTATCTGCACCTCGCCTCAGCTAAAGCAGGTGAATTTAAAATGGTGGAGCGCTCTTAGCCCCACGGATGAAAGAGAGCTTTAGACAAAGAACAGGGGGGGGGGAGCTTTTAAAAATGAGACGGCAGCAAATGAAAGGGATGGATAGGGTGAGAGAGAGAGGGAGGCAGAGACGGAGGGACAGAAAGAAAGGCTCAGGGCTGAATGGATGGAGAGAATGACACAACAGAAGTATAGAAAGAGGGAGAAGAGAGGAAATATTGTGAGGAAGATCATTGAACATATAGAAGCAGCAAGCGATGGACAGTTACAAGCGAGTTGAGAGTGATGAATGAGGGAAGTGAGCGGGAGAAAGACGATGAGACACTTGATAGATAGGATGGAAGATGGAGGGGGGATTCCAGACAACGTTGTAAAATGTCCAAATTCTGACATTGAATGATAAATAGACATGAGACCGTGGGAGTAAAGATTTAAAAAACACAGTTGGATATGTATTAACTTTTTAGTATATCCTGTGTTGTATCACAAGCAGTAGCGTTTTCCCCCCAATACAACGGAAAGCCGGTGACAAACTATATAGCGAATGAGAGGGAAAGGCGATGTGATTCTGCTTATTCAAACATCTCAAACAAATCAACTTTAAATGTCTCTAAGCTGGCTCTAAATAGTCCAGAACCAAAGATATATTCCTTATTTTAGTGCACTTTAACAAAATAAAATGACCTCTTCTTTTGTTCAACACATAAAATATGAGATATAACTGGGCACAGATGCGTTTTACAACATGACACCACCTCATTTTGTCCCTGTTTTTTTGCCTTTGTCAAGTGAAGCATTGATGCAGCAAGATAAAAAATTCAACTAACCGTCTCCTCTCATCTCTTTCTCTGCTTTAGCTGCCTCTCCTGTGTGAACGGTTCATTCCCGTGCCACTGGTGCAAGTACCGCCACATGTGCACCCAGAACGCCAACGACTGCTCTTTCCAGGAGGGACGCGTCAACATCTCTGAGGTAAGATTCACTCCGCAGATTCCACCATATTGCTTTCATATTGACAACAGTCCTTTTTATGCCTATTCCCCTCAACATAAGTGTGGCTGATCACACAGTGAAAGCTTGGTTCTTTTTCCCCCCCACATGCAAGCACAAATTCTAGCAACATAGGAATAATTTGCACTCAGCTATACACACACACACACACACACTTTTACCCTCGCACCTTCTGTGGCCTTCGCCTCAGGGTTTCCTCACATCACCCTGCTGTGTGTGTGTCTGTATGTGTAGTAGTGGCTCTTGGCATAGTGACAACAGCCTGTTTACCGTGCAGCAATAATTCTGTCGTGGCCCATAAGGCCATAAGCAGGCCCGGAATGAATGACTGTCTATGGAAATGCTGCCTTGTTCTTACATAGCCAAATGCTGCATTAACATAAAAGCTAATATCAATCGTGCCGAGTGGCGGCTGCAGCGGGCGACACGCAAGGCATAGCAAGTGTTTGTCAACTGCTGGAGTGTATACAAGGATATTAGTGATGGACACACAGCGCTGCTATGCTTTCATTGTGCTTTTTCTCTTTTCTTTCACTCTCTTATACTCGCTAAACACAGTCTTGCATATATTAGGAGGCACAGAAAAATGTTTTCAAATGCATATCTTCTCAATGGACTTATGGATGTAAATCCACTGCACTCCCAAGTGACTGACAGTCATGCCTGTTCTTTATCTGATTGAAGCCTCACACACACAAATGCAGAAATACACACAGTTCCGCCCCTATCTCCGTGTTTGTGGCCTGACTCTCCCCGCTATCTCAGTGCAGATTAAAGCCCCCCCTTGTTGGCCGGCTTGAATCACCGGCCTTTATTAATTGGTCAACCTTTATCCAATTACTTTCCCCTTTATCTCTTCTCTCAACCGGAGCTGTGTAGAATCCCAAACACTAGCGCGCTAAACCACAGCCTCCATGCCCATCCAAAACAACACACGGGCCCAGCCTTCACGCCTCACAGAGCTAATGTTAGCGGATTAGTGCGCCCATCTGCAAGACACGGGGAGAGCGCTGGCTAGCACACTCCTAGCTGAGAGAGGCCAGAGGGGCAACGGATGGATAAACAGGAAAGGCCTGCAGTGACGAAAGGAGAATCGCAGGAAAAGCAGCATGTGCAAGCAAACGTATAAGCTGCGTGGTAATATTGATGAATGTCAGGAGAGGAGAGGGCTCTTGGATGTCAGACAAAGTTTAACATGTATTACAGTAAGGCCGACTTCTGATTAATGACATTTAGGCATTTAGATGTTTTTTGCACACCTCCCGCCGACACAGTGCTTCGTCTACTCAGGGTTAATGTGAAAATGTGTTTTTGGCGAAGTAAGTTTTGAGGTAGACGCTTGGTTAAAACCAAAGAGGATGGATAAACAGGCAAAGGGAAGGAGACAAATGGATGGAGAGATTGAGGGAGTGGAAGAGTGAGAAAGGCAGCAGGAAGAAAGTCGGGATAGACAGACCGGCTGACTGTGGCATGTGGACAGAGAGACCTCTCCTGTCACCTCGCCTGCCCAAGAAACCTCCGACCACATGCTCCACTAGAGAATCCATCATCTGCACCGTCACACACAAACACACACACACACACACACACACACATAAACACACACACACACAAACACACAGAGTCATTCATCATCCTTCTCCTAGCTGCCATATCCATTAGATGCGCTCTCAATGCCCCAACAAGTACAGCTCTTCCTGTAGGCTAGACTTATCCTTCTCCTCTCCCATCTCTCTCCCTCCACCCCATCCCTCACCACTTTGATGCTCATTCCCCCCCCATTATTTTCCTCACACTTCCTTCTCTTCACCTTACCGCCTCTGTGTGTGGATTATATACAGTTAAAGAATGGAGGAAGAGGAAAATAAATGTGCCTCTCTTCCTTAATACCTTATTGTTTTGCCTCTTTATCTACCGGTGGAGAGGGAATGGGTTTGTGTGTGTGTGTGTGTGTGTGTGTGTGTGTGTGTGTGTGTGTGTGTGTGTGTGTGTGTGTGTGTGTGTGTGTGTGTGTGTGTGTGTGTGTGTGTGTGTGTGTGTGTGTGTGTGTGTGTGTGTGTGTGTGTGTGTGTGTGTGTGTGTGTGTGTGTGTGTGTGTTCATATGCTTGCACCCTTAATTTAGACCTCAAACGATCCTTTTTGCCGTGTTGCAGCTCAACTCTGAATACAAATAGCAGTGTTTAACATAAGAGTGAAATGGGTTCTCCTGATAGCAGACACTTCACTCAGACCTTTGCTGCTCCCTCCTGCAGGAGAACACAGTCGACAGGATTAAATAAGACTCATCGTCAGGCTGTGATCAAAGCCCAGATAGAAGTTTTAACACGGGGTTCAGAGGTGGCTGCTCCTCACGTCGGACTCTGTGTGGTCTGAGTGGTGCTGTGTGGCGTAGACAGTAAAGCAAAGAGAAAATACAGGACCAGCTGGTCAAATGTCCAAATCCTTAAGTATAGGGACCAAGACCAAGGTTACCAGCAGAACTTTGATTGTTTTTTTATAGCAACATAACGTCTCCTCTCATGCTTCACTGTTTATTCTTCCATTTCTTTACTACCCCGACAGAAGTGCTAAAATCTTAAAAATGAATAGTTGTACCTCAGTAAACATCAGTGTCCTCATTCTGAATATAATAAACATTTTCACATCAAACATTCCCTCCTCCCCGTCCTTCATTTATTTTCCCTCTTTCGAGTGTTCCGCTCTCGTCTCGTACAGTATCTGAATCTTTTGTAACCATGGTAACCCAGAGGGTCGGCGTGCCGACAAGGACCCCCCCCACCGCTTTATTTTATGTTCCCCCTCTCACACAACCTGCCATGTCTCATCAATCTGTAATTTGTTTGACCAAATTACATTGAATGGAATACGTTAGTGTTTTTGCGATTGTCGGGCGAAGAAATAGTTCAAAGAAATGTAATCCAATCAAACGAGCCGACCGAGGGGTAGAAGTGTTGTTTTGTTTTTGTGAACCAACGGCGTCAAGATAGGGAAGAAAGAGAGGGAAAGAAATGTATCGACGGAGTCAGCGGGGGAGGAAATAAATATAATGAGTGACATTTTCCAAATCAAATATGCATGAATCAACAATGCCAACAAACAAATTCTCGAATTAAGGAGCGACCGGGTGGAAAATTGCGGCAGATGAGTTAAAGTTACTTATCATAATAACAAAAACAAAAAAAGCTGGAGAGAGAGGAAGGCTGGAGTGAAGGAAGTCTCCTTGCTTCCTTTCTTCAGGTATTGTGTTCTCCCTCTCTTCCTTTCCCTCATCTCCTTTTTTAAGGAACTTGATTGGCTTTTCTCCTTCCACTTTTCTCTCCTTCTTTCTCCTTCCACACCCCTGAAGAGAAAGTGCTATTCTGAGCCAAAACCTTGATGAGTGCCAGGCAGGGTTCGGGGTGGTTGGGCTCAGCTATGTTAAGACATGCTTACGTGTTTGTTTTGCTGCAAAGCAAGGCTCAGTCTCACTTGAGCAATCAAGGCGGCGGTTAACTTGATTGAGATTTGTGGGCGCAGGGCTTTTTTTCCCCCCCTTTTCTAAACTCTCTGGCTGTCGCATTTTGCCGACTCCCGATTTCATTTCTCCCTCTTTTTTTTCTCCACTTCTTTTATTTGTCATTTTGAGTTTTAACTTAACACACAACAGACAGGTTTTCTTCGTTTTTAAAGAATGCTGGTATTGTTTATTTGGGGTTTTCAGTCCAGAGTGATGGGCATCACATTCAGAATGTAGAAACGTCTTCCAGATGTGGTTTGCATTAATGTCCAAACTCCACTTTCTGTCAGGATATAGATATTATAAACATAATGCTGTTCTGCATTTGTGCCAATGGAATGTTCACTCTTTTTTATAAATTCAACACCCTCTACTCCTCGTGCTCCTTCTGTCCCCTCTCTGCATGGATGCACGACGGGTTAAATGATGTCGCCCTCCTATTCAGGCCTGTCTCTCTCCTCCACCATCTACCTCTTCCTGCTTCTTGTGTGGTTGTGTGCGTGAAAACTTTTAAAGCAATAGTTTGACGTTTTGGGCAATTCGCGTATTCTCTTTCTTGCCAAGTTAGCGATATATTGTTTTCATTAGTGAGCTTCAGAGATGCTCGTAGGCAGATTTATTTGCCTTTGAACATATCCAAGGCTGGCTGTTTCCTCTTATTTCAAGTCTTTGTGCTAAGCTACGCTATCTGGGTGCTTTGCTGTAACATCATATTCACCCTGCAGATATATGAGAGTGGTATCGATCCTCTTTTTGGCAAGAAAGCAAATAATGTTGAACTATTCCTTTTTTTAATACGCTCAAAAACTCATACAAACTTCAGGCACACAGTATAGTACCTAATCATCTGTGTTTATCAAAGCATCACTGCAGTTGTGCCGGTAGACACACTCACGTATTCACACTCAAGCTCTGCTGTCTGCTGCCAATTACACAAATGTAATATTAGTGTATGACACATCGTCCCTAGACACTGCATTAATAAGAGAGGCTTGATACAGGCTGCACTCTGAGCAAAGCATAACAATACGCATGAATATATTTTCTCAAGCGCTGTCTCTCTTCTCTCCCACCCTTAACCAAGCCAATACACTTATAGCATACAGCCTACCCACACATTCTTAAACAGTCCCAGAACACACACGCATGCTTACCCTCTTCCTTTCTCTCCCTGTCACACACACACACACACACACACACTCTCTCTCCCTCCCTCCCTCCATGGCTGAAAGGGTTATTTGTGATGGAGGTGTGAAGGCCCCAGACCGTGACATTCTGGCACACTGTGTTTACCCTGGCTGTTACTACGACACTGAGCAGAAAACACACACACACACACTCCTGAGAAGGACATCCCACACATTGTAGGCCAAGGCCGCTTGAGGGGCCTCGCTGTGTGCACGGTTATACATGTGTGTGTTTGTCTATGCTGCGTGTGTGCGTGACTGTCACTGCTTCTTATCAGGACGAAGCACAACCAGCAGCACGGAGCTGCAGGGGTCATGAGGGGGAGGGTGGAGAGGGACAAGTGGTTGAATAATATCCACCCCTTCCTTTTTTTCTCCTTCCCTCTCTCCCTCCTGGTGTCTTTATCAGATAGTAATATCCGTCTTCTCCCCTCATCATCATCCTTTATTTTTTTTACCCCCTTCTCTCCCCACGCTGTGCCTTCATCCAAACCATGTTTCTGCAGGTCTGTCGCCTTTTTCTGCCCACTGCTGCGATCCGCAGACTTTGTTCTTGTCCATCTGTCCTTCCCTCTGCCCTCATCTTTCTCTCTTCATCATTTATTTCCGTACAAAACGTACTTGTTTGCTCTTCATTTCTGTTTATTGGTCCATTGTATTGCCTCTCTCCACCTAGTGGTGTTAGGTGCATCATGTAGCTAATAGCTGGATGCACAGCCACACATGTGCTTCTGCCTAATATTAAGAGGGTATGTGCCGAAGCCATATTTGATGAAATAGAAACAATGAACAGGGAACAAATAAATGAGAAAATGGGCGGAGGCGAGATGCGATATTTCCCCCCATGCAGTTCTCCGAAAACAATGCAGTTCTTCCAGTGCTTCATTTATTTATTTCACGAGCGCAAACCAAAGACAGACAGAGGTGCTGTAATTGAGACCAGATGTAAACAGAGAAAGAAGGGAAGAAAAAAAAACTATACAAGGGCAGGGAGGCAAGCAGAGAGCCCTGGCAGCAACAAGCGGCAGATTACCTCCAGAGTGACGCAATTTCTTTTCCAAAATGCGCTCCATGGTTGAAGGGAGCGAGAGAGAGAAAGAGAGAAATTGAGGGAACATGGAGAGGAAGTGTAGGCGACAGGGTGAAGTAACCACATGCCTTCTTTGCCAGATGGATCTTAGTTGGACGGTGATCGTCCAACGTTTAACCCTTGGTTTGGTAGCGGTTCATCAAACTGCTTCTGACAGCCCTCTCTGTTTTTTTGTGGACTTTCTCAGGAAACTTCTCAGACACAAGAGTCAATAATTACATCTCACTTTTGCTGTACATGCCACTTATTTGTCAAGAGAGAACAATGAGGTGAATTGAGGAAGTGTAAGCAGTTTTTGAGTAGTGGTAATGTAATTCAGCCGCTCAGTCACGCTCTTCTCCTGCATGTGTGTGTGTGTGTGTGTGTGTGTGTGTGTGTGTGTGTGTGTGTGTGCATGTGTGTGTGTGTACTTCCCACATGATCGTACTGTTTGTATCAGTGAAAGGAAGAGAGGCGAGAGGAGAGATTTGGATTTTTTTTGTGTGCACAGATGCGTTAGGAGGCTCACACACAAGCACGGTCTGTCACATATGCATGCAGATGTTTTGATCTCTCCTTCTCTCTCTGGCTATTTTTAGCCTAACCGTCCCACAGCTTATCTTCCTTTTTATTTCCTCTCCTGCAGCTCTTCCTTGTGTTTTTTTTTTCAGAAGCGTTCCTTAACATTCCCTCACACATACTGTTGATGCATCCTCATCGTGCATCAATCCCTTACTAACAGAAGGCAGGGAGGGTGGCTAAGAGACACTGCGGAGAGAGACCAGCCTGTCATACTCCAAGAAGTATGCTTAGTAGACAACTACACAAGGACGGCAGAGTCATATTTATGGAAGAGGGTGGAGTTTAGCAAAACGCAGCTTTAAGTGTTTATGTAGATTCGAAGGACACTTTCTTGGTTTAATTGGTTTCAAAGTGTTAATCCTTATATGACATTGAGAACATTTGAGAAGCAGTTGAGCTCAGCACCGGCAAATGCAAGTGTAGATGCAAGCAGCGATGAATACAAGATGGGCAACAACTTAATAAAGAGCAAAGATCACGCTCGCTCACCGGAATATGACGACATGATGGATGCACAGAGGTTTGCGGACCAATGCGCAAGTGTGTTTTTAGTGTTTGTGTGCGAGTGTGTCTACGTGTCAGTGACGGGGTCTCTGTGGTTTAATTATTCAGGCTGTATGAAATCTTCCATTTCCGCAGCCCTCACGGTGAGCCCCGCTAATGGTGAACACAGATGAATATTGCATTTTCACCATCAACCCTCGTGTGTGTGCCAGCGAGAGGAAGAGATAAATGCAGAGTCACCGGGAGAAAGACATGACGGCAGCTGGAGACGGATGAATCCCGGAGCAAAGTGAGCTGAAGAAAAAGAAACTCAATAGTGCAGGCAGAGAAAGAGAGAGAAAGAGAGAGAGAGAGAGAGAGTGATTGGGAAACAGCGACAGCTCGCTGGGATGGAGAGTCATCGAGAAAGAGACAGAGGGGGGGGAAAAACTGTGGCGTGCTGCGTCGTCCAATCTCACGAGAGCAGCTAACTGCCTCTGTCAT
This sequence comes from Anarhichas minor, assembly GCF_050575085.1. Taxonomy (NCBI): domain Eukaryota; kingdom Metazoa; phylum Chordata; class Actinopteri; order Perciformes; family Anarhichadidae; genus Anarhichas; species Anarhichas minor. Next base: position 9,627,673 of record NW_027466467.1, on the reverse strand, counting down.
GTTGGGCTTTTCACAGAGCTGTTTTACTAAAGTGGCCTGCACTGATTTTTTTAGTCCATTCTCCATTTAACTGACGCAATTGCACTCCCGTGGAATCCCAAGATGGTCAGTGACATACACGCTTTGGAGACTTGGAGATGGACCCTGGTGTCAGCGAGCGCTGGGTGTCACCAAGTTGTTGCATAGTCTGAATTTCATGCCCTTAAAGACCGTAAAATGGGTTTATTTTCCCCATCACATGAAGGCTTAACATTATTGTAAAATGCAAAGCACCTCACAGATCAAGAAAGAAGAGTAATTTATTCACTCATAGTTCTCATGCCTGTTTGCCTTCTTGCGGCTGACGACATTGCTGCTTCCTACAGACGACACACTGAAGCTTGGACCTGCAGTAAAAAATAGAAATGGGCAAATGCCCGTGAATTGTATGGTTTCACACAAAAGTAAGTCTGGCAGTAGCGATAGTTTTATTCACTGATATTGCATCATACAACTTGTACTTTGAGTACATTTTTTTCTGCTTCCAATTTGTGAATCATAGCGTTTTTCAGGCACACCCTGTCGTAACTCGGTTATTTGGTTCCAGGCAGTGTCTTAAAAAAAGACTGAAGTGTGAATGGAGCAGTATGTTCTCAGCGCAGTGGGATAGATTGTGACACAGGTCATGGAGGAACTGAAACGTCTGTGTGCTATTCAGTTGTTTTCTCAGTGGCACAGATCAGTGTGTTTTCCGGTCTCTTTCATCTGGTTTCTGTTCTTCTTCTGAAGGATTACTGCAGCACAATATCAAGGGGGGCGAACTGTTTGCACACCGCTAAATAGCAAACTATCGGTAAACCTTTCCAGTCTGGAGGACCAATCTTTTAACTCAGGCGGACAAATGATAATGTACAGTAAATTGTGTACACATAGGCGCAGCGAGTTTTATTGTCAAGCAAAGCTACATGTACGTTCCGCTAAATTTGGTCCGTATGCCCACTTCTTTTTGATCGCAAAAATCACAGCTTTAGTGTATCTTGGTGCCGAAACTTTGTGTGCAAAGGGGCGAGCCATCGGCAGAAGACAGGAGAGCGAATCTAGCTCTGAAATCAAGGTTTGTCTTTGAAAAGCTGAAAAGCACAAGGTTTGATCGCTGCTGACATATCTGGGTTAGAATGATAACGGGGTGCCAGGAGTCTCCCCCCCCTCTCCTCCCCCACTCTATAAATCCTTGAGAAAAAGACCCGCTGAAAAAATATTCACACGTTACTGCTTTTTTGTAATCTTTTTTTATTGTTTTATAGAAAAGCTATGGCGTATATGTGTGTTGGGGATAAAGTGTGTAGGTTTGGCAGCTTGCTTTTAAGTCGAGGATGAAAGGATGAAATCTACATGTATGTGTGTACAACAAAGCACAGAGAGTAATGTATGTATGCATAGGAAGAACATATATGTAGGTACATTTAGTCGAGCTCTTGCTCCGTGAGACTTTGATAATCCACGCTGAATAACATTCATGACACGCGTTCCCCTGCATCTCGCTTTAATTTTCACGCCTGTCTGTGCTCCCTCATTCCTCTGTGCTCACTCACTTTTCCCATTTTCTCTCTCTCTCTCTCTCCCTCTCCCCCCCCCCCCCCCCCCCCCATTTCTTCTTCACTGCATCCCCACACTGCTAGGTAACGAAAGACGTGGGCAGACAATCTCAGAGTCCCTTTAAAGCTTCAAAGTCCCTTTTCTTCCTCTTCCGTCGCTCCTGCACTGTTCTACATGTTGCTGCCTTATTAAGTTGTTCCTCTCTCCCCTTCACCCTCTCTCTCTCTCTCTCTCTCTCTCTCTCTCTCTCTCTCTCTCTCTCTCTCTCTCTCTCTCTCTCTCTCTCTCTCCACCTCCCTCCCCAACAGTAAGTGTCTGGCCGGTCACAGAACATCTTTGTGGTTTCTGTCTGCTAATGAGCCTGCCTCAACTCTAAGTGCACATGCACACACACACACTTTGTCACACACACACGTACATGCTTCCATGTATGTACCACACCGTGCAGCTCATGTAGATATTTGCTTATTATTGTAATTGCACACTTGTATGTTGTTGTTTTTTAACATATAATGATGTGTGTACAATTTCTTGTAGATTTTAGCTTATATTTTACAAAGACGACACACCTGCATACACCTCTTGTAATCTCTATTTCCAGTGATTTAATGGGTCGGCTCTTTTATGTCTTGCTTTTCTCATCCCTGTAGTTGGTATGAGTCCCAAAGAGGCACACACACACACACACACACACACACACACATACACACACACACACACACACACACACGCACACACACACACTAAACAACACGGCTGCTGGCCAGCTGCTATAATATGTGGTTCTTGCTTTGACATTGTGATGTATGACATGATATTACATGGCTTGTACTAATTAATGGATGATTTGGAAGCAGACTTCCATTAATGATGTGGATGGAAATGAAAGCACAATAAAACAATGTCCTTATCAGGTGCTTAATCATGATGTATACGCTATTTTGCTCAAAAAATGATTCTTCTCATCTAAAAATCGACCAGCCGTATGTCTTGCCTTGTCACAATTTTTTTTCACCGCACTATCTTGAGTTAGCAATCATCTCACTGCTCACTCAAGCTTTCTTCCTGCCCTCTTCTTCACAATATTTTCTATATATTCACAATTAATATCCATAAGGGGGGGACCAGAAAGCAGCACAATTCTGATGCTAAAACCTTTCTCATTCTCATTCCCACTGGAGTTTCACACAGCCAAAACATATGACACACCGTGTCACGCACGTTACTTTGGATAAAAGGATCCACCCACTGCCCTATATTGTAATATAATATTAATGTATAGTGGATTGTAAGAAGGAGTCGATGGGACTCTTCAGTTCAAGGTTACAGACGGCTCTTTGGTTTCCTACGTGAGACCTCTGTCACAAAGCCTGGGGGGGCATGTCGACAGGCGGTGGGGGAGCATTCATATACCCCTTTGTCAGGATCTTGTGACCCACACACACACACACACAGACACACTGTCCCTCTTATTTGTACCAGTGTGCCCCCTTCGCTACTCTGTGGCCACCCATGCCATCTCATCTCTCCCTTGGGCTCCCCATATCGCTTTACTTCATTATTTAGCGTGTTATTTTTTCTCCTCCCCTGATCTATAGTCCCTACATCACAGAGGCGGCTAATTAATTATTTATAGATGGACTTGGATGAGGGGGGGGGGGGCTTTAAAAAAAAAAAACGACCAGACACCCGCCTCATTACATATGCGCAGTGTTTTTGGAGCTTTATTAATTAATTTCTTGTCAGAAAACGCCAAAGCCTTCAGAACTCTTTTGGCGTTTTAATACATTTATTTATTTATATAGCATCCTGCTCCTGCTTTCGTCTTCATCCTCCAACCCCTTCCACCCAACCCCATCTACAGTATGTCTTGATTCTAATCTCACCTTCTACGTATCTGCGTGCACACACACACACGCACACACACACGCACACTAGCTTGCCGACTGTCTCATTATCAGCTCTTGGCGAATGTTAAAAGGTGTTTTGCTCGCTTGCGAGTAGAGATTATCTCATCCGCCCGCTGAACACTTGTTTTATTAATTTTTTTCTTTTACTTTTTTTTTCTCCCATTGGTGTGGAACGACGTGGTGCGGTACACATCAGAGTGCATTTGAAATGAAGGAAGGAATATTTTAGAAAAGGCCTGACCTAGAATGACAGCTGCTCTGCTTTGAGAAAGCTCATGGCGACATTAAATCAAAACTGGCGTCTGGGTGTCGGCACTAAGATGTAAAAATATTTAGGACAAGCGTTGTAATAATATTGTTGTTAGGAATAATGGTTTGGGCTTGTTTTTGTCTCTAGAAGATATCTCCTCTTTGTTTGTATGCAGGAGATGTTCAGTTAGGTGCATCTTAATAATCTACATAATTGTACATGCCTTCACTGTTAACAAACGGAAACAGTGGTGCTAGCTTTAGGCACAAAGCTAACAGCAGCCTTTGAGGGAAAACAAACACGGAGAGGTAAGGAAAGCCCTCTGGGTGCTTGGCTTTGAACCGAAGTTGGAGACTTGGACGTCCGTCACCGTAAACACACACTTGCTCAAAAAACACAGGAACAAATACACACTTTTACAGCCCAATCCAATCGGGGTGCGAGAGCTTATTTCACAGTTACTGGCTGACGCTTTGTTTGTGTGCTCAGAAACAAAGAATTTTCAATTTGGCAAAAGGCAGTTTTCTGCAACAGTCTCCACATCTGTTGGTGTTAAAAACTGCTTATGAAGATGTCAGAATGAAAAGACAGTGATCAAAATCTCGAAATAGAGCAGATGTTTTTGTGCCTTGTTTTGGTGTGGAGAAACCATCTGTGGCGGTGCATTCCTTCACGCTTCATTTCCACTGCACGCACACATGTAACTTTACTATAAAAGGCTCTCACCGGTTATACAAGACAAAGTGGACCTCATAATGAAGCGAGCTGCTGTTCCATGCAAAATCAGGTCCTGCTGAGGGGGATTTTTGTGTAGAGAAACTCAGCTTTTAAAAAAAAAAACCTGCAACCATCACTGAGCCATTTATGGCATGCACCCTGTCCCACCGATATAGTATATAAACATACACACAACACTTACTACACACACGTGCACTCTCCTTCCTCTTCCTGCCCTGTTGGTCCGCCTGAAGTTTCACATCTGGCCAAGACAACCACAGCATCCGTCTTCACAGATGAAGTAAAAGCTGAGAAAAAGGATCTCTTCTAACTTCAAACGAATCCCCTCTGTGAAATATTGTTTCTCTGCACTTTGTAACCCTGATGCCGGCTTTGAACTGTTTTGGCACCCGTCACAAATACTGATGAAATAGTTTCTCTCCGAGAGCACTTTTTGCTTTATCCTTCTTGCTTTCCATCAATATCCTCTTTTTCCTCCCTCCTAATTACATCTCTTTCCCAGAACCCCTTTTCCCTTTCATGTCTCCCAGAAAACCTGTTTTCTGTTTCCTGGTATGTAGAGAGCAACTTGTACCTCCATATTGTACAGTCAGCTTTATTTACTGTATTTTTGTAATACATAGGACTGAATGTAGCACATGGATGCTGTAAGGAAAGAGGACGGCCAAAGAAAACGACAATCAGACAGCTGAGCTGACACAAAGTCAATAGAGGGATGAATAAAACATCGGTTAGCTGCAGCTTGCACTAGAGGCTATGCTAGCTTCTGACACAGTTGGCTCTAGCAGCAGGATGCTCAGAAACCCTCTTTTATTTTACTTGGGCACCTTTGACAATGCAAGCCCACAGCTTTTGACATCAGCATCTTTTTTACTGAGGCAGGACTTCAAAAGCCACAAGTGCAAATTAATCTCTGTTTTCTCCTCTCGCTCTCTCTCTCTCTCGCTCCATCTCTGGCCCCCTCCTTCAATTTCTAAGTGTGGTCCGAGGCTCCAGGCTGTTAATTAAGTAGGATGTTGTCGGGGGGGGGGGGGGGGGGGGGGGGCTTGGGTATGTGGTTTTGACTGTAGGATGGATGGATGGATGGATGGAGGGGATGGGATGGGTAAAGAGAAAGGTGCAGCAGGATTAAGACATTCTTCTAAAATGTCTTCTCTCTGTCTCTTTTCTTTCGACCCTTCATTTTCTCTTTCTCCTTTCCTCGCATCAACAGCTTTCTGACTTCCCCGTTTTACTTTGCTCTGTTCCGAATTAAACTCGCCTCCTCCGCTTTTCCCTTCTCGCTTCCTTCACTTTTTCACATGCTTTTCACTCCCCATCTCTCTCTCTCTCCACTCCCTTCATTTCACTTCCCCCTCCTTCTTCTCTCCATTCCCTCCACCCTTCCCTACCTCACTCCGTCCTTTTGTGCCATCCATTTTTCCACCCATCACCCATCTTCCTCCTAGTTGATTATACGCCAGGTCTTCTGTAGCCCTCTTCTTCCTCCTCTCTTGTATTCCCCTCTCTCATTATGTGTTATGCATGTGTTTGTGTGTGATCAGACACACAAGGCCAGGGCTAAGCAGCCTAATGAACAAACTCCGGCATTGTGTTCAGGCCCCGGGGACGCGCTGTAGCTTCTAATGTACAACAGCTCAGAGGAGAGGAGGGGAAAGAAAAATTCACTGACAGGGAGCCAGCTATCTGCTTAAAGGAAAAGCTACAACAAGAAGTGAAGTAGAGAATGTGCAGAGCATATTTTACAAGGATCTGGTCGATGTTTTCTTATCCCAAGCTTTTCTGACTCGTCAGCATGTTGTCCTATCCTGCAACGTGACGCTGTCAATTTCAGGCTCTTCTATACTCTTGTTACAGTTCATCTTGTTAGATACATATTTTGGACTGGAAGAAGGATGAAGATTTGTTTTGTTCAAGCACGGCTGAAATATGTGTTTGGGTTTATTTTGGTGGATGCTTGTTCAGAAACAAGTCCACGGTTTCCAGACCTCTTTTCCTTATATTAAAAGAAAGTTCTCTTTCTGCCACATGTCTCTTATTATGTGAGTCACTTTAACAGTTTCTCTAGGTTGTGAAATATGTGATTTGTCAGCAGCACTCTATTTTCTTATCATTTTGGCTCAAACTGTAGGACACAGGGTGGGTTAGTTCCACCCAAGCTTTAACTCATATCGTATAAGATCTGTCACCCTCCCTCATGTTCCGTCTCTCCCTCATTATCAGCGTTGACGAGATCTGCATCGCTGCCAAATCATGGCCATGAGCACAGTAATGAATTCATTTCTTCCAGCACATGCACACATGCATATCTAGGAAACATTACATCCCGAGTGGACTGTCCTTTCTTATTCTGCCTCAGTGAAGTGAACATGTGCAAGCGTAGGCGCACATTAATCCAACTGTACATCGACAAACTTGTTTGTCTATATGCATCTATGTGAGGACACACGCCTCCAGACCTCCAGGGTGGTGAACTCCAGTGGTGTGAGCCAGTGAATGGGCTGCTCCCAGATGATCTAAACAAGACCGTGTTTGCCTGTGTGTGTGTGTGTGTGTGTGCGCACATCAGTTACTGATATTGGCCAGAACTGAAAGTTCATGAGCTCATTACTCCACTCCGCACATGGACATAATACACTGGAGCCGATCTTCCTGCCATAACAATGCAGCACTGTTGTGATGCAAATAGCTTTATTGTTGGGGAGATAATCTATTGTGAACTTCATATGAAAGGCTGTCTTGCTCAAGTGTTGTCGTGCAGCATTTATATCTGGTGCAACGCCAGTGGGAGTGTTGCACACGCCTGTAACACATGTGAAGACTGCATCACAGCATAGCTCTTTAGGATGAGTGCGTTGTGGCAAATCTGGCGTGAAGTCAAACGTAACCCACGGCTTGCTCGCCTTTTTTATTTTATTTTTACTCGTCAACAAACAAGTGATTTATTTCATCACTCCTTGTCTCATCTTGCTGCTATTTGTGCCTTGTTTGCTTGCATTTCACAAGCTCACTCCCTTCCTTCCATAACTGTCTCCTTTGGGGGGGAAAAAAAGCTAAAAGTTTCTCTTTTTTTGTTGTCTCTGCAGGACTGCCCTCAGATCCTTCCCTCAACCCAGATCTACATCCCTGTCGGGGTGACAAAGCCGATCACCTTGGCTGCCAAGAACCTGCCCCAGCCCCAGTCAGGACAGAGGAACTACGAGTGTGTCTTCCACATCCAGGGGGAGACCCAGAATGTGCCCGCCCTGCGCTTCAACAGCACCTCCATCCAGTGCCAGAAAACAGCGGTGAGTGAGAAGGGTTAGAAGATGGGAGATATGGGTAATCTGATCCTTGTGGTGGAGAACACAGCATGTTCTAGTGACATTATAGGAAAACAAATTGGATGGTGTTGTTTACAGAAATAATTTAGCTACTGTATTGTGTATCAAGAGGATTCAGGTTGAATGATGCGGACAGTTTGGTAAGGGGTCTCACACACTCACAAAATAAAAGCACATGATGTAAAACTCCTGAATAGTGTAAAGACTGAATCGCCAGTGCTTTGTTTTCTGTATAGGCTAAAAGCATAGTCATTTACCACTATTACTCTTCACCTAATCAATTGAACTAGGTAACTGAATCATGGTCCCAGTAAGGACATTTACTCGGTCAGGGTTTAAATAATGGCCTTCTTCAACTAATGACCACTTTGGGCACTAACATGCTCATTGTCCTGATGGATCACCGTGTGCCACTTGGACACTGGCTTGGTCACGATCTAGATAAATGATCCAATGCTGATCTTCCTGCATTGAACTGATAGTTGGCAAATAGATATTGACATGAAGAGTTCCTTTAGACATTATTTGAATTGAGACACGCGTATATGATAAGCCTTCACTGCGGGGGAAGTCACTGGGTGAGATCATGACAGGTCATCATGCGATACCCCATTTACATCATTGATGTTGATGATGTGTGACGCTGCAGCGGTCAGCCATCATAGTTTCTGTTCTGCGCTTCTATGATTTTCTGTGCCTCTGCGGCTAGAAGGGATGAGTGGTGTGTGCCGGATTAAAGTGTTCTCAAGGATGTTTTTTTGCAGAAGTTTTCTAATAGGACTTTGTGTTTGTGTGTGTGTATATGGAGGATTTACAGGTAGGACGCTGCCTGTTCTGTGTGTGTAAATATGGCAGTGTGTGTGTGTGTACGTGTATGTTTGTGAGGCTTCAAACTAGCGTGACAGATAAGCGGTAGCCAGCGTTGCGCTTCACTGAGGCTGAAAATGCGAAGAGGAAGTCTGTCTCTGAACCTAGTTGGGAGCGGATTGATCATGTTTACACCTCGACTCTATACCTTTCTCCCCCTTCCTCTCTCTACCTGTAGAGCTCATCTTTCTCTCTGGCTCTCCCACATCCCTCCGTCTGTCATACTGTCTTTTTCCTTCTATTCCCTACTCTCCTCACTGCTCTCTCTCTCTCTCTCTCTCTCACACACACTTATTTCTGCTGCTTGCCTGTCCCTGTCTCTGCCTATCTCAACATAAAATGTAAGGCATGAGATGAGAGCTGCTGCCGTTAATTTTGTTTTAGATGAGGGTGTTGCGGCTGTCGCCACAACGTGTCGCACATGGAGGAAAATCTTTGACAGATTAAATTAAAGCAGAAACATCTCGAAGTCGTCGATTCTTGCTAATAAGCTGTAGCGCCTTTAAAGATCTTTGCCACTTCTATATACTGCACCTTGTCATAACAGTCACAAGTATAGTCAAATAGATTTGAGCAGACACACGTATACAGTAATCACCAGCAGCAGTCTTTCTTTAGCTGTGAAGCTCGCTGGTTAGCCGCTGGGACAGCCAGCGCAGCATTTGATTCTGTCTGTATCGATGGGCAGTCTTCAGGTGCTGGCACACGCTAGCAAGTTGTTTGTGAAGGCAGGGCTAATTAGCTAGCGATAGGGTTGTCTCTCCGCAGAGATGTCTGTTTATTGACTGTTTATTGCAGCTGCAAGGCCACTGCTAATCAGCAACAAAGCCCCCAACCCCGGCCAAAAGCTGAATTTCTCCATTTGATGTCCACAAAGCAGACATGCTAGCAGCAATTAGCCCTGGGCTGTCAGCGCTTTGGCCTTGTTAGCAATTAGTCGGGGCAACTTGACTGCGCGGCAAGATATCGATGCAGCCCGTGCGTCGAGTCTACGTGAAGGCCATAGTTAGATTCTGTGGATGAAAAAGGTACCAGCTGCATGAACTTGCCATTAAGGCATAATTCATCCAGGCTTGAGCGTATGAGTGTAATTACGTGTCATGAATTATTAGAATGAGAGTCTTATTATAGCTCCGGAGCAGTATATTTCACAAGAATGAGGTTCTTAAATATTAGTTTATCCGTTTATAGACCATCATATCTCTACTTTTTCATGCGCACCCCTCCATGTTTGTTCCTACTTTGACAGTGTTCAGCACCAACTCAATGAATCATGTATGACTCTGCAGTAGAAATAGACTTCATCTGTTATGCACACAGCTATGGGGATGGGGGTTAATCAGTGTCTGTGCGTGTGTGCGCACATGTGCATCCTCCACTGTGCCTTAGGCTATGGATCCCAGGATAGCTGTGTATGGGGGGTGGGGGGGATTGCTTGCTAATCAATGGGATAAACACAGGAGTGCTAATCCACAGTTTAGCCTTGTGTTTGAGATACACACGAGTGTTTACCACTGTGTCAAACTGGCATACACTCACTCACTTGTTGTAGGAAAGACGAGGACAAGGGCAGAGACGAGAGAGCTGTGGCGTGAATTTCTATAAAGTAATAACGGAGAGGAGCGGGAAAGAGAGAGGGCAGAATTGGAGCGTAGTACACAATTTCAAGTGAGAAGAATGGAGAAAGGTGAAAGGGAGAGTGAGGGGGGAGATGAGAGGGTGTGAGGGAGAAAATCGGCTCAAAAGTCTCCCCTGAGGCCAAAACTCATTCTCCTCTGTTTCATACAATATCATCACACTATCCAAAAGAAGATAACTATTAACAGGATATTCAGGATATCCACCGTCGGATGAAGTTTAAACTCTTTCCCATACTTTATTCTGTTTGCTAACCATAATAACTCAAGACTCTTATAAAGTATCGCCTAGCAGGAGGCTGTCAATAACCTACTGTATATGTGACACACATGACATACGATAGTGTAACATCAGCTCCATGCTAAGCTTGTTGGGTATTGACTTTCCATATCTGCTTATGGGGGGTAAAAATATTGATGCTATGGTATTTCTGTATAGGGTTACTGTACATACCAACTGATCCCTAAAGAGGGAAAGAGCAAGCGTATCACAAGACATGAGAAAGAATGCAGCATTGGAGGAAGGTTGTTCTTTGCAAGCAGGGACATGAAACAAGTAGTCCAAGGTGTTGAGACTTTTCTCTTCAGCCTCCTGCCCTCTGGGAGAAGATACCGGAGCCTCCGTGCTCGCACCACCAGACTCTCAAACAACTTCGTCCACCAGGCTGTTAGGAAGCTGAACTCTCTCAACTCTCTCCCTCCTCTCTTTTAAGACTCCCCATGTCCAACTGCTGCTAAATCCAGATTGATATTTTTTTTCTTTTTTTTTTCTCTTATTATATATATATTGCCTAAACTTTGAACTTTGAACTTTTAAGAATCAAACGTTTGGGGTCAGGTTTTTGCTCAGTGTTCAAAGCTCTCAGCATTTGTTGCTGTGTTGAAGGTTATTATGGAAAACATGCTTTGTCACTCAATTTGAAGTTGGGTACTGAGCCAAACATAATTCAACATTTGTGGAACCTGTGAAAGTTGACGAAATGGCAGCTTGTCGAAGGTCCTATAGCAATTTAGAGAAAAACACGGATCATTTTATAAAAAAAAAAAAAAAGAGTCCCCTCTATATTTCGTATTGCCAAACTAGCCCACATTACCACTGACACATACGGAGCCATCCGCCAGTCCTTATGGTAGCAGTTGACTCCGGTCAGCAGCAACCAAAACAACAAGCTGGTGTCTTAATCGGTTCCTTTCCGTTTTCTGACCTAGCCCAGGCAGCCTCCTGGTGTGTGTGGGCCAATCAGAGGCAGAGGTGAAGGTGCAAAGGACAATTAGACGCTGAGCTGCGGGCTGGGAAGAGCCAGAGGGGCCATGGGAGCGAATAAACACATGTAAACACACAGCGCTTGCACACAGAAATGACCACACTTTGAGGTCAGTGAGGCTGGCGGATCGCAGCTGGGCGTCGTTTGAAAGTCGAGGTTGAGAGGAGAGAACTATTCGAGACTTTTTCACCTCTCTGCTCCTTTATCTCCCCCTGTTCTTAGCCTTTCGCCCATTTCTACTTCATTGTCTCCATTTCCCTCCTCTCTTTCACTCTTCATCCCTCTTTCTTGTTTCTCCCTGGAGGGCAGGAATCAGAGGACAGATAATATCAGCGCAGGCCTTACACCATTACCTTCTGTCTGATAAACCACCCGGCCACTCCATCACCCTCTTTCTCTCACTCTTTCACCGGTGGAAAAAAAGCAGCAGACACAGGGCCAGGAGGAGAAAATCTAGTTTGGGATAGGATGTGTGTCTGTGTGTTGTTCTTCCGTGTGCAGAATGAGCAGCTGTTTGTTAAAGGAGAAATGGGAAGTATCAGGGGTCCTGATGGCATCCAATTAAGGCAGATAAAATGATGATGAATTGCAGTCGGGCAGTGGAGACGAACGCTCACGCACACACACGTTCGCATACACACACACAGGACGACAGCAGAAGGGGAAAGCAGCTCTACGGATTTGGAGAAGGAAAGGAGAGAAAGAGAGCAGTGTGAGGAAGGGAAAGTAAAAGAAAGGCAGGGAAGTTTGGAGTTGGAGATACCAAGAGAAAAAGAGGGAGCGACAGAAGAGATGGATGAAGAGGGAAAGAGGCAGAGAGTGCAATGAGAGCGTACAGAGGGAGAGTTTGGAGGAGAGAGAGGACAAATTATCTGCTCCCTTTCCGATGGGAAATGAGAGGATGAAAGATGGATAGATGGATGAATAAATTGATAGGCGGAGCAAATAGAGGTCTAGAGAAGAGGCCAAACATGCCTGTGGGGAAGGTAGTCAACACAAACCACACTGGTCTAATAGAGTCACACACCCCTCTACGTGTTGTGTATGTATTTGTGTGTGTGTTTGAGAGAAAACATGGAGCACGTGTGCTGATTCAAACTTCTCCTCTGACTCTTTGAAAACTTTCTGCAGTTTATGGGATTCGTTCAAAGATGTAACTGACTGTAAAAACTAAATGGTGTAAATTATATAGGAAGAAATCCTGTCATTTTGAATACATACACATAAATTCACACATACCCAGTTCTAACGGTGGCAGAGACGAGGCTAATGAGGGCCTTGGTGCTGGTCGGTGGAGGGTAGCCGCAGCGGAGCATGGTACAGCCTGGTCTGGCATGGCCTGGCACAGTTTAATGAGATATAAACACTAGACCTGCCACCGCAGTCAGCCCCAACACACACTGACACTGTTTTAATTGGCTTGCAGACTGTGTAAGTGTGTGTGTGCGCGTGTCTGTGTGTGCGTGCATGCTCAGGGTCAGGGCGGATTGAAAGTGCATGGTAAATTCTCTTTTTGGAGTGCTGCAGATTGAGAACCATTCGTTGTTCCACTACTTTGTTCCCAAATCATGTGATACCTCAGACAGCACTGATCCCATTTAGATTCTGAGGCACAACATAGTGTTTGTTTGTGTCGGGGAGATTGTGAGAATTCAATGAGGTTGCGTGCATTTGTTGGCGCTCACACAATTTAACACATTAACTCGGTAACCGTGCGTTCCTGTTGACGCGGACTCTCCGTTCCATCTTCCTGTGAAAGCAGCTGAAAGTCGGGCACGGAAGAGAGCGAAGGCGTTTCTCTGTACTCTGCCCTCACTTTCCTCTCATGCATTCCTTCATTCTCCAACATGCCCCCTCCCTCTCTCCCAGTCATCTACCTGTCTCCATCTCTACCTCCTCCTCCTCCTCTCCAGCTTCCTCCTCCTTCCTCTTCATCTCTGTCCTGTCATTGGCTCTCTGCCTCTCCTCCTCTCTGACAGGTGAAAAGCTGAGCTCCCACGCTCCTGTCCTGGATAAATAAGAATTAATTGCTACTCAGATATCAGCATATGCCAGCTCCTCCACCCATCCTCCACCTCACTTTTGTCATCTATTTCTCATTTCTGCCTCTCTCCTTGTATCTCTACAATCTGTAACCTTTACTCTAAATCTTGTCCGTCTCTTAAAGCAGTGCTCCACCCTTCACCCTTCATCTCTGTGTGATGGATTGATGGGCGAGGGAAGCTGCAGAAGTGATTGTCATAGCAAGAGTCTTGTGCTATTAGCCTGATGAGAAGAGAGGAGCGGAGAGAAGGTGGTTAAACCAGACGGGGACCTCCTCTGCCTGCCTCCATGTTTCTCTGTCTGAATGCATTTGGGGCTATTTTGAATCCAGTACAGTACAGTAGCCTCAGTCTGTTTTGCATGATACCCTACAGTGAATGTCTTGTATGCTGCTGTAGAGTTGGTTGATATCAACAGTGTTTTAACCAAGCTCCGTTTCCATATTACGTGACATAATATTCCATATTAGCCTTTATACTTGGTGTTGTAATTGAATGAATGAGAAACTTTTATTAGAATATTTATTTCCCCAAACAAATGTATGAATGCAGAGTGAAACATTAACACATTAGCAGTAACTGAATAGCAAATGAAAGTATCAGAGATCAAAGTAAAAGTGCAAGGACTCAGTGTGAATAGTGCATTTGGCTGGCATCCCTTTTTATTAATGACTTGAACTTGACACACTCTGTGATATTAATTAGGGAGTGTATCTAAAACTAGTGAAGGTTACATCTTCCAGAAATCCTCTGGCACGCAGAATGTGACCTGCCACACATTTCAGTACTGACTCTTTTTTTCTGTAAAACAAATATAAATTGGTCAGTTAGCATGAGCAATAGCCACCGACGCTTGTAAAGACAGATGCATTAAAACTCCAAACCAAACGACCCCAGACAGTTAATGAAATACATAAATTACTGCTCAATCAGCGTCAGTCCTTTAATTTCTCCTCTTGTTTGCACATGTGTGTTGAGTGCTGCTGCATAGATGGTGCGGTACTGCAGTCGTGTGTTTGAGTAAATAGATGTAGGTGGTTGGTGGCTTGCGAAAAAAACAGTTGAGCGGTGGAGTTTGCCGAGGGGAGAATGGCCACCAGAAGAATGGCATGAGTTGAGAGGGGGAAAAGGGTGAGGGTATTGGAAATAGGGACGTTTCTGCAAACGACCAGTATTCCGGCTTTTGTCCGGGGAGAAGTCCAGTAAGCTTACACTAGCTTAATGCGTAGGCTAGAAAATAAGAAACACTGGCTATGGCAGCATTATTTTTCCCTCAAGCCAGCACTTTTCTCCCCCTCTCCTCTCTCTCTCTCTCTCTTTATTTACATCAATGAAGAAAGTATGTGCGCAAGTGTGCAACTATGCACATGTGTGTGTTTGTGTGTGTGCGTCCAAAAGATAAGCTGGGTAACTGGGTCCGGCCATGCCCTCCAATCCTGTTAGCGTTAGCGTTAGCGATTAGCACTGGCCAACAGGTCCCCATTATGAGCGGAGGCTGATTCCACGCCGCCTGACCCCACACATACAGTGCATACACACATACACACACGCTAAGCTATAGGAAGGATTACCACTTGATCCTTGATTAGGAAGCCATATCTGCCTGGACGTTGTGTGTATGTATGTGTGTGTTTGTGTGTATAAAAGGGCACAGTTGTGTCTATACGTTGACATACACTGTTTGCTGTACTCTGGCGAAGCACATTTTACATGGGCCAACATTCAGTCTCTGTCCACTACTTCTCTTTTGCTCCGTCCCAATATGACTCTTGTTAAAACTGTTTTAAATCTAGTATTTATCTAGATTGAAAATGTGTTTGGTCAGGTCTTAATATTTATAGCAGACGTCATCACCTTGAGAGGGCTAGGGAGGAAGGAAAGAGGAAGAGTGTAACCTATTCTATCCCAGGTATGGGCTTGCCCTAGGCTAGCTTGGTATTTTTAGCCGTCCAGCTTGCACATGCTTTCAAAATGACTAATTATCAGGTGGTGACCCTCACAGACGGTGCTTGTTACTTGATACCTTCCTTCACCCCTCCTTCTCTATCCATGTATCCTTGTCTCGCCTCCTTCAGTTTTCAGTGACAGGTTCAGCTGGTTGAGAGAATATTGTGGGTCAACGTCTCACCTCCTACATTTACGTCTTCATTCTTATCATTTCACATTTATTTTTTTGAGATTCATTTGCTCTCCCTCTGGCCATTTCACTGTATCTTCTTGTCTTTTATTTATGTATCACTCTATTCTCTGAAGTGTCTATTCTTTATTTAACATAACACTCTCCTTACCTATGTCTCTTCCTCTCCCGGTTGCTTTAGTATTTTGTGATGGTCTGTGTTTTGATCTGTTGACATTTGCATCAAAAACTAATGCTTATCACTAACAAACTCTACTTTTTGTCTTTCCACTCACCTTCAGTCTGTCTTTTTGCCATTCCATGTCTCCTCGAGTCAAAGACTGTAGACAAAAGGATTGTTACCATCGTTCTATACAGTTTTAAATACTGTAATTAAATCACTGAATATAGAACATAGTGATTTTTGCGGCTCTGTTTCAGTTTTTTCTCCACTTCACACATGCAAATGCTGACCTTTTTGAAAGTAACTTGCTTAATGTTTGCATTTTCATATCTGCTGTGCAGTGAATAAACCATGTAGCAAGGCGCACGTGTGTATTCCCTGAACTGTGTTTTGTGCAACAACGGTGGTTCAGTATGAAAGTTTAATAAGCCTTTGGTGCAATGAGAGGAGATGAGCTTTGGATCATAACCTAACCTTTCCTATGCCTCCCCCACACTCTGCTGCCCATTAAACACATATACACACACACCTCTCCCTAAGTAAATATTCATGTTGTTGTTGAGTAAAGGTACATACTCAAGCAGATCCCAGTTTCCCCTACACAGCAAACACGGAGACATACCTGTAACATGGACTAAAAAAACAAAAAGGATAGAGGGCATACAGTGTTGTTTTAGCACATCCACACCTCCAGCGTGTGTGTGTGTGTGTGTGTGTGTGTGTGTGTGTGTGTGTGTGTGTGTGTGTGTGTGTGTGTGTGTGTGTGTGTGTGTGTGTGTGTGTGTGTGTGTGTGTGTGTGTGTGTGTGTGTGTGTGTGTGTGTGTGTGTGTGTGTGTGTGTGTGCTGCAGCTTTTCAGGGTGATGACTTGTCAGGGTGTAAAGCAGGGGTGAAGAGGTCCACACACATCTATTATCTATTTCTCTATCAGCGGTATATTGGCCCTTCTCATGTGATCCAGAGGGGGATCAGGCCATGCTCTGATTGGCTGGTCATCACAGGAGCAGGGATGGAAGTGCAAGGAAGCTTGACCCCGTGTACTTTACTGTAGCCTGTCTTCAGTCCTGAGAGGATGTAACAGAGCAGCAAGAAAAGACATAGTTAATGACTCTGAAATAGAGAAATGGATACAACATACAACTTGCCACATATTTGGCAGTGAATCACATGATTGTCCTTAAGCTCCCATTGTCTGACATTACATGTCTCCGTAATGATGGCTAGACTGTGCCGACGTCCATCCAATACTGGAAGCTGGGAGGTTTGAGAAAGAATGATTGAAGGCTTATGGGTTGTGGAAAAACAACCAACCCAATCCAAAATGCATGTACTCACCAACTGCCTCTCTTTTGCACAAATAGCCAAATATGCACAAATAATATGTCAGTGTCCTGAGGAACCTGAGGAACTTGCAGCTCTAGTTTTAGCTTGTGTGGCCTCCTGTGCTAGGAGAGGCTGTCCAACATTTTACATGAGCTGGTTTAGTTTGGATTTTGTCATGCTGGCCAACGAAAACAATTAGCAACCATTTCTCTTAACGCGCAATGATTTAATGTTTATATGAAATATAGCTTAATGGAGCTTTATTGCTGCTGCTGCTTTGGGTTTGGACCTCTTCCAGTTTTGAGCCAGTGTGAGAATGTGTTCTCCACTGCAGTGTTTTAAAGCAAGCCCGGTTGTCAGGAGAACGTTTCCTACATTTGAAACACCTACAGCAGCTCAAACGATTGCCAAATATGAAGCTGCCCAAAGCTGGCATAACGCCCCTTTTTACCTTGCTCTGCCTCTCTCTTTCTCTCACTCCCTTACCATCTTCATCCCCTTTGCTTCTCTGGCCTTTCGGTGTCTGTTTTATCTCATCTGTTGCATCTGTTTTTCTCCCCTCACGTTCTCTCTGTATCTCCTTCTTGCTGCCTTTCTCTCTCTACATCCCCACGTTTCAGTGCATATCCCTTTCTTCTCCCTCATTGTCTTGCATGCAAACACAGTCAAACACACTCGCATGTTCTTTCCATCTCCTCCCAGGCAGACTGGGTGGTCCGCTTGGGGAGAGGGAAAGATTAAAGAAGTTCATATGCTCGGACTTCAGTGGAGAGAAATAATAGCTGACATCCAAAACATGTGTTGCTGTGCGAGTGTCTTATCTCCCTGTGCTTTCATGTGTTTTTATTTATCATCTTTATATTTCCTGTATAGACTATGCAATCTGTCTTTGATGCATTCGCTGGCATCCGTCTCTTGGAAACTGTCCCGTGTGCAGAATGCATATTTATACTACAGTGTGCACATGTGTTTCTCTGGACATGTTTGGTATATGCGATAAAGGAATCTGCTCCATTTCTCCTTGTTTGACTGTGGGCGTTCTGGGGGATTGAGGTAGGGGAGAGAAAGTCTGACTGAGATTGAACGGGGAGGAGGTTTGTAAAGAGGTAGAGGGGAGGAATAATGAGAGGGAGAGAGAGAGAGGGGGGGGGGAGGAAAAGGAGGGGGTGGAGGGGAGGATTGCGAGAGAGGGTGAGGCGGCATGGGAATGTGTGAAAAGACCAAGGCAGACATGTCAGGGAACAAATTGAAAATGCCAATTTCACTTTAGCCCCCACCAGCTCAGGCGCTTACAGGCCAGCCGCGGCCTCTTATACCATGTGTAAATGAATGGTGTCCACAGAATAACACACAATCACCTCTCTCTATCCAGCTCGCCCTCACTATTTCTACCTCACCCTCCCCCTGCTGTATCATCCTCTCTCCACCTCTTTTCCCTTTCCACTTCTGTCATCCTTTTTCCACCATCTTTTCTTCTTTTTGTTTTGCTCCCTGCACTCTTGTCCCAGCACACTCCACCTCTGTCTTTCCATCCCATCAGCCGGTCTTTTAACCATCACTTGATGCTTTTCTCCCCTCTTTTTCCTGCACTCTGTCCAGTATTATTGGTGCTTTTTCACATTGCCCTTTTATTGTCACCTTCAACCTTAGCTTCCTCTTTCTATATGACCACACTGCAGTAGAGTTGGCATGCCGTGTGTTGTTTGTCCTAAGATACCAGGTCCACTGGCCTTAAAGGGGAAGGTACCTCTCTCTCAAAATAATCATGACGGACTGTAACTAGTGATCATTTTCATTTTTGATTAATATGCTGTGTATATATTAGTCGTTACATGAAAGATGACTAGCTCTCTCTAACTTTCTGAAAAAAAAACGTGTTTGTCGTTGTGCAGGCCAGCTCCCAGGTGGAGTTACTCAGGGGTAAAAGTTTCCTCTTTAATAGTTCATGGCTACTAAATAAATAATGGCACCAAAATGCGCCTGAAAACCTTTTTTTTTTTTAAGAATTTCCCCTTAAAACAAACTCCGAGAGCAAAGTAGTAGTTCTTCTGTGATACATGGAGACATCTTCCTTCATTTGGATATCAGCATCTCGGCCTTCAGCGCCTGCTGAATGTAAATCATCCAATCGCAAAGAAGTGAAGAACGAATTAATCAGCCATTCACACATTGTGACATTGCCATGTCCTCTCATTTTCTTATCTTCTCTATGCACATTTCTTGGCCCTTTCCCCCCTCAAATACATTCCAATTCACTATTATTAAAGATGTCAAGATAAATCTCACAGTATCACATTGGAGTGGTATCGCATAGTGGCGAAGTCGTAGCTAGATTCAATCTGTGAGGGCCCCATAGCCTCAGGCTCAGGGCTTTCACATTGGATTTTATCACCACTCCACTAGAAGAGAATAGTCCTGCTATCTTTCAGCCTCGGGTCATTGAAGATAGTGACCATACCAGTGGTAGTGAGGCTGACTGGGCACCCTTTGACTGACAGAGGCATTAGGTTAACATGGCCTATCTCAAGTCTTACCAGCTAACACTCTCTCGCTATCTAGCAGCTGTTCATGTTGTATCGAAAAGACAACTAATGAATGGAGCAGTTACTAATGCATAATGTCTCTCCGACTGGGGGATGTGGGGCTCTCTAGATGATGAATGAGTACCGAGATGATTGGCTCTTTACCTCAGTGTTTGGCTGATTTGTGTGTGTGAGAGAGAGGATTGGGGAGGCGATGCAACTTCTAAAGCTGCATTTTATTTGGCAGTGATGATCGTTGTTGATAATTTATTTGTTCGGATGTTGGGAATGGTCTCACAAGAGCCCTCTTTCTTTCATTCCGTCGGTTAACACACCGCCATCACATCGCCGCTTGTGAAGCTTGTTTGTTGTCTCGTTTAAAGCGATTCCATTAAAGTGATTATGCCGACGACGAGTCAATTACGTTTCAACTCTTATTAGTTCAGGATGCAAAAAATGAAATTAGATGAGAATATTATTGTTGGAGATATATTAGGCTTTTCATTCATCACTGGAATGGAATGAGTCACACAGTGATGGGGATTCCAATCTCTTAATCAACTCTGTGCTCTGCCAGGCAGCGGCGGAAGTGCTGCGTGTTAAAATCACAATATAGCCCGTCTCTCATCTTTCATCTTTATGGCCCTTCAACTGTGTGAGCACCGCAGGATATGACATTACTACCAGCCACTAGCTGAACCGAGCTCGCTCTTGGTATTGGCACATTTTTCTCTCGCTCACTAATTTAATATTTTATTAAAAGACTGAGAATGTCTTACAATGATGTTATTGGTGTAGGAGAATTATTGGTTGAGGTACGGATATGTGACTCACTGTGAATGCTAATATTGACGTTTTGTATTTCAGTATGCCTATGAGGGCAATGACATCAGCGACCTGCCAGTGGATTTGTCTGTGGTTTGGAACGGAAACTTTGTCATCGACAACCCCTTCATTATCCAAGGTGAGTTAATGTGGTGTCGAACATTATCGACCCTCATTGTCTCAATCAGCATGAGCAAATTAAAGGGGAGGAGAAGAGTATTCTTGAATCCTGTCATGTGTCTTAGCCTTTAAACATCAGACATTATATAGTCAAATCAATCCCATTTCAAAAGCTGTGTTGATTTGTCAGATTGTTTTATCTTCAGCTGAGTCACGGCTGATACAGCATCTCAAAAAAGTTGGATCCAGGAAAAAAACAAAACAGCTACAACCCCATAGTAAATAATTTATATTTTGACCAAATTGATGTTCTTTGTCTGTAAAGGGCTCCAACACTGTGTGAGTGTATTTGTGTGCGGGAGACTGCAATAGTGCCCTATTCAGCAGACTGATGAACCAGTGTCAAAATTATAAAAATTTATACACAGACATTCTCTCTGCAGTGTAGCATTCAATTTGAATCTGTTGAACAGTTGGGGATCTACAGTGTTTGCGTTATGCAAAGTAATGAGGCCAATAGGTGCAGTGTTGAGATCAGACCAGAGGTTCTCGGTTAAGAAAGCAGCTCAAGGTCTTGTTACTTTCCCCAAAATAAAACATTATAATGGATTTTCTGTCACTGATAATCACCAACTGTGGAATATTGTTTCTTAGCTTGAAGGTTCATTATTGACGTTGGAAACAGTATTTTAACAAAACAAACTGAAGTAAGATCAAAGTCGACTGATGAAGCCTATTCCTAACATTTATTTTGTGTTGCGCTCCGTTTTTCAGCTCCACGATGCATACGGTCACGTTGTAAAATATCTTGAGAGAGGGATGTATTATTACAACCCTTTTGTGCAATTTTAGGTTGACGGGTATAATTATTAACAATGTATGCACTACTGTATCTATACCCACTTTTAGACAGTACATTATTACTATATGTACACTAATGTAGAACCCCACCTCGGCCTCTAAACAAAGGACCAAGAGGATAGTGATTAAACACATACACATGCTCAATGCACTGCTGGGGGAGAAGACAATGAGATCATGTCTGTTGGATATAATTACTAGCAGGACAGTCTTATTAGTGCTGTCTCCATACTTATTGTGGCTTGTACAGCACAGCAGGGGTCTGTAACATTATTATCTTGCTGTGAGGTGAAGTAACATCATCCGCAGCCACCACTGCGTTCGATGCGGCTTTCGATACGGTTTTGTACAACAGAGGGAGCTGCTTTGTTTGGTGCCGTTAGTTGCTCTTTGATGGTTTAAAGACGCGAGGAGATTGCGTGCAGTATTTCAGAATAGAAGATGTTACATCGTCTGCGAAGCAGTGATCATTTCTATTTTGTCAGTACTGTAAGGTAACACCTCAGAGTCACTTTGTTCCATTTATATACGTCATTCCCTGTAGTCCAAATTTACCAATCAAGATATTGAAGTCTCAAATTTCACATATTCCTCAGGCTGCTGGCTCTGACTGATATGTTATATGGATGCGTTTGTAACCTTTACCAGATGTATTTTTTATGAACATAGGGACCCCACTGTAATCCACAGTAATGGGGTGTATATATTCATAGAGCCAACATAGAAATGCTTTGACCGTCAATGGTTCATCCAGACACAAAGTGTTTTTTTAATGGGCATCTGTTAGATGCAGCAGGGTCTATGCATTGTGTGTTACCTCAAGTGTAAATCTCCTGAAGTGCAACCGGAGGTGACCTGCAGCCCAAAGATGTCTCCCTCTCTCGGTCTCTCTCTCTCTTCACTGCCTGCCCCCCTCCCTATTTCACAATCACGATAATCATCTGGCGGAGCGTGAGCGATGCTCGCTTGTCTTAAATACTGATATGTTAATGTAATTAGAGAGGAGACGTTTAGCAGCCAGTAATTGTTACAGGGTTGCTTTAAAGCTGCTCCATGACCAATGGGATTTGGGGATGGAATAGCAGAGAGAGGAAAAAAAAGATTCCGCTGCACAATTCCTAAGGCCTTTGGGAAATAGTGCCTTAACTCAACTTAGTCTCAGTGACATTGAATAAGTTTTGGAATTTTTTGTGTGGAAGTTGAGAAACTTACAGTGAAGGTATTGGGTTGATTTTCCAGCTCTTCTACCCCTTGGGTTGTGCGTTTACTTAGTCAGCTTGTACTGCAATATTCAATACAAACTATATTGATGGTAAGGTAACTTAATTTTCTCCCTTTCCTCATTCCACCCAATAATAATTTCTACTTACTTAAATGTCTTTCTTCTTTCCTTACCAGCCCACCTGTATAAGTGCTATGCCCTGAGGGACAGCTGTGGGATGTGTCTGAAGGCAAACCCCAGGTTTGAGTGCGGCTGGTGCGTACAGGAGAAGAAGTGCTCCATGAGGCAGGAGTGTACTCCTCCAGAAAGCACTTGGATGCACGCCACCACAGGAAACAGCCGCTGTGCACACCCCAAGATCATCAAGGTAAGGCGTGATAGTAACGACACATGCTCAACCACATAACACCATATAGCGGCTCAGTATCCTCCTGAAGCCCGGCAATGTAACGCATTCCTACCGGCACATATGTACCCGCAAGTACAAACTCACCCCTTTGAATTGGATTGAAGGTGCTCGGCATGCAGCAACACACACCCTAATGCAGTCAGTGTGCAACAACAAAATGTAACTTTCCAAAGCTATATTACCATTTTTATTCAGGATTTACTTATAAGTTTGAAAATAAATTAGCAGAAATGTGTTTGTGTGTATATATATATATATATATATATATTTATATATATATATATATATATATTTCTAGGTCACTACATGAATAGAAATATAACCTCTTGAAGTTAATCCTGTTTTGTGTCAAAGATTTTAACCGACACCGTCGCCACACACATTAACACCCCAAGGTCTGTGAGGCCAGGGAACAGCCCACTCTAAAATAAACATTGCATGGAGCTGCTAAATCCAAGTTCAGGAAAAACTCTTCTCTTACCACTGCTAAAGTTAAAGCAGACACTTTAGCTGCTATTCGGTGTGCGTTGCCCAGCAACTCGACCTCCGAAAACAACAAACAAGGCAGGGGTCAGCAGGGAGGGGGGTTCAAGTGACAGTATGCCTTTTGTAACAGGGGTTGTGATTATTTCTTGTTCAGCAAACTTTGAAACTGAAGACTTGCCTTTTAGACACTCAATCAATCAAAAGCATTGCCAAAGTCAGCTCATTAGTAAGTTTTCCAACCGAAGAGATTAGAAATCCCTACCTGTGCTGCGTCATTGTTTTGGCCTCAGCGAGTGAAGGGGACATCGTAGGAGGAGAGGCGGCAGGGAGGATAGACAACTTAGAAGCCATCGCCGTGACTGATACCACAACACAGATGGGCCGGCCAGGAGGAGGCAATTCACAAACACCAAGACTGAACACACTGACATGATTAGAGATGATGGCTACACACACTGACACACACACCTGAGGAGGCAGAGCGGGTGGTTGTCTGTAGAGTGTGTGCGTGCGTGTGTGTGTGTGCGCGCAGGAGGGTGACAAAGAAACAGAGAATGTGCAATTGTGCTAATTGTGTTCCACCATGGGGGCTGAATGTGTGTGCGCGCATGTGTGCATCTGACAGGCTGGGTGAGCCAAGGCGTCTAAACACCATGGCGTTCCCATCTGTTGCCACCGGGTAACCGTGGTGGTGGTCCTCGTCTGACTGTGACCTGGGTCACCGTCCCTACAGCTCACCACTGGGACTGACACACACGTGCACGATCTCACGAATACACACACGCAGCCCGGTTTGAAAGCCACGCGCCACTGTGTGAGACGCGTTTGGACGTTCAACCCTTTCGCTCGCCCTCGTTTGTCCTTCTGCCTTCTTCCGTTCTTTTCCTTCTCTCCGTCATTCCTCCTCAAGCTTTTAACACTTCTTCTTTTTTTTTCTACTTTAAATTTAATTTAATATAAAGTAAGAAGAATCATCATCTCAGTCAAAACGAGTGCCATTTCTCTCCATTTAAATGAGTGTGAAATATATGTATGGCTTATAATGCATGCCCATTTCACCGATGCAGACTTGTATGGCTGGAGCCCTCAGTACATTTCCTGTGTGACATGGGTCCGTCTCTCTGAATGCGTAATGGCAATATTGGATAATTGGGGCACTGGCACATAGATAAATCCATTCGCTAATGCTCTCTCTCTCTCTTCTTGCTCGCCTCAGTTATCTCTTTGAAACAAGCGCATAGAGGCAATTGGGTTGTGTGTGTGTGTGTATGTATGAGAGAGATGAAGGGGGTGTATGAGGTGGTGAGGATGTGTGAGTGTGTGTGTGTGTGTGTGCATGCAAGCATGTGCCTCTCGCATGCATATTGAGGGGTAAATCCTGGCCTTGGGGCAAGATGTTGGTGGCAGTCAAAAAGCAGGCGTAGAAGAGCTTCAAAAGCAGCAGGAGGAGAAATGTACTGCAGGTTTGAGAACATGGAGGAGACAAAGAAGAATAGAAAAAGAGAGGCACTGGAGGAGGCGTTATCACCCAGCCGCGCTGCCAGCTTCACCTCTTCTCTCCACCTTTTGACATTTACAGTGTGACATTAATGCCAAAAGATCATCTGCAGGTGTCAAAGAAAATCTTTCCCTTTTCTTCTGCCATTTCACAGTTCTCCCAGAGAGCATCACAAATTGAATATTACTTTACTTCTTTCCATCAGTTCATTCAAATCCCTCATTCCCTGTTTGAGGCCTTTTTTTCAACAACAAAAAAAACCCATCTTTTTTGGTTTATTCAGGCTGCTTGGTTCATTTTTGCAGCACAACAACTGTTGTGTGGCCATCAGCTAGCGGATTAGCCGCTGATTTCTTTTGGGCCGGAGAGAGTGTGTGTTTGAACGGCCGCCACTATGTGATTGAACACGCAACATGCAGACACATATTATACACATACACACATCTATCCAGAGCTTTCAAAGCAGCAAGCGTTGAACCCGTTTGGTGTCATTTGCAAGTGTGCTATTGCCCATTTGACGTTGTTCAATAGTGTGCAGTTGGGTACCGTTCCACTAATGACTCTGGCACCCAAGCGCTGTTTTCCAAACATGGCAATTGATGTTTTAGGCTCTAAATGATTGGTTTTAGACCAAGAATTTAGCTGTGAGGCTGTTGAAGTGCTCTTTTTATTGTGCTGCATTTTTTTCTCTCTACACTGACATTGTGCACTAAGATTAATTAGTTCTCCTTTCACAACAAGCAGACACACAGTTTGTGTGTCTGTGAAAGCATACACAAACACACCCGCAAAAGCAGAAAACACTCCGGTTCCCACAGGCAAACATACACACTCTCTGAAAGATTCCGATATGAAATGTTTAAAATCAGAGATAAACATGAAGCTACAATGTGTGGCTTGTATGGTATCCTCAAAATCACATTCACAGCCACACAGACAGTGACACAAACACACACATACACACACACACTGTCTGGCGCTGTCTCCCAGTGTAGTGCAGCAGTGTCCTAGTAGTGGCCTTGGATGCTGCCTGGCCCTCCATCATCCATCATCTCCTGCCTGCCTTCTCCTAGGGGACAGGAAGAGCATTACATCTAGCCCTTAGAAACCAATTAAAACGCGTGTGTGTGTGTGTGTGTGTGTGTGTGTGTGTGTGTGTGTGTGTGTGTGTGTGTGTGTGTGTGTGTGTGTGTGTGTGTGTGTGTGTGTGTGTGTGTGTGTGTGTGTGTGTGCTTTTCGGTATTTAAGCATGTGGCACACTTCTGTGCTTTGTTCTTTGTGTTCTTTTGTGTATGAAAAAAGTGTTTTTTGTGTGCCCTAAAATCTGTCTGATATTGCATGGAATCGTGTCGGTGTGCGAGTCTTTGTCTCGTTTCACAGCTTAGGTACTTGCAAAAGGCCAATGATTTCTCCTTCATGTATTGTTAAGCTGCAATATTGGCCTTTGCCAGACTTCTTTATCTCTCTCTACCGCTTGATTTTCTTGTCACTTTCTTTTCTTCCTTGTAACCCCTGTCCCTCATTCCCATGTTCAACTGTTTTACATTTCCTTACCTTTATCAACCCTCGCTCCTTTTCACTTTCCCTACGCATACATTTTTCCTCCCACACTGTCCTTCTTCTCCTTCCCTTTTCATCGTCCTTCATCTATCCTGTCCTTCTATCATCTTCCCCTCTTCTTTCCTCCTCCTGTCAGCCAGTGTCAAGAGAGATGTCTTTCTCTTTAGAGCTCTGTATTGACCAGGCCTCTGTGATTTGTCGCTCGTGTTTTAGAGCAAAACAATAGGTCTCACAGAAATAATGAAACAATCCGCTAATATGATGTCTAAATTTAGCTTTTTATCTAAACATGTCAGCTACAGGAATATAATTGGCTCCGGTTTGATTCTGACTTCGGTCACAGTTTTGTTCTGAATGTTTGTGCGGATTTACATCTTCAATCATATAATTATTGACTTGTACACATGTAAACATTTAGTGGCAGGGACTATATTATCCTTGTCATTACTCATTTCATTACCTCCATCGATTTGTTTGTGACTTTTTGTTTTTCCGAGTCTCTCACATCTCAGATAGACATCAGAAACCTCAGGCCATGTTCATATCATCTCTCTCTCTCTGTGTCCCCTGCTTCCCCCCTTCCTTCCTCCTCCTCCTCTTCCTATAACTAGCAGATGCTATCTGTGCACTGCCGCTCAGCCGGCCACAATAGGCCTCACACAAAGCCTCCGACACAACGGGACAAGTCGGAGACGAAGAGGGAAAAAAGGGAATTTGAATGAGTGTGGAGTGCCGCGACTGCGAGAAGAGAATGGAGCGAGTGTTTAGGCTGGTGGCTTTTATCAAAAAGGGCTTTTTGTTTGTGTTGGTTAGTTGGTGATGTAACAACTTGTGTGTGCGTGTGTTTTGATAAGCCAGTGCTTATAGAGACAGAGATTCGATTAACATATCTGAAGATTCTGACTGGTGCACAACTGTGTGCCACACTCACTCTTTTTTCTCTCCAGCTAAAACATAAGCAGTCAGGCACATTGTCAAAGAGACAGCGAGTGAATTAAGAAGACAGAAGTCCGGAGAGGAAGAGGAAGAGGGAAAGGGCAAGGGAAGGAGGAGGGATGTTCATCAGAAGCCTTGCTGCTCTAAGATGGGAAACACTCCTTAATTGTATCACTGTGGCATTTCAGTTCTGGCCTGCATGACACTGGGCTTTGTTCCCATTGTGTGTTTCTGTTAGTGGTGTCCTGAACACCTGTGGCTTTTACTAGCCCGCCACCTTTTCTATAATGATGTTAGACTGGGGATCATTGTCGGGTACCAGGCGGGGAAATAGAGTTGTGGAGAGCAGGTTGCGAGTGTGGATCTAATTTATATGTGAGACAGTAGATGCACTTAAAGAAATAGTTTGGAAAGTCACTTATTCTCTTTCTTGGAGAGAGGTAGATAAGAAGATTAATATCTTATTATCTTATTATGTTTGAACAGTAAATATTTGATGAAGTTACACATGCTAGAAGGCCAAGTTAACCGTCTGCTTGCGGTAGCTTCATGTTTACTGTACATACGTGAGAGTGGTATTGTAACTCACAGCAACAGAGCGAATTGCCATAAGTTTTGTCACCAGTTCATTCTTCATCCCTGTTTTAACCTGTTCCGCATTTGTGTTCTCATCTCTTTTTTACTTTGAAACAGACAAATGTATTTCTCCTTAAAGCACAGTCACACCATTATTTACAACCAACATCATTTCACTTGCACTGATGCTGCCAGTGGGTTTGCCAATAGAGGTCCAGTCAATTTACATGGTGCTTTGGAGTAAAGTTCGACTTTGGCCAAGTGTGACAAATTAACCAACTAGTCCCTATGTCACCAAGCTGGCAGCGCAACCAATTTTGCAACAGCACACAAATGGATTTTTCTTTTCGACTCTCTGGTGTGACCGGAACTGTTGAAAAACCTATATATATTTTAAAATATGCATGTGGTTTCTGCCACTTGCCCCCCTCTCTGTTCTTGTGTGCTATCTATTCTACACAAAACAGATAATATGTGGATATAGTCATATTATTTGGGGCTTCATACTTATAGGGGAAATATCAGGCTGATGGGAACTTAATCAGGGATCATCCATTGTAGCTTTCCTTTACGGCAAGGCAGGTCAAAGGGTGACCTTACCCACACCCCCACTCCACGACACCCAACCATCAGCTTCTCATCCCCTTCACCCTCCTCCCACCCTGCTGCGACAAAAGACCCCACCCCACCAGGTTCTAATCCAATTAGCTGTAGCCCTAATTATGCTAGTAATGACTGATTACCAGAGGGGCCATTGTCGTGGGCTGGATGAATGGGCCGTGATTAGCGACTACGCTAGCCTCGGGTAGCCATTAGCACCACCGCACACCTTTTGCAGACCTCTAGGGGGAAGTCAGGGAGCAGAGGTCGCTGTGTGCGGTAATTGTGTTCAGTAGATTAATCGTCACAAGGTTAAATGAGAGATGTAAGTGAGGGCTTGATGGGTGGGTCCAGGTTAAGTGTGTGAGTTGGCGGGTTGTGAATGTTTGACAGAGTTGAGGTGGACATAATGGATCCAAGGTCATTTTTCGTCTAACTTAATGAGGTAGCAACTTAAGTATTAGATTTATTAAGAATGAGAGATGACCATAATGACTTAAGTGAACTGTCATTCATGCTGACATACAATATATTGTCTATGATGTACTGCTTTGGGTTAAATCAATTGTCCCATATGTTGTTCCGGCTAACATATGTCCTCTCTAATTTGTTCTTCCGACCAGTTGACGCCGGAGACGGGGCCCAGGCAGGGAGGGACCATGCTGACCATCACGGGCGAGAACCTGGGTCTGCAGTTCAAAGACATCCAGAGCGGAGTCCGCATCGGCAAGGTGGCCTGCAACCCTCAGGAGGACCAGTACATCAGTGCTGAGCAGTACGTTGACACTATCTTTGTCTTCACTTCCACCCCTCACTCTCATGGATGTCTTTGTCCAATATTGATGTGACACTGAGTGCTAAGCACAACACTGCAACTCTCTCTCAGACCTCTGTGTCAGTAAAAACTCCACTGGTTATACACCTCGTTCCTCTTTCAAACAAAACCAATTATTTGCGAGCAGCCTCCTGCTGTGCTTGGTAATGCTTTTCTTGTGCATGTAAATCTCACAGCAGCTGAGTTAACGTGGAACCTTTCGTATCACTAATACTCAGAATAATAGCTCAATCAGAATCGAATTACCTCATGTAACCAACAATTAATTTGGCCCATTCTGAGAGAAATTTAATGACATTTGAAGTGGGTGGTACATGTCTTCTAAAAACTCCACAGATGAAAGCTTGTCATGTGAACGCTCCCACTGATTAAATTATGTTTACTGCTTTCTGGGAAAATCTGAATCACGCCGGGTGCCGCAGATTCTGAGAAACGTAGTAAACATTCATAGGTCCTTGTTGAGTATGACTGAACTCTTTGTTTTAACCTAAAACAGGTTGCCTCATCGCAATATTTTTCTTCAGTAATATCATGGGAATCATAAATTTAATTTCATTATAAACGTAAAAAAACACTGTAAACCACCGCCAGTGTGACGCTGGCACTGCACTTTTATAGCTACCCAGAAAGATCTGGGCCTTCTGTGAAACTACATGATGAGTCACACTCTCTAATTTATGTTGAATTCATCCAGAAGCAGAGAAAATACAATTTAGGTCGAGGCAACATCGGGGGAAGCTCATCACAGCCGGAGCTGTCCTGAATATTCCATTACCAACTATGTAGCTGTCATTTGTACACAAATGCTCCATTTGCGGAGTTTTGCAGCACAGTCCCAGCAGATTTAGTTTTCTCTCTGCCCCCTCGCTAAGAAGGGAACTAAGAAATGTGACTTTGATTATTTGACGGCCACGACAACAGAGGGATCTGCAGCTCTCACCAGCACATGACATGTCCGCCTTTATATTGTATTCACACAGAACAGACCATTTTCACCCTCGCCTGTGTAGCTGTGGATTAACATTAGGGGATTCTGTGTTAACTTTTTCACATCCAAATCACCAAGGTGTCTACGTTTAACCCCGTCAACCTCACAACGCAGCATTGGCCTGTTGCCATAGCACCCGCAGGAGGAGGAGGAGGAGGAGGAGGGCGCGGCCTGCAGTGAGGCTGTCATGCTAATTAAACGTGATGTTAGCCATACGGTGCCATTAGTGGCCCGGTTTCTCTCGTCATTCCCGTGACCCTATTGGATCTGCAGCACGGGAGACAGGCCAGGGTAACGGGACTGACAGCACGGGTCAGAGGTCAGCTGGTGGGGAGAGAGAGAAGGAGGTGCGCTGACTGTTGGGCAAAATGTAGACACGCGTGTTCTCGCTCTGGCTGTCTCCTTCTCTCAGCTCGCACTTGTACTTCGTATATTCCCACATTCCCTGTCTTTGTGACGGGAGTTGAAATTGAATTGCAAAAAAATGCAGCACTCCTGGTCCTTTTTAGAATTAGTAGGCTTGTCATTCACCTCGGTCATTAAATATTCACCAGATGGATTTGATTCCACATTGAGGAAAGTAAGTGATAGCCAGTAGTGCGGAGAAACATAACCCGGTATAACCTCTTTTTTATTGTTTTATGAGTAGTTTCTGTGTGCCAATTTGGCATGCGTTTAATTTTTTACCATCACATTCCACCTCAGTTATTTGATTGAGGAAGGTATAATTTATAATGTTGTCGTCGTTACAAATGCACCGTGAACTTTCTGTCTTTCTAACCGCGTAATAACAGCTCAATGTAGCCACCTGTCATCTGTGCAGTAATGAGGCAAGTGAAGCCGCAGTTTCTGACTGAGAAGCTGTCCAGCATTTTAATGACGGGCCCTGTCATAGTGGGAGACCTGGGAATAAATGAAAGGGGGAAATAAAAACAATGGAAACACACGGCATCGGAATGTGAAATTCATTGTCGCCGCAGTTGCCATGGTCACCTGCGGAGAGGATGGGAAGCAGGAGAGTTAATAACTCATCTCAGGGAGGGAGGGAAGCTGAGGAGATGTGTAGGATATGAGCTTGTTCAATTAATCAGCCTCTCCCACTTTAACCCTCTCTCTCTCTTACTCTCTCTCTCCTTCTCTTCCTCCCTCTCTCCTCTGCACTATTGCCCTTTCTCTCTGTCTCATTCGTTCTTTCTGGCTAATTAACAGTCAAGTGTGTCTCCAGTGGGTGAAACATGAAGTAAGTGTGTGTGTGTGCGTGTGTGTTCTCCCCGCGGGCTACACTGCCACTCGTCCCCTCATTCAATCATTTCTCCAGTGGATTTTCATTTGGTCAGCCAGCACCCAGGGCCAAGTACGAGGCTTCTAGTTCTATAGCACGCCCTAATGCAGACACGCACACATGAACACGCGCACAGAAAACTCCGCCCTGTCTTAGCACTGCAGATTCCTTCCAGTAGATTTGCTCTGCCTTTTTGTTATTTCTATGAATGTGGCTTCAGAAACGGTTTATTGTGAACTATTGGTATTTATTTCTGACTTGGAACTTGACTTGACTTGGACTTTCCACCTCTGTGTTCCCCTTTTTCAGGATTGTGTGCCGACTGAATGATGCAACAGGTTACAGGGTGCAGGAGGCTCAGGTAGAAGTGTGTGTTAGGGACTGCACTCACCCCGACTACAAAGCAGTGTCCACCAAGGCCTTCACCTTTGTGGTAAGTGTGCGTGTTGTAGGAGCGTTGCTACAAAGTTACAGCTAAGATAAGTCTTTTTTTGGGGGATGATTTTGATACTGTATTTGAACATCTCTGTTGAAGTTCTGCAGCCATTATTTATCCACCTGTCCTCTGCCTGTGTCCCTCCGTAGTCTCCGTACTTTACCCGTGTCCTTCCGTCCACTGGGCCGCTGTCCGGAGGAACAAGGATCACCATTGAAGGCAGTCATCTCAATGCAGGCAGTGCTGTAGCGGTGAAAATAGGACTTCACCCCTGTCGCTTCGAGAGGTGAGTGAATCCACTTTTAACATCATTTGAATTGTGAGCTCATATTTGATGACAACCCCAGTGTTATGTTTTGATTTACAACTCGTATCAAATTATTGGAATTAGCTTTTTTTTAGCATGCACATGTTTTTGTCAGAAGATGTCAGAAGTTTTCTTTTTGGCTTATGCTCCTCAGAAGATCATTACAAGTTCTAATAATTCCCCCACCTATCTTTTACTTCTGCCATCTTTCCCTTTTTCCTGTGTTTTGATAATTATAGTTATTCCCTGTTTTAAAAGAAAATCACCTGTTTTTTCCCCCCCTGGTTGCTGCCTTTTGATTTGCAGAAGGTCTGAAAAAAGGCTACCGGCAAGAAGATGACCTGCAGTACTGTAATTCACAGCAATTGTGAGAATGACAGTGTAGCCTTTCTCCGGGAAGCTGATATCATTGTTCAGTTGTGCTGTGAATGACTTAAGTGCATGGCCCACATTTTGTCAGATATATGACTATAATTTGGAAGGAACGATATAGTGTTGCATGCAATTGGAAACTCCGATTTTTCCAGCTTTAAACTCGTGTTTGAAATACTTAAAAAAAAAAAAATTAATACTTTTTGTTTTTTAAGAATAATCTGCCACTGTTATCTTACATTGTCACTCACTCTGCAAGAGATTGTGCCAAGATTTCAAGAAGAGGAGACACATTTTATATGACTCTAATTCCTTGAGCTGAGGACTCAATTGTTTCCTTGAGTTCCTGGCAAAGTGACAGAGAACTGAGCTCTGGACTAAATCCACTCATGTATGGTGTCTGGCAGATGGCAGAGAGAGGAAACCTAACTGTAAAAGATTGTCAGTGAACTAAAACACTGAAAGGACTTTCCAGGAAAAATCTTCACTAATGAAGGTGAATATTGGAACAACAGGGAGAATATGTTTACACTCCTCATACATTGTTCCAGTGTAGCTGAGGCACTAGTCCAGGGTTTTTCTTATTTGTTTCTTTCTTGTTTCTCTTTCAGAACACATTTCTCTATAACACTGGTGTTTTTATTATAGTGGTTCCCTTCTCTCAGGCAACAAGTGACAGGTTAAACTAATGAGCTTGGACCGATCAAGTTCTTTTTATATCATATCAAAAGAAAAAGTAAAGGCCAATTTAAAGCTCTGAAGCACATCCCGAGAAAGGTGAACATAATAGTCTTGGCCTTTCATTCGCTGAGCAGCAATAACCTTTATGGCCAAAGTAATGAACTGGTTGAGTCCATCTCTTTTAATGTGTCTTTGTATTCAGTGGGGCCTCCGCTTTAATCAAAACCTATTTACCCCAAGTCACTCATCCTCTTATCTCCGCCTGCAACCCCATTTCTTTCCTTCTCTTTTCTTTCTTTCTGTATATCCCCCTCTTGGCTTTCCTTTGTGCGGCCGCAACCTTGTCAAAAATACGTACGCGGCGCCACAGACGCTCTCGGCAGCGACGCTGTTGTGAGACTGGTTGCCGTGGAAACGCAGCACTTTAGCAGAATGTGTGTGTGATGTTTTTTTTTTTCATATCTTCCTTTATTTTTTTCTCCTTCTATCTTCAGTCCCTCTTCAGTCCCGTTTCAGTCTGAGGACGCTGTCGAGATGTGTCCGACAAAGACGCCCGATTCCCCCGATTCTTTGCTTTCTTTCACCGTTTTTCACTCGTTTATCCAAACCCGACCCCACCCCGTCGCAAGCCGCGGGGCTTAGAATGGGTTTCCACTCTTTCATCTTCTCCACCATCTCCTGTCTTTCTGTGGATTTCACTTTCACAGCAGATAACGGGGGAGGATTTGTGTACGGATCAGCTTGTTCTACTCGTGTTCAAAATTTCACACTGCGCCGCCTGCCATCATGCCTGCGCAATGCACACACCCCATTTGCTCACACTTGCGGTGCTCTGTAGGATGTTAGCAGACGACGACTGACACAAAACACATACTCGCACAATGTTTAATCTTCTACCTGCACACTGTATTTATATGCAAATCCATACTTCCAAACAGTCAAAGCACACCTGCTCAACACACTGCTGTCTCACAGGGAGCTGTCCCTCCCGCCGCTCGGTCAGCAGTGTGTCCCCCTGTCAGGGGTAGGGGACGGTGGAATGAGCCACTGGAGTGGAGCACAAAGTTTCTGGCAGCGGTACAAAGTTTCCCAGCAGGTCACAGCTGGCTGCCTGTCTGCTACGAAGGGAGTTACATCACACAGAGAGACGACCAGCCTGATCTGCCACTTCAGATCTATCAGCCAGAGAAAGCGCAGGAGGGAAGGACAGAGAGACAGAGAGCTTTGAAATACATCATTCTGTGATTCAGGCTGATGAAACCACGGCTGGACAGACTGAAAGATGTCGGCCATGTGGATAGGCGACTGTGTCACCACTGTGTGTGTGTGTGTGTGTGTGTGTGTGTGTGTTTTCTTTTTTGTCACATCTGATAAATAATGTATGAGTTATTTCAGGGTTATAATAAGGATTCACTTCAGTTTTTATTCTGTGTGTCTGTCGGAGAGTCAGCTCCCAAATACTCAACAGTCCACTTTAAGAGAGGCCATCCGCAACCTTTTTATATAACATCTCTTTTTCTCTTTCTCTCCTGTCCTCCCGACTTCATCTCCTGCCGTTCTAGGCGGAGCAACAAGGAGATAGTGTGCGTGACTCCGGCGGGGCAAACCGCGGGTACCACCCCGGTCATGGTGGACATCAACTCTGCTGAGCTGAGGAACCCAGAGGTCAAGTTCAACTACTCTGACGATCCCACCATCCTCAAGATCGAGCCCGACTGGAGTATCGCCAGGTGAGGACACAATAAGGGCTTTTCCCTCAGATAGTCCGGTTGCAGCAAAAATTTACCTTTTTGTATGAACGTCAAGGATTGTCTGTGTTGCATAGAAGCTTACAGCGATCTCAAAACCCAAGCATGATTGGTTAATTCTCGCTTTTTCCTGCATTGCGCATGTCAACCCTGACAGGAATTGAAGGTGAATAGTTCAGAGGATGGGTTTGCAAACTGGGCAATATCGGAGTAATTGGTGTATTTTTCAAGCTCTGCTGCGCCATGTAGCCAATTCTGTCGGATTTCATGCAAAATGTCATGATTATTTCATTATCTGTAGTTCACATCAACACAGTTTTTGATTTGCGATTCTGCTTGATGTACTTCTATAGAACAGATACAAATGCATCAATACATTATTAATACCTGGTGGTGGATGTGCTAACCATTAATGCCTTTTTCCAAGGAGCATAGTCAACTAAACTGAAAGATGAACTCTCTGTACAATTTGATAAATGTAATATTCTGCAAGCATAGGCTGGTTCTGAAAGACAAAAACTAAACATTCGTCTCCATTTTCACACTGTTTTTCATTTCAAAAGTAAATCTTCAAGAGCAGGAGCAGCAGTAATGGAGGCTCCTGAAGCAGTGCACTGCTACAGTTGATGAGTTGCAGCAGAGATGTATCTGTAAATATTACTTGACTTATTGAAATGAGACTACATACCCACGGGAAGACTTCTTGTGCAAACACAAGCTGTGTTGTGGAGGAAAAAATAAAAAATAAAAAAGCTGGGAGCTACCAAGTGCTAATGGGCTCACTTGCATGACCTAGAAACTCTTCTACTCCTCAGCTCAGAAATGAAGCCAGCACACACACACACAAACACACACACTGTTGACTGTCTCATTTACTTCAAAAGTATAATTCCAGGAACATGTTGTGAGTTTTTTATATATATTTCTTGTTTTGTAATTAGAGCAACTCTATACAGTATATTCCAGGTTTTTATTTAGTATCACCTCTTAGGAGGGCCCACATTAGATTTTTCCACCGGACACATTGTCCGTTCAAACAGTCTAACAATCCACTTCTGCATCATCGCAGGTGGTTGAGGTGAAAATGGGAGCCGCGTTTAAAACTCTGCAGGGAGGAAAAAGTCTCTTGTCATGCAAAAGAGGTGTGAAGTCTCATTTGGAATGGCATGCATAAAGTAGTCGAGGGTTGGCAAGGGGAAAGGAGAATGAAAGTGTTGGTTCCAACCTTAGGGGGGGGGGAAATAACCTCGGCACTCGGCTTGTGTTTGGTGTTTCACTCGGCGCTCCCAGAGGAGGAGGTGCATTGTTCTCCAGGCCAATCACGCTTTTATTTACCGAGCTATTTTGTCACCGCGTCCCCTTTCGTGACCCTTTTGACGGGGCGATTTCAAACAGCGCTGAGCCTCCCTCTTCCAAAACACAAATCTGACATGACTCAGACTTGTTCCCCTCCCTTCAGGAAGAGGCTTTTGTGGTGATGACAGACACGCATGGCACTGTGAACATTGCGTGACACACCACTTTGTTTACACAGTGTAGTACAGTTCACTCAGTGCACCATTAAAGTGTGCACTGTGTGTGTGTGTGTGTGGAAAGGATTCTTATCTTCTCACAGAACTACTCTGTTGAGTGTTGCTACATATTGATACAAAGCAGATTTTTACTGATCTTGAGCTTCTTGTTCACAGTTTCCTCTACATGTTCACAGCTCTATCTTATCCCGCCAACAAAGGTGTAACTGTATGTAAATCTCCTTTTGTCTGCTCACTTTTCACACCAGACTCTATTCACCACTTCGACATCTGCCAGGCCTGGGACTGGCTTTAGATACCGGCTCCATCTGGCCTTAGAAAAACACAGCCAACCCCCTGGATGTGGATGCTTTGTCTTGTGGGAACTGTGTCCGTGTATCTTTACATTTAAGGATGCTCTCGTTCCATCATGGAATGGATGTTATGTTGGCTGAGTAGATCACAAGTCCTCAGCTGCCACTGCTCAGAGAGAAAAAACGCCAGAGCCTCTGAAATGGTTGATATTCACGTAGAAGAGCTTTCTTCCAAGGCTTTACAGCACTTGAATAATGACACAGAATAAGCTTTTTTTTTTGGTGTATCATTGCCTGTATGAAACCTAGCAATATACCAGCCAGCGTATCATTTGCTGTGTGTGTTCTTTGGTGCCAGTGGTGACTCACAGTCGCACTAGGCTTCAAGCTTCGCCTTACCCCTCTCCAGTTTTTAGGTTGTATGTTAACTTATTTAGCTGCTGTCAGAACGCCTCACATCAGATAAAGTTCAGCCTCTCAGGCCAGCAGAGGCTGTCGAGGAGGCATTGTGGGGGGAATAGGACTCTCACCCATATTACCCATGTCTCGGCTGGTCAGCGTCACATAGACCCGAATAGGTCACAGGTGTAAAGGTTACGGAACATGTCAGATCACTGACAGCGGTGCATTCGCCGAGTGAATCTCATGCTTAAAAATACTGCAGTGCAACTTTAATACGCTGTGGAAATATCTCCCCTGGCTTTCAAGAGGTGCGGAGGAGAGGCCAAAAGCTTCGGCTCTCAGGAGTAATGCTACACATTCGCTCATTCTTCCCTCCAGCCTCCATATCGGTTTAAAGCCGCTTTTAACATTCATGCAAGGGGCTTTAGCGTTGCTATCATAACCTGAAAATGGGCTCCCGTGAATAAGCAGGCGGAAGGTTATAGCAGGAGCGAGCATTAATGGTATATCGCTTACTGGAGGGGCCTCTTCGACTGATAGGCTGCACTCGGACCCTGCAAGACCGAAAAAGTTCAGCAGGAGGTGCATGGATGTGTGACACACACAAGTGCACATGGAATTGTTTTAATTTCCCAAGTACTATTGTATAATTGTGTTTGTCCTGATGTCTTTACAACAAGTGTTGCCATTTCTTTTTTTAGTGGAGGAACCATGTTGACCATAACTGGAACCAATCTGGCCACCATCAAGGAGCCCAAAATGAGAGCCAAGTATGGAGCTGCCAAGTCAGAAAATGTAAGTGGTCGGATCCAGGCACCCACACACAGTTTTTATTGACAAAACAAAAAAAAGCAGTGACTTGACTTGGCAAGTGAGACGGAGTGAGACCAATATAGACACACAGGTGTCTCTCTCTCTCCCTCACCCACTGCCTCCGCTGTCTCCCTCTCTGTGGAAAACTCATTTTCAGGCAATGCACACACTCCTGGGACACAGACACGGACGCACACACCTGACCCGTCGGTCAACCAGCCAAGGGCCCATTTTCTGTTTGTTTTTGATGTTGAATTTCCT
This sequence comes from Anarhichas minor, assembly GCF_050575085.1. Classification (NCBI taxonomy): domain Eukaryota; kingdom Metazoa; phylum Chordata; class Actinopteri; order Perciformes; family Anarhichadidae; genus Anarhichas; species Anarhichas minor. Next base: position 9,588,879 of record NW_027466467.1, on the reverse strand, counting down.
TTTAGCAGTTTAACCTTTGAAATGTCAACCAGCAATAAAGCGGCTCTGGCAAATCCCCCTCTCTTCACCTAGCACCACGGGGCTTAGCTAACCTTTCTCCCGCTCTTGGCTGAAAGTAAAAATATCCCTTCTGTTTCCTTTGTCAACCTCTCTGCAGTCATTTTTATTCAGCTTGGTTAATGTTTCTGTTGACCTATAAACACAGTTGTGTTCCGTGCCTTTGTGATTTTACACACCCTTTGTGTGTGTGAGTGTTCATAATGTGACATATAGAACACAATGTAAGGCTATAACACGCTGTGAAAGTATTCAAAGATCTCTTTAGCCGTGCTGTGTCATTGTAAACTGCTACTGGCTGACCTCTCCGTTTTTTTCTGTGAGTCATTACAGTCTAATTTGTTCTTCGGTGACTGATTTAAGTGTCGAACCCCACAGGGGATTTCCAGATAATATCAACACTGATTACAACACTGATGTTATTAAGCCAGCCTCTTCCTCATTATGTCATTACGGAGACATTTAATCACTCGTATCACATGACCCTGTTTCAGCCGTTATATGTGTTTTTGATTATGTATTGTTAAGACAACCTTTTGAGTTATTATTTTAAAATGTACTTTGTTTACATTTCTTGCCAATACTGCAAACAGTGTAAACAAGGTTGAAACGTTGTCTGATAAAAAAGGGAAATCACCATGTCAAACTTGTTTCAGCTCTTAAGCATATTCTCTCCCCCGTTCTCGTTCCCTCCTGCCTTTTTTCACTTTTCCTTTTTTCCTGTATGTTCTCTCTCCTTCTCCAGAACTGCACGGTTGTGAACAACACCGTGATGGTGTGTCTGGCGCCCTCTGTGGCCGGATCTGACAAAAGCTTCTCGGAGTCGGGCAGCCGTCCTGATGAGATCGGCTTCGTCATGGACGACGTGCGCTCCGTGCTGGTGGTAAACGAGACTTTCAGCTACCACCCGGACCCCGTGTTCGAACCTCTGAGCCCCTCGGGCATGCTGGAGCTGAAGCCCGGCTCACCACTCATACTCAAGGTAAATTGCCTTGTGCTCTTAGCATTGATCTGTTTTGGCCTTGTCTCTATCTAGCTTTGCTTTACATCCATCACAGCCTTTCTCTTTTTATTCTTCTCTTGACTTTTCTATCTATCTTTTTTTTTTTCTTCAGTTTCCACTCTCACGTCTTCTTCCTCTGTCTCTACCTTTCTACATCTTTTCTGTTCTGTGTTGCATTCTGTCTCCTTTTTTGCATCACCTTTCACATTTTATTTCTGATGTCTGTCCTCTCTCCTTTCACAGTAGACCAGGCATGGGTGGGGGGGGAAATTATTCATACGTTTGAGGGAATGATGTCAGGTTGAAGTTTGTGGTGGTTTTGCATCACAGCTGTTCATCGAAGGTTGCTCTGTAAAGGTGTGGGATAAATGTCTTAAAACTCACGAGGACTCCAGGACAAAAGAAGGGTAGCTGAGTGTTAAAGCTCAGTTGAAAGCAACATTAAAAAGCTCAATTTAACAAATAATTATTTTAGAAAATGCTGCAGCGACCTCCCAGTCAGCATCCAACACAACTGATAACAGGCTGACAGGAATTTGAAAGCGTTTGCTGGAAACATTCCTGTACAGAACGTTGGCTACCTTCTTCCTCTTTCTTTGAGTTTTCTTTCAACACAGCCGTCTGTCAGATGTGCCTCAACCTTGAAAGATGTTATTTCTTCGCCTGCTTTCTCCATTGAGGTTTGGAGACCTTTAAGAAAGAAAAAAAAACAGAAGTCTCTTCCATAACGCCTCCTTTAATATCAGGTGCAAAGGAAAGTAATGTTTATAAAGTGGACCCACGCGTTGCTATGCCACCTGCTCAGATTTTTATCAGATAACTTCTGAAGGGAGACTTCATAGCCATGTTTACTCTGAGCCATAGAAGCAGTATGCATTTGAATCCAGAGCGCGTTTAGAAATGCTTTGCACCACCCACCCCCGCTCTGTCTTTATGTAATTTCACCTCTCCCCGTTGAACTTCAAAGACGCAGGAGCGTGAGAGAAAATGATCATGCAATTTCATGGAAAACGAAAGCCTTTTTTCTCTCTCGGCCAATCAGGGTGGAGTTTTAGAAATGAAGACACGTGCCTTTCTCCCCTGTAACTTTACATATAATTCCATAATGAAAAGCTCTGATTGCCCCACCGTGCTCCGTGTAAAGAATTGCAATAATAAGCAGCACAGGAACGGCATCCTATTAAGTAATTGTGGAGGAATTAGATGTTCATCGAGATCTTAAAGCAATTATTAGCGCGGTAGCGCAGTTGCACACTCTGCAAAGCACAGTGAGTTAGGATGAGGAGGGGTAGGTAGAGGCAGCAGAGGAGAAGAGATGTATTTATTGTACTTCCCAACACATTTTTAAAGTCTTTGGCCTGCATTTATGCTTGTGCCAGGCCTTATCCACCAGATCATGATCAAATGATCAAATTTCTTATTGGCAAAATGTATTTCAAGTTACATTTTTACCTCTAGAGCAATATCAAAGACTTAGAATGTGCACAGGTTTCTCATATTTTGATGCCTGACCGGTCAGTTATGTGCAGTGGCACAGTTGCTATGGCTACCTGCAGTTTAAAGTACCTTGCACACTTATAAGCGCTGTGGCTGAACACCTGGCGGACACTTGCCAGTCAATCAGAAACAAGTATGGGGGATTTTTGGCAGCATAAATCACAGTCAGTGAATCAGTTTCCATTCATTCTCTGTAATTATTATTCTATTTGTGTGGACCACCTCAGACCTAGATCTTATGTAAGTAACCGAAGTTTGTGTGTGTGTGTGTCTGTTTCCAGGGCCGTAACCTAATTCCCGCAGCCCCAGGAAACGCTAAGCTGAACTACACGGTGCTGATCGGGGAGACGCCCTGCGTTCTCACCCTGTCTGAGAGCCAGCTGCTGTGTGAATGGCCCAACCTGACCGGAGAACACAAAGTCACTGTGAGTAAAACTTTCATATTTGTTTACATTACTGAATGTCCTCCCATCATGTGAGTGTGTTTCTTTATTAAGTTAACTTGATATGTCACGCACGGGGCAGAGCATGGGGCCATCCAGGGCAAAGTGTTTGGATTCAAACCTGAAAATGAGCATCATCCATCTCCCAGGTTCAATTTTACTATCTTAAGTACCTGTTATTTCGTCATCCCACTTGATTTCTCTCCTTGCCACCTCTGGAGCATCTGTCTTTCACATTTCTTTCAGCCGCTCAGCCCATCTTCTTCTTCTATAGCTCCTGTTCTCAGTGCTGTTTCCGCTGTGCTATTCATCCCCCCTCTTTATGTCAATCCACTTCCTGCCTTTTTTATTCATTCAACTCATTCTTTCCTCCCCATCCATCAGACCTAAATCTCTTTAATTACTCTAGATTTCTCTTCCCCATTCATATAGCTGCAAGCACACAAACACACACACATCCTGTCTCTTACACCGTTGGCACTGTTTGTGACTGTATTTACGTCTTAGAAGCTTTTGATCGGTCTCTTTTGGCTGGCATCCACCTTGGGATTTGAACAGTATTGATATTCAATAGAGACCAAAAAATGGCGAGTGGGCGTGAGAGGTCTGTGTCTATTTTTACCCTCCATTTGGTATTTCATAGACGTAAGCCAGTTGAAGATGGAATAAAAGAAGAAGAAAAAAAAGATGGGGGGGGGGGGGGGGGGGGACCATATCCCAACGGTTTTTTCTCATTCATGTGTTCTGCAAACCAGAACTGTTTTGATGTGATATGGCTGAAAGTCAGATGGGTGTGTGACTGTGTGTACTTGTATCACTGGATCCAAAGACGGCCCGGGGGCACAGATGTTGCCTCCCCCAACCCAGATATAAAGGGTTTTGAGGAGTTTTGGCCTGCACTTGGCTCAACACGACACAGCTTGGTTTGTCAGTATAAATGCAATATGGGATTTAGCACTGTGGCACCTTGCAGCATTTTTTTTCATCACTATTGGATTTAAAGTAGTTGTGGCCAGATGTGGGCCTGTAGGATTTGTAAGACTTTCACATCTAATGTATTTTCTATTTCATGTAACTCTGAATGAAAATGATTTACAGCTTCAGCTTGGAACCCTGCCAAATACTGCTGCAAACAGACCCACTTTTTATTTTAATGTAGTTTCAAGATAATGTAACTTTCCTGTGTGTGTCCATCTACTAGGTGCGTGTTGGAGGCTTTGAATACTCACCGGGGACCTTGCAGATCTACTCGGACAGCCTGCTCACTCTGCCTGCCATCATTGGTATCGGAGGAGGTGGCGGCTTACTCTTGCTGGTTATCATTGTGGTGCTGATTGCTTATAAGAGGAAGTCGCGGGACGCCGACCGCACCCTCAAACGGCTGCAACTGCAGATGGACAACCTAGAGTCCAGGGTGGCCCTTGAGTGCAAGGAAGGTGAGTTTTGACAAAACGTGGTCATAAGAGAGGCGTGACGCTGACCGCTCAAACTTCACAAGTTACTTCTATAGTGCTTGTGTTCTCCTAGTTCCTTTTCATATTTCTCACTTCTTGGTTCTCTTCATCTTTTTACCCAAATAACTCCCATGTCCCCAAATAACTTTCTGTAAATTGCTGCAGTTTGCCTCAAAAGCTCCACTACTCCCATTCAATAGTCCTATCCATTTCTCTCCCTGCTTTCTCTTTCACTCTCTATTTCTCCCAGCCTCTCGCTGCCAACTGTCCCCCTGCTGTTAGGTGGCAGCAGTGTGTGTGTGTGTGCCTGTGTGTGTGTGTGTTGGTGTGTTTCCAGAGGAGTACTTTGATCTGAGCCAGCCACCAGATGTTGGCTCTCCACCCCATGAGAGAGCTGCCTGGCTGGCCTCACCACCATCCACACTGAGAGAGGGAGAGGGAGATGGAGGTTAGATAGATACAGGGCACAGAGGTGGGAAAGTGAGGTATGGTAAGGGGGGAGGGGTTTGGCAACGACTGAAGCAGGGGCAGAGAGACTTACACACCAGTACATTAGCATATATCTATTTGGCAGTAAACAGCATGGATCCATTGAGAGCCTACTGATGCCGTTACTGGTTTGTCTGGCAAGAGAGAGAGAAGCAGATGGGGAGAAAGAGAGAAGGAGAATACTGATAACTATGATCATCAGACTACATTTGAATAAGAGTTCACTTCACGTGTTGCACTGCTTTAGTAAACCTCAAATATAACAATGTCAATTGATTGTAGGTACTTGTAGGGGTGATCAAGGTGTTTACTGCGAAGCACTAACATGTAGAAAAATAGAAATATTAGCTCAGACACGATATCGACAGATATCAGTATTCTTAAAACAATAAATATCGGGGAAAGATACAAAAAGAATGGTCAAGTTATTGCAATAGTGACCAACATATCTTGACTCCCCTAGTTATGGGTCAAGCATCACAAAGGCCAGAAACTGGAGAGAAGCTGCTGGCCAATCAGAGCTTTGCAGGCATGATTAAAAATGGCGACATCATCTTACTCCATAGCTTGTTAGCTACCTAGCGACATCCATGAAAAATTAAAATGTAAAAGGCATGACACAGATGTACAGGTTGTTGTTTATCAATTTAAAGAAAATAAACAAGTCTCTACTACGTGACATACTAACGATGGGTTAGGGCAACACGGAATCAATTCCAACAGAAAATTGGCTGACAATGAACACAATTTCAGGCTGAATGAATGAAGAAAAGTGAACGGCAAAGTCTGATTGTCAGGCAATGGTAAACACCCACATCTTTCAAATTCCCCGCCCCAGAATGTTTTTAACTGTGCCAGTCATCTGCTCAGGGGATGACTGTGTGTGTGTGTGTGTGTGTGTGTGTGTGCGTGCACTCGACCTGACACTCAACTCTTCAGGCCCTGCTCTTTTTTTTTTTACTTCTCGCAATCTCACACACACACACGCATATAGACTCACACAGTGGGTCAAACAATGATTGGCTGGGGTGTGTGGCGGTGAGTCCAGGTGCCCTGACCCTGTCTGTCCCCCACTGTCACCACTGTCTGGAAGACGACAACAGGATGGATGGAAGGAGAGGGACGGAGCGAGGGAGATAAATAAGGCAGAGAACTTGTGAGGGGAGAAAGGGAGGGGAGGTGGGCACTTAAGAAGGATGGATCGGAAGATTAGGAGAGAGGGGAAAACAAAAGGCGAAGCAGAAAGTACTGAAGAATAAGAATTTTAAAAAGGAGAGCGAGAGAGAGAAGGAAGTTGATATGAGGATAGTGGGCGATAATGCTGGAATAATACTAATACTAATAGAATACTAATATTTCGGTGCAGAAGGAGATGGGTGCAAAAGTAAGAGGACAACATGGAGTAATAAGAAGGGAAGTGATTAGAATATGTGGGGGAAAAGATTAATGAGGTGGAGTGAACAGCAAACAGAAATTGAACAGATAAGTACAAATATTGAATATATATACTGTATATAGATGAAAGAAGTGAAGAGAAAATATGCATCAGGGTAGAGAAAAGAGAGGCTGATGAGAGATGCAGAGAGAGATGGATGGCATGAGTGAGCCAAACTAACAGAAAGATGGAGGGATGTAGCAGAGGAGAGGCAACCATCGGGGGGAGAGAGGTGACCTCTAAGATGTCACTTTGAAGGGAAGAAAGAGGGAGAAAAAGAGAGATAGGAAGATAGGGATAGGGTGACACAAGCCATCTGTTAGTCTGGGCTTTGGTTCATTATTTGTTTGGGTTGTGTATCCATGTGTTGGTGTATTTTGGGTGACACTATAGGGCACACACACAGTCGAGGTAATGGAAGCGTAAAGCTGTATATTTCCTCCTCAAGGGAGTTTCGTATGTATAAAATGGAATCAAGGCAGTACAGCAAAAAATATATGCACTATTATATGGGAAGTAAGTGAGAGAATGGATTTGATCCCATTTGTTCCCTCTAGATGTGGCTTGTGAAGCCACTGGAGTATACAGAACGGGGTCAGAACACACACTCGTAGGGAATGGAAAATGTGTAAAAACACTGACACATGCACTCACATTAATCATCTGGGCACTATGTGTTCAGCTGTGGGGCAAGACAGGAAAAAGTGTGTGTGTGTGTGGCTGCTGTAGTACAAGCGTGTGTGGTGGCAGCGTGTTATGTGTGTGTACTCACAGGCTCATGTTCCTGTGTGCACTTCCATCCTGAACTCCCCTCCAGCCACTGAGACTCACAACACTTTCCTCTCTCTCCTCCTTCCCTCCATCTTTCTCTCTGCTCTCAGCATTGAGCGATCACATAATGCTGCTTTTCACAGCTACTCCTCCACACGCCTCCGTCTTTTCCTCACTCTCACCTGTGTTGCCTTTTATCTACTTTAAAACGTGCTGTTTCAGGAAATCATATTGATTGAGGCATGAATAGTAAAAGTCAAGATCAAGACTGGCTCTAGAGTTTATTTCAACTTTTGCATGTGTTGTAATTTGTATTATCTGCACCACAGCTTTTCCATTCTTCTCTTTTTTGTATCCTTTTAAAGGGACAGTTCGGGTGTTTTGAAGTGGGGTTGTATGAGGTACTTATCCATAGTGAGTGTATTGAACAGGTACCTGCAGGCGAGTCTTTTAGCTCTGCCATTTTATTAGCACTCGCCATGGTGTGACCGACTCGCACGCCAATCCGCTTGTTGTGTAAACCTCAACACCTGTTGCTAACAGTGTACGGCTAAAGGCACCAATCTTGACCGTTAGAGGTTAAGGATCGGTTAACAAGGCTATTGATCAGAAGAAAAAAACAAATGCCAACATCCCTAAGAGCAAAGCAATGTGCCGCTGTGGACGGGAGCAGCAGCAAAACATATGTAAGCCACCAAAAATTGAATTTAATGTAAATTTAAATACAATTTAAAACACCCAAACTATCCCTTTAACGTTTGAAGTCTGAACTTCCCAATTATTTGGGAAGATAAACATAATAATCATTACGAGAGAACACAATTTAGAAATTGGAGAATTAGTGATAAATCCCAACTTTCACCTCCTAAATAAATGCTTTTTTGCTAATCACCTTGATGGTGTTTCAATCTACGGTCTTTCCAAACATACCTATTTCCCAAGAAATCCCTTTTATGCACATGAAGAGATGCATTTTGCACGTATAGAAGCAGTGGTTTGTTTGGGATAAATAGGTACCAGAGCAAGTAAAGCAGGCCTCAGTCACTAAGTGTCTTTACTTTGTGTTTTGTGTTGGGACTCTGCTGACAGAAAGCTAAATGTAAAATGGAAGACTGATTATAAGTTGTCATCAAAATCAGGATATCAGTGTTGAAGACAAAAAAATCCTGTTTAGTCCGGTAAATATCCGGTAAAGTCTGTATTCAATCTTTATGTCACCTGAAACAAAACTGAAACTTAGAGTAAGACAACGTTCATGACATATTTCTATTTTGCGCAGCCTTTGCGGAGCTGCAGACCGACATCCATGAACTCACTCAGGAGCTGGACGGAGCAGGAATCCCCTTTCTGGACTACCGCACCTACGCCATGAGAGTCCTGTTTCCTGGGATTGAGGACCATCCTGTGCTTAAGGAGATGGAGGTACGGGTCAGTAGAGAGCAATTCACTCACATCCCCCCCCCCCCCACACACACACACATACACACACACAAACACACGCATGAAAGTAGTTCCGAATGTCTGTTTGTCATTAGAAAAAACAAAAAAAAAAAAAGGAAATGTTAAGCAATGACTTTGGTGCATAGTGGAAATATAAAAAGAGCCAAATTCATCAATCTGGAGTGTGATTAAAATTTTGGGAGAACAATATGCCTTTAAGTCTAGTGGAGATTTTTGTTTTGATCTGAAAGTCTGCTCTGTCTGTGCCATGGGTTGCTCAGTATAGGGTTGAGAGGAGTAACATTGGACATTAAAGAGCTCAAAAAAATAAATACAATACAAATTAGGTATTTTAGAGACTTGATTTGGTAAGGTAAGAATCTCCATTATATCAGAGGTGAACTATCTGAATGTGTCCACCAAACGTCTTGCATCTTAAGCAGTTCCGTAGTCGAGGGGTCGAGGCAGAAGTGGCTTCAAGGCACAACTATATATAGTACCAAAAAATTAACTTTGATGGGAGAAACTCTCAGGGCAAGCTCGAATGTCACGTAATGCAGTGAAGGCACCGATCTTCTTCGGGGAGTGAGCAAAGTCCGAGCTCCACTAAGACTTGGTAAAAGTGCTAGATTGCCTCTACAGGATCAAACCTGTTTGAGGCTTCTGAAGAAGCAATGTTTACACGTTCAATAAAATCCTATCCCCTCCACAACTGCTCCTTTTTCAAGAGGGAACACTATCACTCTCATAAAGCCAGGCTGTGTGGACGCTGTAACGCAGCATGCACAACTACCTCCATCATTTCTCTGTATACATTAGACTCTCACACATACATCACAAGGAAACGCACACTAGCGCTCCGCTGACATGCATGTATGGTGGCGGCTGCAGGGAGGGGGGGGGCTTTGAGACATGCAGTATCTGCTCGTGCTATCAACTGTATTCCAAAGGGATAGTGTAGCGCGACATTGGATTTTCATTTGTATGGCCCAGGCAATCACAGGCCACAGTAGTGCGCTAGCAAGCAGATCAATTTCTTATTACAGCATGAAGCTCACATTCTCACTTCAAGCCTCCGTTTCTCTCCCTCAGAGGGGGAGACCTGGCCCTTACTTTGAGAGAAGATGAGAATCGGTGGAGAGAGGGGGGGGGGCTGCGAGGGATGGGGGGGAGGTAAAGAGAACTGGTAATTGGGGAGAGCATTGGGACAATAATAGGTAGAAAGTGCAAAGCCTAAAAGCCTTGTTTTATGGATGCAACTGTAAACTGATGTTCCCTGTTTGTAGATACATGTGTTGTGAGTGTATCGGCATGTGTGCACATGTGGCCCTCTTACCAATACACCCTTCATCTAATATTCCTCCTTCTCACTCATACTCAACTATAACTCACATCTTCCTCTTCATCCTGATCTCAACCTTTTTATACGCCCACTCTTTTCTCTACCTCCCTCCCACTAATATTCTGCCCTTTTTCCTTTCTTGTACCTTTTCTCTAATGCCTCCTTCCTTTCACTTCTCTTTCTGTCTTCCCTTCTTCTAACTTTCCATCCCTCTCTTGCACTACATTCCCTCCTCTTTTCCAACTTTATCCCCCTTACCTTTCTGCTTCCTTAATCTACTTTCACTCCCTTCCTCCACTCTTCCATCCCTCTCCTCCTCTCCTCACACTCCTCCCCACCATCACCTCTGTGCCCTCCTCTCCAGGTCCCCGCTAACACGGAGAAGGCCCTGACATTGTTCGGCCAGCTGCTGACCAAAAAGCACTTCCTGCTGACCTTCATCCGCACCTTGGAAGCACAGCGGTCCTTTTCCATGCGAGACCGGGGCAACGTGGCCTCCCTCATCATGACGGCGCTGCAGGGAGAGATGGAGTACGCCACGGGCGTCCTCAAACAGCTCCTGTCTGACCTCATCGACAAAAACCTGGAGAGCAAGAACCACCCGAAGCTTTTACTCAGGAGGTACGAAAACAGGGAGGGAGACAGAGGGGTTGAAACTGGCTCGGACAAAAACATGTCACACAATGCACGGCTAGTTCCCCCACTGGGGGTTCAGGTTTGAGGTTACGTCCCTTTTGTTTATCATACTTCTCACCGGTTTAGGGCGTCCTTGAGAGGAAGGCCCCCCACTGAAAGTGAGCACCTTGAGTATTCAGCCTTCAAAAAACAAAAACAAAAAACTTCATTCTTGTTCCCTATTTTATGTGTCTTCATGTTGCCATGGCAGTTGTAATGCACATGCAAACCCAAGCAGATAGTTATACTCATTATGGTGCTAAAATAGGAGGAGAAATTATGCCAAAATGATAGAAAATAGAAGATGATGCTCTGTGAGAATGTCAAGTGCTTTGTTTTTTCTTGTACAGCTGACGTTATGGAGCAGGGAGGCAGGGGACTGGGACTGTAGCTTTTAGAGGCCTATGTGACGTTACCTCGTCTCTATCTCTCAACCTTGTCCCTGTCAGAGAGGATTACACCCCTGAGCACACACACACTCCCAGTGGAGCTGCAGTCACACACTTCTCGATCGTCTCTCACCCCCACACTGTTGGAAAGGTAGAGAGGGGAAAGGTACGAGGCATGGAGGGGATGTAAAGGGGAAACAAAAGGAGGATTTACAAGGGAGAGTGTGAGGGATAGAGAGAGAATGGATCAGTAAAAAGGGGAAATGAGCAGCAGTGGAAGGAAAGAATATGACGTGAAAGAGGAAAAGGCAACGAGACAAAGGTGGATGGAGAGACATGGTGATTGACAGAAAGAGAGGGCCAAATGTCTTCAGGGACACTTGGGCTGAAGGCAAATTGATGGAAGGAAAAACATGGGGGGGGGAATAGAAAGGATGTAGGAAGATGTAATATGGTGAGAGAGTAGATAGGCAAAGGGAGACAGACAGACAGGAAAAGATACACGTATTTAAGGAAAGACACAATTAGAGAAAGGGCCTGTCTCCAAATAAATTGGAATTAGACATTAAATGATAAAAAAAAAAAAAAAGTTACGTTTTTTTTCTCTCCTTCTTTTCCTCTGAGAGATATTTAATTAAAAATCTAATCAAATAAATGACTCTCAGCCAGTGTGTCTGTGTGAAGCCTTTTCCAATCCCCTCTTGGGGCGTACGGTTACAACACACTGTCCCTGCTAACTACACTAGCCTCGGGAGCTGGCATTAATAAGCTCGGCAATTATTACACATAGTTCACCCTGGTTTGGTCTTTTTCCTGCAAAAGATAGACTTCAGAACATTTTCAATTTTAGACATGTACACAGCAAAGCAAAATACTTAATAATCTGCTCCCATGTGAGTTCTCATCCCCTATGGAAAAATTACACTCTGGGTGCATTTGGTGTGATTGGCACATTATTGGCTCACACTTAGTGTCTTTGGCCAGGAAAGCTACAGTAACCCTTTTTGTAGTGCATGGTTAAAATCTTTCTAACGACGGGTGCAGTGACATGGTTTGCCTGAATGAGATGATGTTACAATTCGCCCACTATCATGTCCTGACATGGCCAAAAGCGTGTTCTGTCCAGGTGTATTCGCCTCCATCGTCCTCCATCCCTCCGTTCCCAGTTGCCTCATCCTTGATCCGCTGTATTTTGCTGACAGCCATGAAAAAAGCAAACTGCTCCACATACATCAAACAAAAGTCAAACAGGGAGGCATGCGGAAGCGTAGGAGTTCACGTCTCGTTACTGCTACAGGCCCTCGCTGGTTTCACCTGCACATTGGCCTAGTTTCCTGTGTTTCCCTTTATCTCCTTACTACTACACGGCTGTCATGAAAAAACAGAATTTCTGTGAAAAGTTGATAAGAAAATATATTGCTATGCTGTCATTTCTCAACAGAATATGCCTTTCTTCACCTCTTTGCACATGGTGCCTCGCTAATGACACAGAGACTAATGTTTACAAGAAGTGTGGGAATGTGGCCCAGTTAGACAACCCAGTAACCCAGCAGAAGGCTCCCTTGTACACCCCCCATTTATCTAGGAGGGAAAAAAAGGGCTGGATAATTAAGCAGTCTTCCTGTTTCTTCCTAATGTGAAAAGGAAGGATGGTGGAAAGCGAGGAGGTAAATCTGAGGACGATGACGGAGTGGGAGAAATAATCACTCCCCCCCCCCTCACATACCGTTAGTGCCGGTCTCCCTTTCAGCTGTTTAACAAATTAGGCGCAATAAGTCCGTTAATTACAATGCCTTTTAATAGCTCTGTTTTCATTTGCTGGTTGTTCACATGTGTCTTCTCAAGAGCGTGCACGTGCCGAGGTTCCCCTCATTACACGGCAGGTTTGTGATTAACGAGAGAAGTTAGTGAATTATACTAATTGCTGTATTTCTAATGAAGACGAGTGGGTGTGCTTGAAGGGGGGAAAAATGTGTGTGTGTGTGTTGGGGGGGGTTGGTTCGAAACAATGACAGAAATGAAGGGGTTTGTTTTTGCCAAGATTTGTTTGCATGTGATGATGGGGGGAGTTAAGGAGAGCAAGGGAAAGGGCTCGGTTGTTTGAAGGCGAACCGCACGACGATGATAATGCTGCGTGTTCTCTTTGATGTGCGAGCGTGTCTTAAACGCCTTTTCCCCCTATGATGAAAGTGTTGGTTTATGCACAGAGATTGTAGCCGGGGAGGGGGGCTGGAAACCGGGAGGGGCGGGTTAGGATGACTCCAAAAACCTCCCAGGGTCTTGTGCCGAGGTTTATGTGCTGCTTGAAAAAGGTCTTTCTCACTCTTCATTTCCATCCTCTAATTTTTCTTTTTCTGTTATTTCTCTCTCACCCTTCACCACCTCCTTTCTCTTCCCCTTCCCTTCACCGCTTTCCCAGGACGGAGTCAGTCGCTGAAAAGATGCTCACCAACTGGTTCACCTTCCTGCTTTACAAGTTCCTCAAGGTAAAATTGTCTGTCACACACACACACACACACACACGGCACAGAGACGCACACAACTTTTGAAGCAATACTAAAAACCGCTGCAGTTTGAGAATAGAGAAATGCCTCTCAAACATACACATTCACAGCTGCAGCATTAGATAAGGCAGAGGCAGCAGGCTTACCTATCCCTTACCTCTGCCTTTCATGTGGTAAATTCTCCTTTCTCAGAATTGAGGAAACTGTAGTCTGAGGCGCTGTTCAGACACAGCTGGTCATGTTGTGATCTCCGTAGCCCGTTGCAATAACCTGTCCTCTCTTTGTGTCCCTCACTGGAATTATTTTACAGCCAGGAAAGTGTGTGTGCATGCCTGCGTGTTTGTATCTCCCTTTAGTGCTTTGGGGCTTAGCATAAGAGGAAAGCAGAGATCTTACACAAATGCATTCTCTCATTTCTCTGTCTGCCTGTCTCTCCGTCTGTATGTTTTCTTTCTCTTTTTGAATTCTTCTCCCTCTGATATGGAATCAGAGAGACTTATTGAGGCTTAAACTGTGCTAAATTCTTGTTTCCAAACCCACATTCTCTACATTCAAACATTGCTGCAGCTAATCAGTTAGCAGCGGGGCCTTAAACCCCTCGCCAGGACAGCCATTCTGTAGGACAGTGAACCAGCCAAGCCCCCGGGGGTCCCAGTTAAACATCTGTGTGTGAGTGTGTCCGTTTTGGGTGTGCATGAATGTGTGTGTTTTGGCTCAGGACTTGACAGCCAGAGTTGGGTTCAGAGACAGGGGAGTGGGTTAAAGCTGTTAGGGAAGTTCAGACGAGACAAAAACAACGGAGGGAGGACGGGAAAAGGTGAAAGGATGTAGAAATGGTCAGAAGAGGTTGTGGATGGTTGAGAGGAAGTGTTGGGGATGTGAAAAAATGTTTTTAAATGAAAAACATGGATGAAGAGTGCAAGAGAGGGACATGGAGGGATTGGAAAGAAATGAGTGCTGAAGCTAAAGATTTGCTGTAGCTACTAGCAGCGACCTGGCTTTTATCTAACCTCTGCATTTCAGTGCCTCTCTTTCTCCTGACTTTTTCGGGGTCATATAAGAGAAAGGCCTGGAACAATTTTAAAGATTCAGCCAGGTGTGAATAGAGATGGGTAAAGGCCAGGTAGAAGGGAGGAAAAAGAAGACGCTTTTACCAAGCAAGGAGAACAGGAATAAGAAAAAAATGCTTTTATCCATTTTCCTATTTCACTTATCTACCTGTGCACTGACTTGTTTGAGAGAGTGGGATGGTCGCACGGTCACTCTCTTCCTGCAACCAGAAGTTGTGTGCTGCTTGAGGTAAAATTGCAGATGGCTGTATTAAGATGCTCTATGGCAATGTCATCCTTTATAATCTAATTCAATTAATAGAAAGGATGCGTCATAATAGTTGGAACAGGTTGCTGAAGGGAAAAGGGCAGGACAGCAGAACTAAACGCACATCTGGTATGACGCTTTGATAAACATGGAACATCGGGAGACAGAGGGGCGGAGCTGGTTTCTATGCTGTTGGACAGAGAGGATGTCAGCCAGGGTGCGGTGTGCTCTCCATAGGAAGCAGCCGGTGCTAGATTTTCCCACAGAGTTCATCTGACAGCTCACCGAGATGACTGACGTGTTGATGCATGAACATGCCCAGCTGAAGGGCAGAGGGCAGGATACACTTCCTCTGTCTCAAAGCACAAAGCGGCATTTCGAAGCTTTAAAGGACAGTTTGAAAATGTGAATCATTGGTTAAACAGCACTCATGTGAGTACGATTATGAGAACATTTGGGAGAGTATTGTGATGTGTGTAAAGCCCTTAAATGGTGATTCCAATTTATTACAATTTGACCATTATTTCCATTACCTTCAAAGTAACGGATGAGATCTGAGAATACAAGGACATTGCAACAATGAGTTGTTGTAAACAAAACACAGAAGTTCACAACTTTTTGACCGCCTTTTAAATGAAGAAATGTCCTCTCACGACCCCTTGTTGCAGGTTGCATGTCTGTGAGTTGTGAGCAGTTTAACCAAAAAGTGGTGTTCTTTTTTTTATTCTAATAAATGCCTGAAGATGTGGGATCATCCACTATGTTACAATAAAAAGCAATGATTGGAGAAAAGCGAAGGAAAGAAATGAGTTTTCCTTCATGTCTGTATAGGGAGCGGTTCCTCTTCACGAAGTCCGCCATGTTGCACCGCCATGTTTCTACAGTCGCCCAGAACGGACAAACCAAACACTGGCCTTTCGCATTTGTACGTTACCTGAAGGCCACCGTAGTTCTCCCACAAGCTTGTGAAACTGCGGTAACGTGAGCTTTATAGTGAAAAACCTTGAGCAAGGGGAACGGCGTTACCACAGTTTTGCACTCGGTGGCTCACTGCTTACCGAAGTCTTGGACAGAGCGGAGCGGAGGGGTATTCAGTCCGATGCAACCGCACCGCTGTATGCCACCAAATCCTACACACTGTCCCTTTAAAAGAGGAACTGAGAAGTTGTACAAACAGGCAGTGCTTAGTTGGCAGACCAGCTGAACGACTGAGTGAATGCGAAAAAAGTGAGGGAAAGAGAGACGGGGGGCCCAACATCCCAGAGCTCGTTGCCTGGTTGACACGTCTCACACACCAAAGTGCTTCTCCAAGCGTTTTTCACCCCTCAGTCGTTAACCTTCTATTAACTCCTCAATCAATTGCCACTCATTCACACTCAGTCTCTATGATTCCTCTCCTTCTTACTCACGCACACACACAAACAGCGATTTACAAAGGGTGTTTTTCCCCAAAGAAGAGACACTGGGGAGAGGCTGGAGTGTGTGTATGTGAGAGAGAAAAAAATTGTGTGTGTTTCTGTCAGTTTTCAGCTCGCTATTAGCCAACACAGGCCATGGCCTCGTCCTTTACTGCTCTGCCTGTGGTTGGCTTAAAGACGATTAGAAATATAATTGGAGTTGCTCAGCAAAGCTATGCACTTTTTTGCAGTTGTGCACTTCTTCGTAGGTTGCATTCATTGTACGCATTTTAACAATCTGTCTTTCCCTCCATTTACTTCTTTTGGAATCTTTCCTCTAACCCTTCACTCTCGTTTCCTGTTTGCAGGAGTGTGCTGGTGAGCCTCTCTTCATGCTGTACTGCGCCATGAAGCAGCAAATGGAAAAGGGACCAATAGACTCAATCACAGGAGAGGCCCGCTACTCCCTCAGCGAGGACAAACTCATCAGGCAGCAGATTGACTACAAGACTTTGGTCAGTACGCTTGCAAGTGTAGACAAACGGTTGGACAACACATTTGGTGTCATAGGATAAAACAGATGCACACATACCTTTTGACACAGTACATTGACATGGATTTCTTTTTCTTGTGGCCAATATTCTTAGAAAGCCTTACTTGCTAAATCAGGGACCATTTTGCAGTTGTTGGCAACATTGAGAATCTGCAACTCCACAAAGGGGAAAACTAATAGAACGTCTAATTCTGATGAAACACTCTTTTAATAGTAATAAAGAGCTGCATGTGCACTGTTGCCGCGGTTGAATATTGATTCTGAATTGCTGTATTAACTCACCGCATGGTAATGCTTCCACACGCTCCCAGTCTGTACTGCCTTCTTGGGCTAAATGTGACCTGTGCATTTTGCCCTCTGACCCCCTGCCTCTGTAGACGCTACACTGTGTGAACCCAGAGAATGAAAACGCTGCGGAGGTGACCGTGAAGAGCCTGAACTGTGACACAGTGACGCAGGTGAAGGAGAAGCTGCTCGACGCTGTGTACAAGGGCACACCGTACTCCCAGAGACCAAAGGCCTCCGATATGGACCTGGGTAAGGAGAAGGAAACCTGTCGCGCACACACACACACACACACACACACACACCAAGTATACACTCCGAGCACAGGTGCACTACCACAGGGGGTAAAGAGGGAATCGTTTCAAGGGCTCTCTGAAACAGCCGGGGGACCTCTAAAGAAGAGAAGTGATTTTGTACAAAAATAAATCTCAAGTGAGGCTAAAAGTGACTAAAATTTTGCATTGTACCCATTTTAATTTCTACTCTGCATCCTTTGTCACAGCAACTTATCTTTTTGTTGGGAGGAGGGAATTTTTGTTAAGTGTATCGTTGCAATTCATGTCTCATTTCGCTCCGTATTTCCTCATGTTCAACAAACATACACAACCTTACCCGTATCTCCTTTTTTTGTGTGTGTGTGACAGAATGGCGGCAGGGTAGGATGGCTCGCATCATCCTTCAGGACGAGGATGTCACAACTAAGATAGACAACGACTGGAAGAGACTCAACACCTTGGCTCACTACCAGGTACTCAAGCACAACATAAATCCCATGATACGTCTTTTTTATCGTGTCCCCCTGCTTTGGACGTTGAACATCTGTCTCCATCTTGTTGTTGCAAGGAGGAACTGATGGATCAACAGGGACCCATGATGGAAATACGTCCTGGACTTTGTCGTGCTATATCTGACAATATGCTATACACTCGTTTGAACAATAACTCCTCATTGAATAGGTTGCGCATTATCGTTGCTTTGGAATCCATGCAAGTACAGTAGTTGGTGTTATGGTTGTCATTGTTTTTGGTATATTTCAGCTCATTGAAATGTAGCAGTAGTCATATTTATTCACATTGTTTCATTTAATCGAATGCCTCTTACACATAAAGTAGCAGTGACTGTTTGTGTGGTTGGACTGTAGTCTTGCTGCTGGACAATTTAAGCGGTGCTAACTGATGTTGAAAATCCTTGTTTCAGGTGACAGATGGCTCGGTGATTGCCCTGGTGCCTAAACAGAACTCGGCCTACAACATCTCCAACTCCTCCACATTCACCAAGTCCCTCAGCAGATACGGTACGAGAGTGTGTGTGTGTGTGTGTGTGTGTGTGTGTGTGTGTGTGTGTGTGTACAGGTGTTTGTATGTGTGGGAATGCATTTCTAACAAGATATCAGTTCAAGAACTGGTGGACTACTTTGTGCCCCCTTCCTTTAAACGTTTTAGTTTATAAACAGTTTAACTTGAAACTACTCTTAAATTTAAAATAATGAACAAATCAAATATTTACACAATGAGTGGCATATTAACTTTTCAGCTAAGTAACACACATGACAGCTGTCTGCAGCACAATTTGACATTGAGAAGAGTGACTGGTTTTGTGTCGCTTCTCTCTGCATGCCTTTTTGGTGATGATATAGTGAAGTGTAGGGCGAAAGCACATGAAATCCACCTGTAACGGAATCGAATAAATTACACAAAGAAAAAGTAGCAAAGAAAAATAGCATACTTTGTCACCTGTACTGTATAGCACACTTTATAGCAGGAGGTTGATAAGGCACTCTGCACTGTTTACTGTAACGTAACTCCTGCTGATCCAAGGTGTACTTATGTACACTGATAGATTATTGGCTCTGACAGTGACAAATGGATGTGGGAAGTGCTGGAGCCTGTTGCGTTTTGGGTGACTCCAACACGTGATTTAGCCGGTGCCAGGCCGAGTCCATTTGAGACCATTCTTACAGCTTGAGGTCATGGTTGCTCACAGCAATTGAGGTCCAACGCAGTCGTCACAAATGGATTGTCAGGATGACAAACTAGCAAAGAAATGTACTTGAATGAAAGCAATTGACAGTGTGCGTTTTGGGAAAAGAATATTACCCAGGGTTTTTGGAAAATGTACGATGGAGATTCATTTCACGCCAAATATATTAGACACAGTTCAGATGTCATCAGGCACATTGTTAATGCTGGGTGGGAGGTAGCCATCACTTCTTCCATCTCTCTTGTCTGTGTTTGAAATCCTTCTCTGGTGTACAGTAACTCCTCAGCTCTGCCGTATGTGTGCGTCACATACACACAAATACTCACGAACACCCCCACCACCCTTACTCTATACTTCCCCGGTTCACATTCTCTCCTGACATTTTGAACCTCTCAATCCATTCCTGCTTTGTCACGGAAGTGACAAGCATTCAAACTGAGAGCGTAATGCTCCGTGTCACAAAATAGAGGATCACTGTCCAACAAAAGGAGGGAGGGAGGGAAGGAGCAGGAGAGAGTGACAGACAAATGTATTCTGAAACGAAAGAGTGACATGAAAGTAGAAGGAGCTGTCACCTTTAAGAATTGCTTTTAACTTCACACAGAGATTTTGCTCTCTGTAGCCCCCTGTCATTCCTTAGTCATGTGTTTTTTATACCTTAATTTAAAGGTAATTGTCCTTGAAGTGGTGATTAAGACCAAATATTACTACAAACTGGCACCAAGCTATGGGCTTCATATGTTAACAGATTATATGTATCTAATAATACCGTTGCCTTCTCAAGCTCAAACCCACAGCAAGCATTGTGCATGGTATTCTTTGTCTCACTGATATTCTATGTAGGTTAGATTCGATTAGAATGTCTTGTCAATGGAAAAAATACACTCTGACCTTCTTCTTCTTTCCTTATTTACCTCATTCTCCCTGGACAACGGTACAAAACACAACTCTATCTGCTCTTCCTAATGTTATCTTTGGCCTATTCCCTCAACTCTCTTCCTCCACTTCCTTCCAGAGAGTATGCTGAGGACAGCCAGCAGTCCAGACAGCTTGCGCTCCCGAACACCCATGATCACCCCCGACCTCGAGAGCGGCACCAAACTGTGGCACCTGGTTAAGAACCACGACCACTCAGACCAGAGGGAAGGGGACAGAGGGAGCAAGATGGTCTCTGAGATCTACCTGACCAGACTGCTGGCCACCAAGGTATTGAGAAGCTGTATATTTACACACACACACACACACACACACACACACACACACACACATATACATAAAACATTCAAAAAGCCCACTCCAGCACATCCCTGTCATGAACCCCACTTTCAGCAGCAGCATCTATCCCTGACCTTTGTATGACCGCGGTCTCAAAGCTCATTAACATTTTTCATAACCTTTTGCACAAAGACACACATATGCACAGGAATTAGTGATTGTGTCTTAATTAGGAGGTTGACCTTTGTCTATTGAGCTGTTTGGTCGGTGTTACTGGGCCCTCTGTTGGTGGCCTCGGGGCTTTCAGGCTCAGGCCTTTAGCCTGTGATCATTACTCACCAAATTCCTCCATGTCCTCCAGGCCACACTGGAAGCTGCGCTCAGGTTTTCATGCGTTTGTCTTCAGACGATGATCTGAAAGGTTACTTGGAGTCGGGCTGTTTGTGTTGGTGTCCTGGATAAACCTCCCTGAGAACGTTGTTGTTTTATATTCTGGACTAGACTGTTTAACCTGATACACTGATGGCATCTTCACCAGAGCCGTTTCAAGAGCAATTGAGAGAGGTTTGAGAATGTTTTAGCAACGGGACGGTTGGTTAGGTTATTCATGTTTATGGTCCAATGCACGAATGTCCTACAAAGCAAGTTGCACCTGTATGTATCTCACATTAATATCTTACCTAAATTATTAAGAATGAAATTAAGATGGCATAAAAAATCCTATTAGGATAATCATAACAGGACTAATAGTTAATCCTTTTGAATCTGAAATTTGCTCAGAAAGTTTGGTTTGTGTTTTGCCTTAATAACTGAAACGGCACTTCAGCACAGGTTTAAGAAAGCGTACAAAGCTATGAACAAAAACTAAGGCAGCAACAGGAGAGGCGTCTGAATTGCGCTTCAGTCGACAGTAAGTTGACAGCTCTTCCTTTGTATTTATTCTGCCACACCTTATACACAGAAAACACATGGACTCCAGCTGTTGTGTCCCAAATATGCTTGCACAACCCTTAATGGAAACACACATGCATTCATTAACAAATAGTTTATGAACACAAACACACAGCAACTGCCTACAGAGTCCACTAATTGTGCCAGGCGTTTGCTCTCATTTGCAAATACTAACTACCTTGGTGATTCAGCTCAACCTGATACTTCCTCTCCCCTGATTTTTCTCTCATTAGCTCTAGATTTCCATTGTTCCAGCTCCAGGTAGGAAAGTGCAAGGTTAGCGGCATCAATGCTGCCTCGATTAATGATTAACATGCAAGCCAGGGGAAGACAAGGGAGGGGAACTTGGAGCACTGCAGTTTATTCTTATTTATTACAGCCCCCACAGCATTGTGTGTTTAGGAAGCTGATTTGTGGATGTGTGAACAAGTACAAAACCGTGAATTCAACTTCTGGCTGGTTTAAATACGGTTTTGTAAAAGGTGCTTGAAGATGCAAAATAATGCGCTTGAACGCTTGTGGGATACATCAAATTGTTTAAAACTTAGGAGGAATTCAGAATCTCCAAAGTTGTGTGATGTTGTAAAAAACAAAACATTGCAGAACAGCCTCAGGCTGAACTCACAGTGGGCCCCATCTTAAATACTGTACAGAACACTCGGCACCATCACAAACTCTCAACCAAAAAAGTTGGAGTACTAAAAGCAGAGCACCGTCATTCTCAAACACCTGCTACTGACAGCCATCGCCTCCAGACAGACCATCACCAGCAAAGAGGAATATGCAGGCTGAGGCCGTTTAGTGGTGTAATAACTCAACTGCGTTCTGTAGCTTTATATTCCTGTTGGCTGTGTAGATGTACAGAGGGCATAGCCTGTCCTCTGTCAAACCTTGATACCCTGATAGGCTCACATGTGCCATTATTGGTGTTTACATTTCTCCAACATTTGGGTACACAGAATGTGGGCTAGTTTGTTTTCTGATGTTTCAGCACGTTTTAGAAAACACAGACGTTATCTTCTCCTGCAAGAGGAATTGAAATGGTTTTTTTGCACACTAACTTAAGTCAGTGTTGGTTCTCCTGCTCAGGGTACACTCCAGAAGTTTGTGGATGACCTGTTCGAGACCATCTTCAGCACAGCGCACCGAGGAAGCGCCCTGCCTCTCGCCATCAAGTACATGTTTGACTTCTTGGACGAGCAGGCAGACAAACACTCCATATCAGACTCTGATGTACGGCACACTTGGAAGAGCAACTGGTGAGTTTGTGTGTGCACACACAGAGAAAAGGGCATCATTTGGTAGCTGGTTTGTGTTTCATTAGTGTTGTGGAGAACCTGCTGTAGTATGAAAACATTTTTGACTGTGAGCCCAGCAGCCTTTGTTCAGCCGGTCTGTGTGTGTAACTTCATCCATGGCCGTGGTCTTTGCACCTTAATAGTCCTTCTAACTGTACAACTCCTTCATCTCTCTCCTTCCACCTCATCCTTCCAGTCTTCCTCTGCGGTTCTGGGTGAACGTGATCAAGAACCCCCAGTTTGTCTTTGACATCCATAAGAACAGCATTACCGACGCCTGCTTGTCTGTGGTGGCTCAGACCTTCATGGACTCCTGTTCAACATCAGAGCATAAGCTAGGGAAGGACTCTCCTTCGAACAAGCTGCTCTACGCTAAAGACATCCCCAACTATAAGAACTGGGTAGAGAGGTACGCTAACCAAATTTGTCTAGTTTGAAAGCTGTTTTAAATTGAATTTGTCAATATCTAAACTGTGTGTGGGGACTTTTTTCTCTCCAGGTACTACTCTGACATCTCCAGGATGCCGGCCATCAGTGACCAGGACATGAGTGCCTACCTGGCGGAGCAGTCGCGCCTGCACGCAAACCAGTTCAATAGCATGTCGGCCCTAAACGAGATTTACTCCTACATTGTCAAGTACAAGGATGAGGTGAGATGTCAGCCATTTCTGAGGACACTCCAGAGATATTTTCATTGAACAACAGTTTAACGCTGATTGTCGGCCGTTACATCTCCCCTACATACTTTGGAGAAGCGTTATTTTTGTGTTATGGAGATTTGTTTTTGGCCATCCTGTAAATTAGTCCAGAAAACAAAAAGCCTGGCTTATTGTAAAAACACTGATTTCTGTTAACCTGAACGGTTAAAAGAGTTAACAGGATCCGTCCAACTGTAGCACCAAAAGCAAGTACACGAAAAGCACACTGACAAGAGAGCCAGGCCGTTATCACACTTTTAATGCTAATGCTTCCCAGTTAAAGCAAACTCAAAACTTCCTCCATGTTTACCTGTTGTTTTGTGTAATGTACATCTTCACAACTCTACCTCCTTCAGTACAACAACAGAGTCACGTCATACTCACCACTGTGCTCTCAAAATAATATTGTTTTAATTCACTTCCTGCTGATTTTTCACGTGAAAAGTCTTCTCACCTGCCCGACCTTGGTATGCTTCTATTGTGAAAAATCTACAGGAAGTGTTGAGTTTCATTGTTCTGTTAGAAAAGTAACCGAAAGCAGAACATTTCTGTTAAAAATTTAAATTCAGAGCGGCGTCGTGGTGAGTATGTGTTGACTGTTGTTGGACTGATGGAATTAGTGCTGTGGGAAGGTACTTTATAATAAATTGACTATGTGAGAGCCTGTTGTCGTAGCCTACAGCCAGGTAATTTAAAGGCCTTTATTTGTGCATATGCTGGCCATTATTTGGATACCAGGTTTTCTATTTATGGTATGTATCAATTATAAGCAGCCAGGTGGCATGTTGGTGTCCTCTGGCAGCCTTGTGTGGGGAAAAATCACGTCATGTCTTGAAAGCAAAAGCAGGCACATTGTGACATTGACTGACCTCCTCCCCTGTCTGTCCTCAGATCTTGTCGGCTTTGGAGCGGGACGAGCAGGCGAGGAGACAGAGACTGAGGAGCAAGCTGGAGCAGGTCATCGACACAATGGCCCTGAGCAGCTGAGGACCATCCGGCACCTCCGTCTCCTCCTTCTCTTCACTCCTCCTCTCCATCTGTCTCTCTCCGTCGCTCCTCTCACCCAGACAACAAACAAAACTCCAACCCCCAACAATACGAACAGACGAACTGCAAAAAGGACCATAGCAGAATACTGCAAAATGGGGGGGGGGAGGGAGGGGGGGGGGTTCGGCAGAGATGGGCGGGCCTGTGTACGCTTACATGTGTATGTGTGTGTTTGTCTGCAGCCCCATACAGTGTGTGTGGGCTCGTGTCTGTGTGAGGGACTGGGACACCAGACATTTTCACACATGCATACTTGGAGAAACATGTCAACTGACAGCATTTGGTTATTGTGGATGTTGGTGTTTGTTGTTTGCTTAATTTTGATTTCAGGAAGTTTTGTCGTGATGAAGCGATGGTCAGGAAAGAAACAATGGAGGCCTGGAAAGAAACTCCACGTTATGGTATCATTAACAGAATGGAACAGTCTGTGATGAGCCAATGGAGAAAGGCTCTCTAGGTCATGTGACTCCAACGGGTGTCACCGTTAGATTTTTCTTTTCTTTTCTTTTTGTACAGATGTAATCAACTGCCCACTCTCTGATCTCTCGCCACTTGTATTACTGCTGAATTTGCACAATTTACAGAAACGTTACAAAGGAAGATGATATAGATATTATATAGAAATACAGCTACGTTTTTAAAGAAAGATTAGGGAGGAAACATTTTAGTTTTTTCCTTTTCCTTTTAAACCAACAAACAATACAAATACCAACAATAAAACATGATTTGATGTCTGAAGTACAAAAGAAAAAACATTGTGGACAAAAAAAAAAAGAAACAAAAAAGTCGTACTGTGCCATGTTTTCTTTGAATGTTGTTTAGTGCAAAGACATTTTGTTAGATGGAATGTGCTACCGTATGATTTTAAATATGAACATGCCTAGTGACTGAAAAGAACTGCTTGAGTAATGACCCTTCACAAGATCCGTATTGGAAACGACGGGAAGTGAGACGACACGGAGTCGTCCGCCTTCTCGAGTTAGGACAGTTCATGGCGTCGTGGTGATAAGATGAAGTTGCTGTTGTTTCTAATTCAATCAGTGCAATCTTTTGGTTTCAGACAACCAAATACACACTCACAGGACTGTTGCTTTCTTACGGCCACGTTCGTGTCCGGCACCACGGCTAGTTCTGTTGTTGAGGGTCAAGAAGTGATAGTCGAGTGGATCATGTTATAGTAACCGAACAATGAAGTAGATACATTGCACTACCTGAAATATTTCCGATACCACGTAGCCACCATATCCAACACTGAGGATTACACATGACCTGAGTTTGTGTTGTTCATTTTTCCGTAACAGTCCCGTTAGAGAAATAGCCAAAGTCTTGGTGCTCTCGGACGCTGTTTACGTCTTTACAGGAGCAACAGTGAGGTAAGGTAGAGCTTAGCTGAGCCCCTTTCTAGTGAAACAAAGTAGGGAAAAAGTGGTTTCAGCCTAAAGCCAGACTAGACACCCAGATAGAGGGACAAGGAAAATATATAATGTGTTTCTCTACACCTCTAACCTATCTATTTGAGACGGGGGTTTTAGCTTTTTATCCATGAGGGGGAGGGTGTAGAAGGATAAAGAGGTGAGACACCTCTGTTCATTAGCTACACAAGGCTGAGTAATCCTCCCCTTAGCCTGCAGCTCTTGTTTCAGAACTAGCCTACTGCCATGTGTGGCTTAAGCTTCTTTTTTTTTTATTACTGCTCTCTGAAGAGGATTTATTTGTTTCTTTTTTTTTTTTAAGTCAGGGCTTTTGACTTTGTGGTGAGAAATTATGTTTTTCCGATAATTTTTTTCTGCTTGCCGAAAAAAAACCAAACTGTGGTCTGTATAATGTTTTTGTTGATGTTTTTAATTTGTAAATTGTATACTTTTTCATGATGAACAAAAGTTGTTTGCCATTTTTTTTTGTAATCAGGTTGTTGTTGTTTTTTTTTGTCTTTTTATTTTGTAACATGTAAATTGTACATTTTACGGTACACAGAAGACAAAATCCTCTTCAGTTTGCCTGAAGTTGAAGTACTTGACCGAACTTGAGGTTTATTTTCCTGATCTCGAGTATCAAAATGAAATTGTTGCATCAGATGAGCATCTGTGTCTTTGTGATGGAAATGTGACTTGCTGCTTTAACTCTTGTATCAAACATTTTTTTCTATCAAACATTAGGGCTGTCATTTTATGCTGATCATGAATGCTGTCGCTGTCCATTGTTACGCCAGGTTCCTTAAAAAACAAAAAAAACAATCTACTCTCACATCCAGGAATATTGAGCACACCTTCCAAATTCATGTCAACCCACCTTTTTGTTTACACGTCTGAGCTGCATTACGAGCCTAGTTCAACTGGATACCTGTAGGGACTTGATAGTTCACTCTGTACCTGCCAAACTAAATAATCTTGAGGGACCACTCGGCCCGTCTAAGAATAGAAATGTCTCCGTTTCAGCTGACCACGTTGGCTTCACACATTAAATAATGTCTGTTAAATCATCTATATTAAAGAAAGTACTGCAACACCACCACCAAAACATGCTTAGGCCACATGCAAGCATTCAAAGCTCTTTTTTTTTTAGTATTCTCCAGCGTACAGCTGAGTTTTCGCTGCATTCGTACATTTTGGTGCTCTTACTGTAGATCACATGGCGAGGAAATACATGACTGTTGTGAGGCCAGAGCTCACAGCAGTTCTTTGAATGATCAGTATGAGCACAGTGTACCGTCGGGACACATACACTCGCTCCCTGCAAAAGCACACGGACGAAAACCAAGTGTGGCAACAGTGCCCAGTTGGTTATCTGTCAGGCTTTCTTTTAAAAGACACTCAAACATTCTCAATTCATTCTCAGGTTCATGCTCCATTTGTGTCGTATTCTGCTTGTAATTTGGTTGAGTGTTGAGGGAGTTGGCTAGTTTATCGTTTGCATGGCTACTGGCCTTTAAGATTGACCTGCTTGGATGCAAGTCTGGATGCATATTTAGAGAAAACTTCCCAGTGTACGACTGTTTAGTGTGATAATTGACTCGTATTAATTGTTGTGGAGGTGGTATACAGCATGTCTGTTGTCAAAAGAGTGTTTGATCTCATCAGGAGGAAGCAAGCATCAGCTGACGAAGAACCTGTCAAAAGAACAACATGCCGACTGCAGTTTGAAAGAGAGTTGCTGGGTTTGATGCGGTCAAATCAGAACAAATGAACAAGCACTGGCTTCAGTGTGAGCAGAGTCAGCACAAAGCCATGTATCTCATGTTTAATTCTCAGCTCTTTATACATGCTTAGTCACACTTTTACCTTTAAAAAAAAAAAAAAAAATGGAATCAAATGCAACTCCTGGCACCATTCTGTTTTTAGTTTGTTTTCCTGGTTTCTTTAAATTCTGGAAAGTTCAGTAGTTGTCCTTTTTTTCTTCTTGTGTTACATAGAATCCAAGAAAACTCAAAGCAAATGAATTTCAGACGGAGATGGCAAAGGAATTTTAATACGACAGTAACTGATACATTTTCAGACTTTCAGACTTGAAGCGACTGTCACAAGTTTGCAGGTTAACATTCATTATGTAAATATTCTGTTATTTCCTATTTTGCAGATTTACTACTTGTAAATAAACACGCATCAAGGAGAGATTAAACATTTTTTGCTAAATAAAATGTGGCTTGAGATTTCTATTTAATGACTTGTGCGCTTTTTATAGATGGATGGAGGAGGTAGTAGTTATGCAGGATGGTTAATATGTTCCCATTACAGCATTTAATATACATGGATATGTTCCACTGTAGCATGGGGTCTATAACTCCACTCCTTCTTAATATGGCCCAGGCTACTGTGAGTCCGACTATGTACCTGCAACTCTCCATCTCGCTCATTTTCATAGATTGTCCAATCACTTGTGTAACCTTGAAGAGATGCTCATCATCAGTGACCAAGGTAAGGGAAGCAATCTAAGTGGTTTTGGGTGTTTTTCATTTATACCTGCTTATGACTCATATTTTTCCAACAACACAAGGAGCAACAATTCTAAAGGGAAAAAAACATGCTCTTTGAGCCGGTTAGCTCACTATAAATCAGCGGCTTGCTCAGTCGCACTAAGGACAATAAGTTCACGCAGTTATTCAAATGGTGAATTTTTACATTGACTTGTGTGTCATAACTGCTTTTGAAACTACATCTCTCTTGTGTGGAGCAATTTATACCTTGACGGAGGAGGTTAGAGTTCAAGACTTTGCTAATGGTGTGCAGCAAGTCCTCGCGTGAATTTTTGAAGCTTTTAAGTGTCTTAAAAGAAGTGGTTGCTAACAAGTGGCTGAACGAGACCACAAAACATCATCAGGTCACTAGTCTGGCTTTGCAGCCTTGTTGTGTATACTAAGCTCATGCGACCGTGGTGGATCGTTTAAAGCCGACCATTAGCTATTTTTCTGGCGATTGCATTTAGGCATATCGTTTTTGCCATTTCTTAGACTGCATATTGTTGAGGCAAAGCTCTTGTATGTTTCAACATTTATCATTTGAAAATTGTTTGTAACCCTCAATGTAAGGTACTGAGAAAATTATATTTTTTGAAAATACCAATAACCGTGTAGTATCTGCACTAGTATTTAAATGTTTCTATTGATACTCAGCCTCTTAATGGGCTGCTTCATTCAGTATCAAAGAATTAAGGTTCAAAATGTTCACATTCAAGAGCAGCCTTCTGTATCTGCCTGCAGCTTGATAGCTTCCCTCCTCCGTCTCCCTGCCTTTCATAACTTGACTGGCGTCATTAATCATTCTTATGGGAATGTACTTGAGTGGCTGGTGGAGGTTTGTTCTCTGGAGGTGTTAATACTAACACTTTTACCCCCGAACCATACATCATGCTCGCACTGCCCTCAGCTTACATGGGCACTTAGACGGAACAGTGGCTCTGGGTGCATAATACGGTGCTTCAGCCGGCTCAGATAGGCCAGGCCCGGGATTTTCATGGCAGGTATTGTTGTTAAACAAGAAGGCAAGGAGCAACAGAGAGAGAGAGAGACCCAGAAGAAAGCATATTGGAAAGAACCAAAACCACCTTGCTCTTTTTTTTATGGCCTGCCTTAAACCGTCAGCACCCCCCCCCCCCCCCCCAGCGGATTCAATGAGCCCAGATAGACAGAAAATGTTATCGTTCGCACCATGTGTAACCAGCCGGGCTAATTCAATTAAAATTCCATCCAAGGAGGAACGCTGAAATTGCGTAATGGTCGTGGGAGCACTGAATCTCGTAATGATCCTGTCAAGAGGCAAATGATCTTGCAGCGCGAACATTATGATAAATTCCATGCAAAGCGCAAGATGCTCGTTTCTTCACCCCCCCCCCCCCCCCCACCCCCCTTCCTCCACCTCTCCTTGCATGCAAAATTCTGTTGCCATAGTTAATAAAGCCATGATCTGTATTTGCCCTCCTCCCACACACACACACACACACTCACTCCTTTCCTCTTTAATCTCGTTTAGTTACAATTGAAGAGGGCTCTGTGTTTTATCACACGCTGAACCCAGTGAAATTGGAATTCTATTTTAGCTAAAGAGTCTTTTGGTATCTGTCAATGTGTGTTGCATCAAGTGCATGGCAGAACCGGGGCACCATAAGTGGCAGTGGTATCTATAGGGCCCCTAAATCCGGTGAGCAGTTCAGTTTCTCCTGGCGAGGCGAAGGTGACAGCCGTGAATGGTTGGGGGATGCAACGAGATGGATTACTGTCACCGTTCTTAATTTATGGTGCACAGAATAAGCCGTGTGTGTGTGTGTGTGTGTGTGTGTGTCTGCGTGTGTGTCTGCGTGTGTGTGTGTGCGCGCGAGTCTGAAGGAGAGGAGTGGGTGTTAAGTACAGGTGGTGCCAATCTTCAGCCCACCATAGACATATTAGTGAAGATGTAGTCTGTGTTAGCTGTTCAAGCTTCCACCTTGCTATGAATCACACTGACTACTTGTAACCAGAATGATGAAGTTCTAGCTGCTGTAATCAATATTCTTACATTAACAATGGATGAAAGGACTGTGTGCAATGTAAAATATGTCTTTCACAGCAAAGAATCCACGGAGAATTATCACCCAAATCTGCAGTTCCCCTAAACTTTACACAGCTTTTTAGCATCTGTAGTTTATTGTTTTGGTTTTAAGGCCCCCAACTTTAGGCCTATTGTTACTTTATTTCTGATCGCAGCAGCTTCTTTTGGCAAAATGGCATTGATAAACCCACAGTACACCACCTGCACAGCACCAAACAACAGACATACAAAGTTAGCAATTAGCTGATGAACACAGTGGTGCCTATAGCTGCTAATGAGACAGATATTTCCCTCAGGAGTTGGTGGTGGTGACCAAAACAAAGCTAAAAGTGTGAGTGAATATTGGACTTAATTTTGCCTGGTAGGTAGAAACACGGCTAAATTGCGCTTAAGAAATTCAGACTGCTGAAGTCTCAACAATGCATTTTTGTGCAGAATGAGCACTGTGAATTCTGTCCCCCATTTCTTACAGTGTAGTCACGCAGGATCACTACTGCAACTGTTAACTCATTCAACATGAGGGCATGTGGCATGTAAATGTTGTATCGAGATATACTTGAAATAAAGTTTTAGTTTCCCTTGCCAGATTTGATCAGATTAGAAGGCAAATAATACACTTGAGTCTTAATTGTTTATTTAAATAAAGCTGCAAGTAATTATTTTGTGAATAATTTTCTTGCCTGATTAGTACTTGTCCTCAGGGTTGCTGGTAGAAAAATTAATAAACAACTCTGTTGTTTTGTGGAGTATCTGAGGTCACTGTAATCCATTAGTAGACTAGTTGTAATGCAAAGAGGCCGTCGCTGTTAAAACAAAAGGATTTGCATGTACCAAACTGTTATTATACCTTATTCCATTTATGTGTCACATGTTTCATAATGCCTTGAACACATTAACATTTATTATGACCACCAGTCAGGTTCCATATTGCCTCATTCAAAGCCTGCATTGATTCTTAACAAACTTTTCACAGTTCAAATAAACACTCAACGCAACTTCTCCAACCCAGTGAAAGGCAGTTCTGCATCTGAGGTGGAATGAAAGTTCGCCAGTTGATGTTCCTCTGTTCTAAATGGCTTGTTAATTTCTCCACAGGTAGAAACCATTACAGACGGCATCTCCCTGTCAGGACCAGAGAAAATCCATTCCCCGCTCCACTGACCTGAAGCTTCCTGATGTCCGATTAACACACACGGGTTAACAATCTATATGGAACGTTGCCGAGCTTTTAAAGAGGTTGTCTATAGTATCTTCTGGACCTAAACCGCTGGAGACTACCCAACCGTTCATGCCTGATGGTTTCTGAGGCTGATGGTCTGCTTTGTTATTTGATATATTTCCCTGATTTTCCCCCATGAGCCAAAAATGCTTCAAATCGATGATTCATGGATTGACTTCCAAGTGTCACCTTTGTTCACCTTTGAGCTTCCCTTTCTCCCCGGATGCCTACACACAAACATGAATAGCTCCCAGAGGAGACCCCCTGCTGTGACACGGGAAGAGTTGGTCTGTCTGATTCGCCTGTCTTCTCCGCGAGATGATGGGTCACATCCCCCAGGATCCGGAAGAGTCTGTCCGATTAGCACATCCACCCCTCACACCTCCACTCATGGATGGATAGATCAGCCGAGTCTGTGTATGCGGGCATCTTTGGGCATCTTTTTGTGTGCAGAAATGCATTTTATTATCAGCTCTGTTTGTGTGCACACATGAATGGTTTTGTGTGCAGTCTGGAGGTCAGATAGGTCATGTTCAGACTTCCCACACAAGACATCGTCAGACAATTTAATCACGCTTCAACCAGCTGATGGTTATGGCTGCAGTCCGCAGTGGCTCCTTCTCTTTCTTTCTCCCTCACACACACACATGCAAACACACCCACACCCACAAACACACAATACGGCCCCACTTTGATCTTCAAATGTGCAATTTTTTTCCCTGTGTCTTGCAGCTTCAGTGGACCGAACTTGAAAGCCGCTGCTTTTCCTCGGAGAGAAGAATGAATCTCTTTAGGTCTATTGTGGCATTAAGCTTTGAGGGGGCACAACAAAGAAGTCAAATAGATATGTACACATTTTTTTTCAGTTGCTTATTTTTCTCCAATTATTTGAATGGCTCTTGAAAGAGCAGTTCCTTAGACAATAAGTAAAATAATTCCCTCCGTTATTTCTCTGCTCGGTAATTAACTACGATGTGCAGCAGTCAAAAAAGATATGTTCTTTAAAGATAACAAAACGGAACAGATGAAATGGAAATAATATGTTTACATTTTGTTTCTTATTCTTTGGTGTTTGTATGTGATTCAATTTTAAACATTTACTTGAATACATTTTATGATGAATTATTAATGCTGATTAGACGTATCAGACGACGCCAGATGCTTCCTAAACCCTTCAAAGATTTATTCTAAGCTTTGCCCTTTAACCCTCACTTTTGTTGGCTGTTGGCTTTTCATGTGTGATCAACAGAGTAGTTCTGAACATGCAACTTTACCCTCCGCCTCTACACAACATCCATCCTTCCGTGCATTCACCGCTGTCACTTTGATGTCAGAGGGACGCGGTGTGTCTTAACGACCCGGCGCTCATGAATTAATTAATGCTTTCTTGGGAGTGTCTCAAACACAGCAGCTTGTGATCAAGTGCATTGTGGGATTGAGATAAGGCATGGACATTGCCTGGCAATGGAACTGACACAAGGACCCTTAATTAGCTCAATTAATTTACCATGGGGATAAGGTCACGGTGGAGACGTTTGTGTGTGTGCGTGTGTGTGTGTGTATGCATAACAGAGTTGACGGTTACTTGGAGATTACGGTTTTAACTGCTGGTACAGTTATTCACCAGGTTGTTGCAGGAAGATAAGAGAAAGGGTTAATTAATATATGTTGGTGAGTACAGTGCTGCTCAGGGAGGCAGTTACTCCGGCTGCTGCAAGTATCTCATGGCATCACTTCATGCTGTACTCACAGCAAAGGATATTTCTAATTGACCTTTAGGTTGCATCTTCTTCACAAACCTCAGACTCCACGTGAGTGAACATATTGCTGTTTCCCTCACTCATAAAGCACAGTTTGGTGTCTGTGTCCTCTGGTCTGTAGGCGTATGGATTCCTCCTGTGTGTATTAATTATATGAACATTTGGCATTTGCTAGAGCACTAATACCAGTGGCATTAAAGTTCAACACTTGGGGAAATGCACTTATTCCCTTCTTTGCTGACAGTGAGATGAGAAGATAAATATCGCTCTCATGTCTGTTCATTCAGTATTAAGCTAGAGCCAGGAGGCAATTAGCTTTGCCCAGCATAAAGTCCGTAAGCAGTAGAAAAGCTAGCGGGATTGTGTCAAAACTTCCCCGTAAAACCACAACTTTCCAATTGTTACAGTTTTGTTTGTGTACTGATTAACCCTCATCCTACCAACTGGGGTACCATCAGACCCAAGAGACATATTTTATGTCATATCTCCCAGGTGCTTTATTCTATCGTTCCAATTTTTCATGACACTGTAAATCAATTTGTTCCTAATAACTTCATATCATTGCTTTTTACATAATATTTCTAAATACCAATGTATTGGAGTCCTGCCAGACCCCACAAATCACAGCATTGCAGCCTTTGCAGTTTTAATAGACAAAGTAGGATAGATACAATGATTGCTATGGGTCCTAATTTAAAGAATTACACACTATCAGGGGGGCACATTTTGAAGTAGACAGACACAGATGCAGCAGACACCGATTCCCCCCATATGATCCGTCTGTTTTCATTTGACACACTAAGCTAATTTACTTTCCTAAAATAATAATAATAATCTTTTTTTTTTGCTACACTAGTTGTTTCTTACATTAGTTTGTGGGTGAGATTAATCTACATGAAATTCATAATTTTAGTGTAAGTATGGGGTGCGAAGCCGGTCTATGGTATATGAGGGTATTGTCTTAAAAAAAGAAAACACTCTAAAATAATTCAAGTATGACTCATTTTTGTTTCTGCTCCAACTTAATTAGTTTAGGGTTAATATTGTAAATATTATGTAATATGATGAACATCTTAGCAAAGAGAGGAAGACTTCTTG
This sequence comes from Anarhichas minor, assembly GCF_050575085.1. NCBI lineage: Eukaryota > Metazoa > Chordata > Actinopteri > Perciformes > Anarhichadidae > Anarhichas > Anarhichas minor. Next base: position 9,554,545 of record NW_027466467.1, on the reverse strand, counting down.
TACATCCCGGCGACGACACATGAAGCAATTATAGGTATATGCCAAATTGTAACCAACCCCGCCCATTTATTCAAGTTTTCTTCATTGTTTTTGATTATAAATGTCCTATTGGCTGCACTCAGTGAACGGGGCGGTCTGTTCACACTGAGCTGGGTCTCATCCAGGCTGCTGCTTACTCTACAAACTGCTGCTTGAATTACTGCATGATATGAAAATTCTGCTGCTTCTGCTCATCTACCAACCAGCCCAGCTACCGAATGTTCAGATCTGCTTTTACGTACTGTAGCGGGGACATTACAGTGTGTATTCCCTGGTAGCTGATACATCAGCCTGTGCAGAGAGTACATAAAAAATGTCTGCATTCTCTACCAAGGAACAAAAGACATATTTGTACAATTATTGAGAATGATTGCACATGTTGGCCTGGCTGAAGTGCACATAAATTGCGATTGGTTGACAAAAAGTGCTACAAAGAAGTGTGAGAATAATAATAGTGTATTTTTGATATGCAGTCCTGTTCATCTGTATGTCTTCTAGTCCCGTGTAGCATACGCACATCAATCTAAAATCCACTTTCAAAGCAGTGCGACTGACTTTACTTTGAACTTTCAAGCAGTAGTTGTTACAATATAAAATATGCAATGAAGGTCAGAAGGCCTTGAATTTAGTAGAGAACATAAAAGTCCAGGTTATAATCTAAGATTTGTTTGTAACACATTATATATGTTAGAAAAGTATTGCTGAAAATGTGTGAATAGACTGTTAACTATATAGTATTGGATTATGGAGTTAGACCATAGCTGTTTTCTGTTTTTTTTTTACCATTTTTGTGTTCAGGATTTTTTGGATGAGCCTGAAATCATTACTCGATGACACACTGGAGCCATACTTAGCATGACCCGTCCCCTAGCGCTACTAATTACCAGAGTGTGTAGCATCAGTGGTTCTGCCCGGGTTACAACCATAGACTGTATGTAAGAAGTGGATGTTGTTGCGACGTCACCCATTGGTTTGTGGACTGCGGTTTTGAAGCATTTTGGCTGAATTGATTTTGAACAGCTCAGATAGCAACCTGTCATTCATAAGGTCGCCACGCCCCACAGACACAGACAGTATGATAATAACAACCAAAACACACAAGATTCACGGTCAGTTGCTTCTGTGACTTGAGAATTACTTTCAAAATAAAGCACCTTTAGCTGACGTGCTCCCAGCATTTCAGAGCTGTAACGTTTTTTTCTTTTATCCTTTAAATTTGAATTTGTAAAAATTCATTTTTCTGTTGAGTGATGAACTCAGATCATATATTTACTTTTGCTTTAACTTTAATAGGAAAACAATGACTGCAGCACAGAGAAAGAGAGCCAGGCAACAAAGAGAGAAGAAGTTTACAGTCCACAGTTCACATACTTTGACTCTCAGTGCCTTTCCATTTGCGATGGTTTTTTTATAGCCCCTGTTGCTTGTCGCTACCTCACTTTGCCTTTGTCTGATGAGTTCAGTTATTCTGAAGCCGGAGCTTTCAAAAAGCCGGCAGGGTCGACCTTCTCCGTTTTTCTTTGAATGAATGGCATTTGTATTGCAAGGGGAAGAAGTGATGGAAGGGAGGTAGAGGAAGAGAGGGAAGGTTAGAGTGGGGCGAGGTGGAAGCAATTGCCGCAGAACAGATGGATGGAGAGGTGCCCTCAATGTCAGGTAGTCATGGTAACCTGTCACACAGGAGTCATCACAGGATTGTTGGGAGACGGTGCAGAGTGATGGTAACGACTGGTTTAGCACATTTCACCTTGCACTTTGCGCAAAGACAAAGCGTTTTATCTTCCAGCGGAAGACGGATAATTTGAGTCAGTGTCGTCATGTAGAAACAAACCACGCAAAATACAGAGAAAACACAGACACACAGCATGTTTAAGACACATACTGAAGACACGGACTGTTTCGATATTTCTATTGGCCTCGCTGCACATTCATATGCATACACTGCCAAAAGTTTAAAAAAAATTTGATATCCCTATTAGTCAGGGTTGAGTGAGAACGAGGGACCCAAAACAGGCAAGAGTTAAAGCACAAGAGGAAAGTAGGCAGCAGGTGTGTTGCTGATAATAACCAGGTGGAGGTGTCTGGGCACTGTTTCCGTCCATCGCTCCACTGAGTCCTGTGGGGTGAAGAAGTGGAAGGCAGAGGGAGGAAAAAGGGAAGGAGCGGGGGAAGGAGGTGGAGGGAGCCGAGAGTCCAGGGAGCTGTTGCCAAAATGAGGCAGTCATCCTATCAGCCTCAATCTCTGTTGCCCCTTCCATCGTTTCCTCCACCTGAGCTCTTGTCAAAGCCAGGTTCCTCAGCCAGATCAATGACTGGACTGTTGGAATACAAAGATGAGGAACCGTCCTGCAACGTGATGCCACAGTGAGCCATTTTCATCAACAGAAATAGTGATAGTTTTCCTGTTTGATATGATGTCCTGAATGTCACGGTTGATCATATGTATCCTGCATATCTGCGCTCCTCAGGCCCTTGTTATGCTCCTTAGCTATACACCCATCTCACCGCGGATGCTTTGACGTGTCACAGCAGGAAAACACAGGTGTAGCTAATAACATTAATGATGGCTCCGTTACATTTAAATGCGTCAGCAAGCCATGCCAGAGAGACAGCACGCATAATACGACAGCACCGAATGGAAGGCAGCTATCATTCATGTTCCTAGTTACACCTGTGTTTGACAAGTCCACATGTCCACTACCTCATTCCTTAAAGATTTTCATCATTGAATGCACCTCCTGCAGTGTTACATATTGCTAACGATATAGCCTTCTACGCTCTCAACTTTTCCTGCAGCGTGCCCGATGTAGCATGTTGAGTTGTGACTGTGTGACTTCACAGCGTGTCTGAGTGGTTGAGGCCTCCGTGGCGCCACCTAAAGCAAAGCATTCACTGACTGGGTCCACTGCCTGAGCCACGGCCCATTTGACTGCACCCACTCCACGATGGTGTCCAGGTCACTGCCTCTAGACACAAACACACAAGCACTGTAAACTTGTCTACCACTGTTGAGAGTGACTGCGCACATTAACACATTTCCACACTGACAAGATGTATGTCAATCAACTGTAGTTTATAAAATGTTTGCTCAAATCTGGGTTGTTTTTTTTAACCCCTTGTCACAAAAAACACGTTTTAACAACAAAACAGACACTATAATACTTATGTCCGACAATCAAAGGGAAATCAATACATTATGAAATCATACACAAAATAGCATTCTGATAAGACACACAATCATAGCCCTTTGTAGCTTTGCTAATGTGAAGTAAACAATCCCCGCCATCTGACTAGCAAGCTGTTCCCTGTGTTTTAAAAGGTCAAGGGTAGTTAATACACTTTGATAAAGGAAAGATGGAGATGCAGTTTGACTGGCGTAGACCTACAGAACATGTACAGCACAAAACTACAAAGCCAGTGACAGTATTAATCAAATGTACTCATTAAAACACCCACTGATGTAATTTTATATCCCATTAGTCATATATAAAGTCATTAGTCATATATCTATGAAGAACATTTTATTCATTTCTAGTCTGTTTTTATTTCTCACTACGGACATCATTGGCAGTGGCAGGTTTTTCTCTGTGGGTTACACTTCTCTGGTCCGCTTCCACCTAAAATATGGCACCCTCCCATGTTTATCAAATCTGATTCTGGAAAAAGAAGGATCTGGAAGAGGCCGCTCTGTGAAGCTAAATATATCTTCAGGTCCTGTAGTCGTGTTGTCGCCTGGGGAGCATGAGGTCTTGGTTTGTGTGTAGTCCCTGCTGACTGTCATACTACCTGCAGGCTGAATATCTTCCTGACATGAAAAGAGGAAATTATGACTACAGTACTGATAGAGGAGATATCTGCACATTTAGATTCTTCCAGCAGAGATTAAGCGGTGTTCATCCTGCAGAATATGACCAGTAAAAAGAAAAGGGAACAAGTCAACGATGACACACGGCATCCTCAACCAAAGATGCAGCCACCTTCACACAGCCAATCAGCAGCTCTCTCTCCTGTGTCACCCTCTCCTCTTTGAACCTATTACTGCAGCCGTTTAGTGTACTTGCTAAAATGAATTTGAGTGGAGCATTGCCAAAATTTCTCTATGTTTCTACAAAACCTAACTTAAGGCCATGGGTTAGGGTTAGGATGCAAGTACTTTATACAACACTAACCTCGAAAAACATCAATTTTCACTTTGCTCATTGTGATCTGTGTGGTTTAAATGACAATTACCAGTTTGACTGACAGCAACACGACTCTGGTCTACACCTGACTGGACATGCATCAAATTGGAAGAAGATGGCAGCTGTTCTGGAAACATTGCCAAATTTCTTTGTTGGCTTAAGAGTTTAGAGATGAAGTCAGTCATGTTACAATCTAAGTCAAATCTTGTGCAAAAACTGAGCTTGTCAGATGTAGTCTGTTTAAATAAGAAACTTGAATAGGACTGTAACTTGTCTGTCATGTATTGTAATTTTAGTTTTTACATTCTTAACTTGCCCTCACCATTTGAAAGTGTCCTTCCCCTTGTTTGAATCCAAGTCTCCTCCTCCATGTCTGTTGTTTTCCTTCTAGTTGTACATTCTCAGTGTAGTGTAATACAACAACGTCATGATCAAACTATAAGTGAGTGTATCCAATAGCCTGCCGGCATCAGGTAACTCTACCAGAAAAGTTAGTGTTGCTGCATCTGGAAACATTAGTTCCAAAATTGAAAGTAAAGTTGAAGTATAGCGTGAGAAAAGACGAGCGTAAAAGTTTATAGAGAATGCCGTGTTTTTTTTCAGTGCCATGTTTTTCATTTTCCCAGGGTGGGACCTCAGTGTTTTGCTGGTGTCACACTCTTTGACAAATCCGTGCTATCTGCCTTGATTGTTTCCCTGTTTGGCAGATATGATGTTTCTTCCTCCCCATCCAGCCCCCCACGCAATCTCTTTCTAGAAAGTTTGTTATGTATGCTACGTGTCAGAATGATTTTGAAAAAAAACTTTTTTTTGCCTTTTCTTCCTGCAGAAGAGAGAACAAGTTTGTGACTGAAGAGTAAAGAAAGTGTGAGAAAAACAGCCCTGTGATGGATGGTAAGGCACAGGTAATTACAGACAACATGCCAGGCACTGTGCATATAGAAGATATTCCCCCCCCCCCCCCCCCCCCCCCCCCCCCACACGCACACACACACACACTCAACAATATATGCACATACGTTGAAGACACTGGCAATGTGAGATAATCTTGAGTTTCTTTCTTTCCGGAAAAGGCGAAACATTCCAGCTAAAATCCATTTAAGGCTCCCTGCTTGGCATACTGATAAACATACTATACATAAAGTGCACATACACACACACACACACACACACACACACACACACACACACACACACACACACACACACACACACACACATCGCCTACAACACACTGGCTTCCACAAGCAAACACAGATGAGGCACAGCCAAGTCCGGTGCACTTGTAGTACTAGGACACAAAGCCAGGCTTCCTTATCACTCCAGGTTCAATTACACACACTTACACTCATACACACAAATTAGGGCAAGCAAGGCAAGGTGGCAGCCACACTATTGGTTTTCTGAGGTGCTCCTGAGCTGCAGAAGGGAGGGGCTGTAATGCAAAGAGACAGATTCAGGTCACTCACTCATTGCGGCGATGAATATAGAAGGAGAAGGAGAGAAGAAGCTGCATATTGGAGAGAAAGAAGAATGTGTGGGACGAGGCGAAGGACGATGAGAGAGAGAGAGGAGAGACAGAGGAGGCAAAAGGCAGGAACGTCCTGCAGGAAGATGAAATGAACATGGTATGCTGGAGAAGAGAGAGAATGCAGAAACAGAGGAAGGCGAAGGGAAGCGGCATGATGGATGAAGAAGCGAATGACAGAAATTAAGTGTCAATAAAGTGAATGGATGAGAAAGGGGAGACAAAAGATGAACACGAGGGCGCTTTGCATGCAGAGAGAAAGACTGTGGAATTAAAAGAAGAGGAGGAGGAGGGAGGGGAGCATATGAAGGAGGGATGAGAAAATAGTGGGACAAATGGAGAAGGTGTTGGAGAAGGCGGGCGGTGCCAGAGAAAGGAGAAATGGAGGGAGATAGTAATTGACATGAAGGGAAAGTGACAAGCGAAAAGATGAGTATGTAGGGAGGAGGAGAAGAGTCGGAGAGAAAGAGAGAATTACTATTGAATGAGGAATGTGGGATGAAAAAAGCTTTGGAAGGCGATGCAGACAAGAGGGAGAGAACAAGCTGTCATACAGGCTGACATTCAATAGACACGACTCACGAGTATTTTGAATCATTGAACAAAATAGCCCGTGTAATAACAAGAGGTTGTACTCTGCTTGTACATAATTCATTTTACTGTGGAGTGTCACATTTAGAGGAGCAGCCACACCCATTTTTAAAGTCAAGTTCAGTTTTCTGCTTTCTGTTTTTTTATGTGACATTAACGCTATTGTGACAATCGACCTCTGAGATGTACCTTAAAAATGCAGTTTATCTCTATACTTGAGTTTTGATCTGCAGTGTTCTTTTAGTTTCGATCAGTTTTCAAAAGATTCCCAGAGTTTGTGCACAGACGAGGCTGCACGCTATTAGCTCAAGTGCCTTCCTTCCCTTTTCTCTTTTGTCTTCTGAGATCTGAGCGAGCAGAGATGATGTGCAGAGGAAACAACACAGGCCAAAGTCTCTCTCTCTCTCTCTCTCTCTGCTGCACTGCCACACGCTGCATATTTAAGTCAGAGAGCTTTTATGAGGATACCGCAGGTGTGCCACGCAGGGGGTCTTTGTTCAGTGGGGGGTGCAGAGCAAGACAGGAAACTCAAACACACTTTCCTATCCCAGCGAGACGAGAGTATGACTTAATGAGTCCCACAGCTTGGGATTATAGCAAGACCTCTGATATGCACGGCAATGGACTCACTCCTGGTGAGTTTGTGTGAGGGGCATGTTTTACAGAACAGCTCAAATGGGTAGAGGGTCAATGTTCCTTACTAATAAAACAATGGCAAGGATCTTTGAATTACAAGAAGCTGTGCTCATTTTGGTCCCTAATTTGGATTTTCTTTTAAGTCTTAAGTCTTTTTGAGTGAAGACATCTCAGTCAAAGGGTTTGTCAGTGAAATTCTCCCACAGTGCTTATTTCACTCCTCAGAAAAGTTGTCTCAGCTGTCATTCCAAACTGCCTGTTTGAACAGAGCCAGTCACTTACTGTCTTTTTTGCTCACTTTCTATTGTAGCTATCACTGGATTCACTCATGTATTCACTCAAAAACAAGTCACTGTCTGGGTTTAGCTTGAGACAAACAACAAACAATTTTGTTAACAATAATGCAAAAGTGTTTCTTCGGGTAACCTTTGTGTGGAGATTTAGCCCACACAAAGGTTGGTTGATTGAAGGTAACATGGCCGAGCTGTTTTGTTGTGGCCTCTTATTTTCTAGTGAGGCCTAAAAGTAGATTCATTCTGTCCTTAAAGGTGTTACTGTTTTGCATGGGTTGAGGTAAGAAATGTACTCCCTGCTCACTCCCCTGGGGTCTCCTTTATAAAACGGTGCATAGGATCCACACTAAATGTTTGTGTAAGGAGTAAATGCACATAAGCCAAAAAGAAATCAGATATGTAGGGTACATCCCAAGTCTTATTTGTCATTTCCTCTCTCCTCGCATGGTTTCCTTGCATCTCTCCATGAATCCCTGGGGGGGAGGGACTAAGACGCAAGGAAAGGACACAAGTGAGGGAAACGGGGATGCAATTAAGAGACTTGGGATGTACCCATAAAACCTTGCGTACGTCTGCAGTGCGCTATTTCCTTTTATATATCCCAAATCAACCTGTAAATGTGCGCAGCTGGATCAGCCTCACATCCCGCCCTCGACACGCCCACATTCAACCATTAATTAATGGTCAGTGCAAAGCACCGTAGGAATGTTAATGCGTAAACATGAGCCTGCTGATCAGTGGCTCTTTACGGGGAATCGACAGCAACTACCAAAAGGAAAAACACTCGCTCCCTCCTAATCTCTCCATTTACGCAGTCCTAACAGTGCCAGAATATCTATCGTGCAGGATAACACATCACCAGTGTCACGACAGTTTTACAGCAATCAGAATGATTGTAGGTCGGCCTTCTCTTCTGTGCTCCGGGGTGCAGACAGCGCTGATGAAATATTGAGCGAAATTTGATTTGAGGTTTGAGTTGGTTTATTGGTTCATATCTTTTATAATTGAAAGGTGCATATGGAATAGTTATGAATCACTAGTACCTACAAGCGCAAATAACTCTGCTGGTTTGACTGTTTTTGATAAAGAGGATCTATAAGTGCAAAGTAACGTGTCAAATGAAGTGAAATTAAATGTGTGAGGAAATTGATTACAGGTGTAATGATGCCTCTCACATTCAATTTATACACTCTGGTTTCAATTCACCACCTCACCATCTTTGTCACCAGTTTCCCCATGTCTCCAAAATGTTCTTAGGCATAATGGGTCACAGTTTCCATACAGGTGCGTACATTCTCCCGTCAAGTGTGTTTTTATAGATCACAACGTTTGCGTGTGAGTCCCCTGAACAGTACAGTAGGGGTACACTGGTTTTGGTGCTAAATGCTAACATGCTAATTGTGGATCCACCAGTGGTGACTTCTGCGGTCACTGAGGAAAGTTTACTTTCAGTGAGGTGTGCAAGGACTCTCTGTTTTTTTTGGGACAATGTTCCCTGATGTGACTGCAGAGCCTAATTCAGCTCTAAACTTTTGAATTTCAGGAGCGCAGTGGGACCAGAGAGACTGAGTAGACTGGATAAACGGGGACAGAGAGGCCAAGAAGTTGAACCTAGAGCAGACTGAGGAGGACTTTGCAGCGCTGGAGACGTTCAGACAGGTGAGTACAACAACGCACTAGTGAACTCACAACCCTAGCAATGTAGTGTAGTTGCTTGTTTGCTTACCAGGTGTGTAAAATCTGTGCAGTCTCTTCTTTTCTTCAATATGTGGCTGTGGGCTGCAGTTGCTATGGAGTGATGCCTCCATGCCGGTGAAAGCCGTGCCTGGAAGCATTATATCTGTTTTCGGTTTGTCCATCCGTCATGTTCTTGTGAACCCAAAATCTCAGGAAGGCCTTGATACACTTTGGCACAAATGTCCACTTGGACTCAAGAATACACTGATTAGAATTTGGCGGTCAAATGTCTTAGTCACTGTGACCTCACTAAACAAAGTTTTGGCCATAACTCAATCATTTATATGCTAATTAGGACAGGATCAAATGAGGAAGTGATGACTTTTTGTACCCAAAAGGTCAACTCCACTCTGACATCATAGTGTTTTGACAAAGCATTGGTTAGATTCTGGAATCTTAACCAGCGAACAAGATAGAAACAAAGACGCACCTTTACTTTGATGGACATAGTTTCATTTAATTAAGTAAACTGAGGCTACGCGGCCTCGAGATGCGTGAAACACTGCCTGCTTGGTATGCTATACTGTGGTTACATTTAGCACTAGTAGCAGGTGTATAAATCTACTCTCTACCGATGCTATACGGCCATAGATCCTTAGACAGAGTGCAAAGACTTCAGCAATTGATTGCGACTGTGCAGAGCTGTTGGTAATTCTTTTTTCATTGCTGGATCAACCTCCGGCGCCACAGCAGCATGTTGTTGTCTCGAAGCAGTTGAAATGCTGTATCTGAACATTTTACTTTAAATGCAATAGATTGTATTATTTCTTTATCATGTCAACACAGGTGGCCAAGTATATGCATACAAATACACAATCTCATTTACTCATATGGACACGCATATAGAGTGATATAATGCAAGTAAGTGTATCAATGTAAAGAAGACATAACAAAGAAACCTGGAATTAATATGACAACATCTCCTCTACTGAAGAATCTAATTTATTTTAGTTGAAAAGGAAACTTTGGAAAGGTTAAAAAAAAGTTCTCTTTCTTTGTCCAAAACCTTTATTCAGGCTGACGCTGCTTACATTTGCATAATCTCCCCTGTCGCTGAATGGCTCAGAGGCAGCGTTTGATCCCGACACAGGTGAACTCATGATGAAGTGTTGTTTTAATAGAAACTATTTTTCTATTTAAGTCCATGACATCTGCCTCCACGCAGCAAATGTGTGTGTGTTTCCTGTGAGAAGCAGACGCACACATTTCACAGACACAAACTGCTACATTTCTTCCTTTGTGTGTGTTCCTGTCTGTTTGGATGAAGGTGTGACCTCTGGCTTCTTCGACAGAGAGGAGGGAGAATTAGAGGAAAGAGAGGGAGCGAGGGATGGGGGAGACGGATAGAGGGCTTGATGAATAGAGTGGTGTGGAAGAAAGTGTCTCGGCAAAAGAGAAGAGGAATGAGGTCATTATCTCTGTCCTCACCTGTGGCCTCAAGTCCACACACACACACACACACACACACACACACACACAATCCACATTTTGTCAACAACTGCCACAACTCTTGCCCCCCACCCCCACCCCACTTCTCCCCAATCCACCTTCCCTCTTTTTTTCTCCTTCTCTACTTTGTCCTAACTCCTTTTCTGTTTACTGGTAGACTGATTTCTTCTTCTTCTTCTTTTTCTCCTCATCAGTCCTGCATATTTCTGAGCTTTTAAACTCCCTCCTCCCTGATCCATTTCTATCCCTGTTACTCCTTTTTCCCACAAGTGGAATCCAACCATCACAGTGACTTCTCTGCTCCTCACATCACAATTACAATCGCTCGCGCCACTTCCCTTCCCTGCCCTATTACTGTTCAATTGTAATGCCTCCCTCCCTCCCACCCTGTCCCCCCTTTACAGCACAGTAGGCTGTAATCACATCCACTGGACCATGATCACCCCTCTCCTCCTCTTCCTCTTCTTCCTCCTCTTTGTCTTCTTTCTGTCCCCCCCCCCCCCATTTCCTCCCTCACTTTCGCGAGGCGGGTCACGCCTCTTGAGGCAGCGGAGCAGAGAAATTGCCTGTTATCGAGGGTCGATTTTTCATACGCTTGTAAATTGCTTTGTATTGACACTCTGTCAGCGCAGGGTCGTCACACCGGCCCGGGCCACTCGCCACCCCGCGGTCGCGCTGCTGATCTTGGGGTGCTTCCACCGGGATTGAGAGGGTCAGGAGGGGTGCTGCCTGGTGTGTGTGTGTGTGTGTGTGTGTGTGTGTGTGTGTGTGTGTGTTGAGGTGTTGGCCGTAATCTTTTAGTGCATATTGAGTGTGTGTTGAAGTGTGCACCAAGCATTCATGATTTCTGTTGGATGAGGCTTTCATTCTGGGTCAGTGAGAAGATCTCAGGGTGGAAATTACAATACTAATGGTGGCTGCCTTGTCCTTGTGCTGATGATTGTTCTGATGGCGTGTTTATCTTTGAAGTTTGTTGCAACAAAGCTTCTGCAAGCGGTTGTAAGATTCAATGTCCACATTTATTGGGATATCCCTGTATTTGTGATTTCAACAACTCCGCTTCACTTCCGTTTTTGTCACTGACTTTGACTTCCGGTGCTTTGTTTGCCTTTTTCAAAGCGGTATTGACTCTGAAAAGACTGAAAAGACACTACATCATTCACAAGACTTAACTTGCTTGATCTGCTTCTAAATTTGTTGATCACGGTGTTAGTAAAAAGTCTCTTTTAACAACGAACAGAGTTATAGTACAAGATGCACATCAGCAGTGTGTGCCGCTTCAAGATCCTATGTATTTATTGCATCATTCTCCTCTGTGTTTTTCGGTGTTAATGTCTCAAGTTCCTCCCAGCTCTTTCTTACCCATCTTATGTCTTAAATCTCTCACCTCTCCCTTGTCACTCACATTGTTTGCTCTTTCATCGTTCACGCCTCTTATGCACTCTCTCTTTTCTCAGTTTCTCTAAAAGTTTCCTACTCGGTTTCTAGTTTGTTGTCACACAAACTCCTGATCCGCAAAACACTGACATTTAACACGTTGCCGCTTTCAAAACATGTTGTGAATTTCGCCTGCTAATAAGGGAACTAATGTATGCATTTTTACTGAGTTACCTGAATTGTTTTTGCCAGTATTCTTGTTTGTGAGCTAGGTTTCCACAATAAGGCTCAATATAGAATCAAAAAAAAAAAGCAAGCTATGAATAAAACGCTATGAAAAGCAGCTCAGCACACAAGTAGAAGCTGAGCACAGCTTGTGGAGATGACTTGAAGGAATATTCCACTGAAATATCAAATACTGCCTTGTAGCTCTGAAAAGTTTGCAGCTTGCTCCTTTGCAGCCAAAATGCATTATTCTGACACTTCTTTGGCATTTCTATACTATTTCATGCAGCTTATCAGTCATCAGTGTATATGCTACTACTGGTGTATCTGCTATAAGCTAATTAGACAGATTTAGTTGTTTAGGCTCCTGTCAGAATATTTCAAAACATCCATAGAAACGTTCCGAAGTACTCCTGCTGCATAATACAGAATATGCAGTTGATGGATCCAGCTTCTCCTGTTGATCCGTATGTCAGTATAGCATTATATGCTACTTGAAGCTAGCAAGCTTTGGTGCAATGAGAGGTTATAGTGTGACAGAAGTAGTGTAATCAGCTTTATTTTGGGCAGTAGTGCCAATATGCTGTCATCACTTAACAGGTAAGTTGACCAGTCCGACCGTCTCCTGCTGTATCATTGTGGCAGAAATAAGGACAGAGCATCAAAAAGTATTGTTTAAAATAGAGTTATCCCTTCAGATTTAAGTGAACCAGAGGGATCAGGTCCTGGATGAGTGGGTGGCAGCAGACATATATTCATGTTTCTATGCAGCCATTGGCTCCAATGTGGTGCCATCTCCCTGGCAAGCTGCGCCGATGTCTGTGTTTGACACCCACTCTCTCGGTAGGGTGGCACAATCTAGACTGCACTGGCACGGATCTCATGCCAAGCTCGTTCCCTGTGGAAAGATGGAGCAAAGAGAAGATGGTTAAAGCGCACACAAAGAGGCACAAGTGGAAAGAAGGTGCCGAGGAGAGATACAGAATTATGAAAGGAAAAGGATGAAGGACTAGAGGACATATAGTGTCTGGACAGGAAGGAGAAAGAAAAGCGTTGAGAGGAATCCGACAGTGTAGTTGAAAAGGGAAAAAAGAGTGAGTCCAGATGCGGTTTGAAATGGGGAGAGAGGAAAAGGCAAAGACTGATAAATTGGTAGAGAAAAATGAGAAATGCCTGAGAGACTTTCTTTCTTCCTTCTGTTCCCTCCGATGTCGAGCCAAGCCAGCCCTCCTGGCAGACGTCTCCTCCTCCACCCCGTCCGCCCCACCTGCTTCCCCTCCCTTTATCCTCCCGCTATCCTCCTCCTGTGTCCTGTATGGCACACAGCTGCTCAACCACTCCCCATGCATTAGGACTCATCTGCCATAAGTGTGTCCTGAAGGAACCCTTCACTCTGCAACTTGTCCCAAAGTGCATTAAAACTGCACCGGGCAAGACACTCCACACAAAATGCACCCTGTTTATTTAAGCTAACTCATTTATTGGGGCTGTAGCTGATGTACTGTATTAAGCATTAGTGCAGGAAAAGGGGGTGCTGAGGGGGCTGCAGCCCCGCCTTTCTTTCAAATTGAGACAAATGTGGTAATTTAATAGACTAGTGCATTGGCCGTTCAAAACATGCCTGTTCAGAATGGGCTGAATGCTTGGCCTGTGGTGTTGCTGCTCGCAGCTTTCTATAGAAGCGCTCGAACAGACAACTTCATACATTCAAGCACTTCGCTTCCTTGAGTCCACAGCCATACACCTGCCATGACATACAGCAGTTGCGTCACACACCCAAGTCGTGGCTACTCACGATCACACATCAGCATAGCTAGCCATAGCAAATGAATGGTGCATATTTCTTCACTATAAGTAGTCCAGTAGTGAGAGTGAGGCTGCATGTTGTCTACATCCCCAGGTGCATTTGTGCAGAATTTACTATGGGTTTTGTGCTGCCTGTCGGATTTCTGGTTTCCATGCAGTATTGAAGCATTCTCTTTGTGTGCACAGAGCAGCAACTACCCTTTATTGACTTGTGGAGAACATTCTGTCAGTAGTGTTTATTATTCTAAACATGCTGTTCCCGTATGCATGTATGTAAACAGACAACAGCTTGTATATCTAAATTCATTTTATACATTTTATTAATAGTTTCACGCCAGTTTAATAGAGAAATTAAATATTGTAATGAAATACAAAGTGAGCATCATAGCTTTTATAGTGAAATGGTATATTCACACTTGCTGTGATGCTGAAAACCTGAGCCTCCATCTCACTCACACACTGTCTCACAAAAATAGTTAAGAGTTTACTGGGGATCCACAAACCCTGCCCTGGTGAGAAATGTTCCCAGATCCAGCTTCCAAGTGATTAATGGAAACTTCAACACCAAAATACTTTCCCAACATTAGAGTCTAGAGAGGTCTGACCTCACTAACAGCTAAAATGCTGCCATGGGATTGCATAGTCAGCCTTATCAGACATAAAGAAAGAAGGATTTTAGTTCTGTGAGTTTAACACCATCATATTACATCATTCCTGAGTATTGAAGCTGTTCCAAGTTTTGAGAAATTCAAACTGTTATATCTCGCTGCCACTTCGGACTACAGAATTGCAATTAGGCTTGTTGAGTTTTTAAATGTACAAAAGTCACATGTTGTTTCTGTAATTCTCCTAACAGATTGCTGCGCTGAGATGATGAACATGTTCCTACTCTTACTTAGATAAATGATGTCTATTTGAGATTCCATTACCTGTGGGAAAACTAGCTCAACAACTAGTAAAATACTTGACGGTGTACAAGAGTATGTTTTTGTAATTACTAATGTCATTCGGCTGTTTGGGGTCACTGAGGGTAGAGGCTACTGCCAGAAATGTAAAGCAGAATGTGGATACGACTTTATTGTGGTTATGAAGTGAATGCCATTGGTAAATGCAGTTTGCTGTGAATTGTTGTACGCAGTAGACATGACTGGAGAATTGAAAGTTCTACTTTAAAATGTCAAAGACATCATCTGCAATAGGCCACAAACTCCATTCCTGTGTGTGTGTGTGTGTGTGTGTGTGCGCGTGTGTGTGTGTGCGTGTGTGTGTGTGTGAGTGAGAGAGCAAAAGAGAAAGGAGGTTGTTGAAAGTGAGTAAGCGATGTCATTATTCACCCTCCACAGTAGAGTGTGCGCTGTTCCGCAGCTTCCCATTACTTGTCAACGTTATATAATGCAAGAGTTGAATTTTTTATCAGATGAGTTAAAAGACGAAACACAGAGGAGAGGTCGTATAAGGACCGAGATGAAAGGGAGAGGTGAATTAAGAACCTTAGTGACACATAATGGAGACTGGAATAAAAAGGAAAATGTATTTTCTTACCTTTTCTATGGGTTTTTAATTGCTCAGAGAACTGCATGCTATTGTCCCATTGAAGTGAATAAAGGTGATACAGCTGTGATGTCACCTATGAAATTCAGGATGAGGTCATTTATTGCCCTGGCCTTTCCCCAACAAGTTTAGCACACAGAAATGACAGTGCTGGTAATTACACCTGGGATCTCCTTGCTGTGTGGTGAGAAAGCTAATAGTTGAGCCACCTGATGTTCATTAAAATGATAAATCCGTGTTATATGAAAACAATAATGTAATCATAGTCTTACTTTGATTATGAGAATGCTTTGATAAAGTTGTTAACATGCATGTCAAAGGATGCTTTGATAATATACACAATTTCATGCATGGATGAACATACACAAAGGCAACAGCTATAAAAAGAGGACAGGCTCTGTTGGGGAAGATGCACCCTGTAAATCTTATGATGAGCAGCCTTATCAACCAGGAGCAGCAGGAGAGACTTTGGTAATCTGTGAGGTTGTCCATCACCTGATGGAGCGGGGTTCATTATCCTGTTCCCACAAAAATGCTGAGGTGTCCCTCAGTCTGATACTTGACCTCGCCCCCTGCTCTATGGGTGTCAAAGGTCATGACTGACCCTGCGCCGCAACCAGAGGAAAGATAAAATGTTCCCCTTTTAGATTCATACCAATAAATTGACTCAAAACAGGTGAACTTACAAAAATGTTCCAATTGTGTGCCATTGCTATCTTTACAGTGATGTGCACATTAATGTAACTTAGTATTATTGCTCCAGATGAGATTTAAAGCCTAAGTAAAATATAAAATATTCATTTATACTGATTATTTCAGAAATAAAATGCATTATTGTAAAAATCAATACAAAATAATGGATGTGGCAGGACAAATCTACAGAAAGTACCCTGTGGGAATTTTAACTACACATGCCATTCTTCTCACCTTCCTATCCCTTAAATATATAATGCAAATTATCATTTAGCAGCGTAAAATAGCTAACAAATGGAGGAGAAATCCATAATTCATGGGGTGACCCAACAGGCCCTGTGATTGCTGTGAAAATTTGATTGAATTTAACCTATAAATCGTATTTACAGTGCATAATTGTCATACATGCGATGACCTTTTATTCCACCTTCTTCATTCATCAGCCCAACCAGGATTCTCCTGGGATTTGTATATGATTCTTGCAGATCAGTTTGATTTTAGTTTTGCAGTTGTCAAGGAACCCAGAACGATATTTACTTTAAAAGTACAATAATAGAAAATACAATAATAAAAGTTATAGTGCATAATGTTTTCATTTTGGTTGGAGAAAACATGCAGTTTGTAAGCATTCTGTAGCAGACAGTAGTCTGTGCAGATGGCAGGAGGTTGAACGTTTTCTCTTCATCGTTTGCCTATAATGAAGACTGGACACAGTTGCAAACTCTTGCAATAATGCTGGGACAGTTTGAATTCCTGCAGGGACGGATTTATCTGCAGAGGTAGTGTAGCTGCACGGGGCATCAATCCAGTACAACCACACAAGAGCATATTTACACTGGCTGATAAATAAGTCACCAAAATTACCTCTAAGTTTAAAAAAACCCCTCTTCATTTATTTGTTGTGCACCCTGCCTCCCTAATGAAATCTTGCTACATTGTTTTCAATCAAATCCTCAAACCCACCTGCATGAGTACTCAGAACAAAAGTTTAAGGTCGAATTTAGGCAATGCTTTGTTTTTTTCTCTCTGCCTCTGTTTGCATTGCGTCCCATTAAAATGCAAAGGCTGGGTCTCTTTAGCCGAAGGCTAATTAACTGTTTTTGTCGATCAAATACATCTAGAATTCTCTTCATACGACAAGCTTTTAGTTTTGGCTGACCTAACAAACTGCCCATCGACCAGTTTTTTTAAATTCAAGTTATCAGGCCGCATTAACTTCTAGGAACTTTCCAGTCTGCTGCTGCCTGTGAGAAACACTCTTCGTAGGTTGTTTCAGGTGAGCGCTCTGGCATCACATCATGTACGTTCAAAACGTTCTTGTACACCAGCAAGTCTTAGTGATGGGTGTGTAGGACCACAACTCCCCCAAAAAAAGGCGAGGAATCTCACACACTGTCTGTTGCCAGTACTCACTTTATTCTTTTAAATCCAACCTGATGATCAATGTTATCTTTGTACATTTTTGGATTTCTCTTAATCAGGAGCAAACGCATGGCTAAATGTTGACTTCCTGTTTACATATTGATTTAAATGGATGCGACCAATTTACACATTACTAATGTCTCTAGTCACTAAAACATTTCTTAACTTTTAATGGTGCAAAACAATTTAGTTAATCACTAGTTGAAATAGAAAGAATGTAGGAAAATAAATTAATTTGGGCCAAATTCAATTATGGGACAGGTTTATTACAGTCCTGCTAAACTCACACACACCAGATTTTTTTTTTTCTGTCAGAGCATTTTATCTATTGATCGGAATGTGAAGAAAATTTGCTAAAAAATAACAAAATGTTTTTGACCAAAGGGAATGTCGGTATAGGACATATAAACTTAAAACTGATTTGCCTGGCTGTCCTCGTAATACAATATCATCTCCATGTCAGATTAGCAGGCCAATGAACATCTTAAACACACACACACACACACACACACACACACACACACACACACACACACACACACACACACACACACACACACACAGACAGTCCCTGATGCTTTATTTATTTATATTGTCATTGCTTATGGATGCGGAAAGAGGGGTGCAGAGGGAGCGAGAGAGGTGGCGGGGAACCATGTTCAAAAACAGGTTGGCGATGATCACAGAGTCTGGGGGGCCAGTATTAATAACTTATTCATGGACCCTTCTGGCCCCTCACGGCCCCTGGGAATACACCAAACAGATGCAAGAGAGAAAGAGAGAAGGATGGGGGGGGGCAGGGAAGATGTAGGGACGAGTGATGTGGGACAGTGGAGAGAAACAATGCGCAAGGACAGTGGTGGAGGGATGGAGAGAAGGAGGGAGAAGCGTTGCATTAAAAGACAAACACAAAAGCGAGACGAAAGACAGGAAATGGGGTATGGAAGGGGACAGACCGAGCCAGTGCTCAGCTCACACTGGTGATCACCGCCTTACTTTGGGTTCAGTCCTGGGACACAGTCAAGGCAGCCAGAGGTGCTGCAGGAGGACTATAGGCTGGCTGAGCAGGTGACAGACTGTAGGCCTGGATCCGCATTCTCATTTCCATCTACACCTGCATCCAAGAGAGGAAGAGAAGGGAAGGAGGGATTGTTGCAGACTTTCATGAGCCAGTAAGATGTAGTCCATACTGTGTCTGTAAATATTGAGTTCATATACAGTCCATGAAGAACTCTGGACTCCCTCCTGAATGTAAAGTGTATGGAAGAATGCAGCCTCAGAAGTAAATGGAAAGGCATACCATCATCAGCACAGGCACAAAAAAAGGCAAATGAATAATCCAAAATGACATGACAGGACAATTAGCAGCGAAATTCTATCTAAAGACAGTGGACTAAATTGCAGTGTATGGAGTGCACAGCTATATGCAGATGTTGTACTTCAAAGATGAGCGCTGACAATTAATGTGTCTGTCTTGCCATCGCCACATTAAAACATGACCCTAAAATAGTTACAGAGTCTCAGCAGCTCTTTCATATTGTCTCTGCTAAGAAATGGAAGCATTTGAAATATTGATCAAAACTACTTTTGATTCTTTTTTTCCCTTTCTCCTGTCTCAGCGCAGTAAAGAGACAACTTCCTTATCAAACACACAGATGAGATTTTTGAGACCCAGTTGATTTCTCAACTCTCCACAGAATTCCAGACCTTGTGATGTTTTTGCACTTTTTGTTCAAACGCTTGTTTACACGTCTCCGATTTTCCACGATACCTCAGGTTATTTATCCAAGTCATCAGAAATCTCTGTCTTAATCACAGTTGTGTTCAAAGGTAAGATAAGGGCCTTGGCAAATCCTTCTTAACCCACCAGTGACACACTTCACAGTGATTTACAATGTGTCTTGTGTTGCTCGTGAAAAAGAAAGTCGCAGCCTTGTCTTGATGGAGCGGCAGATATCCACAAAGAATTGTGGGTCTTTGTTTTTCACTGAAACATCAGACCTCAACATTATTTGAAGCTTGTGGCAAAATTTAGAACGCCTGAGATCTTTTTTGAGCGGCAGAACGATGAAGATGAAATCAGATGAAATGTTATTGACTGGCTTTGGCTTAAAACCTGCCCCAGCATCTGCATGATTTAGGATGATGTTGCCCCAGTTTTGCAAACTATTTTTGACCTAGAGTTAAATCCGAACTCAAGGCTTGTGGCAGAGCGCTCCCTCTTTCGGACAGGTTCTGAATCATCGCTGCAGTTTCCCCTGTCCTTCGTCCTCCATCGTTTTTTTAATCCCTTATGTCTGACTGGGCCACATCTACTGATTTCTAAATAACTGTGAATTGTGCTAATAAAATATAAAGAGTGTTCGTTGGTGATTACTTGATGAATCACTCGCTATGTCAAACACACACAGTCACACACACACAGCTACATGGCTCCTACACTACAGTATATCGTATCATTTTAAAATATGAAATGAAGCTTTTTTTGTAGATGCTGAGTGAGGGGGGGATCACTCCCTACCCACACTCCCTCTCACCTCCCCATCACTGCAGCAACTTTGATGCAAATCCTTAAAAGGGCAGAACTGCCGCACGGGTAAGCTGTGCATCGCCATGGCAATGCGGACTGGGAGAAATCCATTTTTCATAGACAGGCATTGCTGGTTTGGCTACTCGGAGTGCAATGCATGTGATATCAAGAGAAAGGAGAGCCAAGGGGGAAACCAAACACACTCAAACAGCTAGCGGTCTGACAGAAAATGCTCCAAGAAGAGGCTTGAAAAGGTTGTATTTCCACTGTTTTAGGGCTGTCAGTTGGCGTGTTTGGAGTATGCTGCAGTTGATAAGAGGAGTTTGTGTGGGTACTACTCACATATACACAAATGCACACGCGTTGATGCAGACTATTGCTCTTGCATGATCCCAAATATGTTTCTCCAGCTCCATATTAAGCATACAGACATCATAGTAGCATCGATCCCTAACGTCTAAGTAGTCTATCTGTAGCCAGAGGCAAGCAAGTAGGTATAGGACATAAACCAGAGGCAAGAAGGAATGGTTATATTGTTACTATACACTTTATTTAATTATTTAACAGAATTTTAAGTAACATTGATGAAGTTGTGGAACTTGCTTCAGTGAAGCAGACATCCTGACTTTTAGTCCCTAGTATGAGTCGAGCTTAAAAATGCTGGATCCTTCAATGCAACCCAATCTCTAATTGGCCCTACCCTGCCTGTTAAATGCCTTCGTCTTCAAAGCTCCATGCCCCCAGTATATCACTGGCTGAGCAGTAATTCTAGAGTAAACTGGCATTTGTGTGTAAAGTCAGAGGAGTATCCCCTCATAGTCGAGAAATAATGTATATACATATTTTACGAACATTATGAGATTGTTGCGTTGAGTGTGGGATGAGAAAGGATGTATTATACTGTTTTTTATTATTTTTTTGCTTGCAACAGTTGTCCATGCTGAGAAAAAAAAGAACACGACATCAATTTGGATACCATTCATACAGTATCGGTTCATAGTTGATTATCTGTTCATATCCATTCATTTATACTTATTTACCACACAAAACTACAAAACTACAAAATACACTCTTCCAAATGTTCCACTATTCCACACACACACACCCCATGTAAACACACACACACCACTGTAGCTGTTAACACCTGCTTATATACACATTAGTTGTGCATGGGTACCTGTGCAATGACTGTAATCCATCACGGGCTGTGCCACCCTGGTATCACAGCGCAGCTACAACACAGGCCTCCCGATGTTGGGCGCGCTGCCAGGGCCAGAGGAGGCAGAGACGATCCACACAATCTCCCCCCACTGCTTAACAAATGCTGCCGCCTCCCCCGCTCTCTTACACACAGTCAGAAACACACAGGCAGATGCAAATCACATGCACGCGCAAGCTTGATTATAGTGGCACGTTTATACACACACATACACTTATACACACGTGTGCTAGCATTCACACATAAACTCATTCCTGAAACATGCAAGCTGACAATCGCAGATGTGTTTTTATTATTTGTTGTTAGTTTGCCCTGTAACAATGCTGGGTCACTTATTTAGAACTCCATAAGCTGCCAAACAGCATCATTTTTCAGACAATCAAAAGCTCTTGACAAATTTTGAATTTACGCTGTGATGGAGCAGATGGTTGAGTTATTTATTTTATTTTTTTCCAATATTTCTGTTCATATTCATACTCTACCTGGTTTTATGATATAATCAGAGGCAGCTACTAATATATGTAATGAAAATGTAATTTAAACTTAAATGACAGGAGGTCAAAAGGCAGCTTCCCACCTCCATGTTTCTAGTCGTTATCCAGATTGCATGACTCGATGTACTGATGATATTAATTATTAAAGCACATTAACAATCAAACTATTTTAAACTTCAGGAGCCAGAAAAGAGGCTTCCCATCTCTTATGCATTTTCATACATAAAAGACTGGAACATAAGTACCATCCGATGTTCAGATCAAGTGCTGGCCTCTGCTCATAGTGTATTCACAGTGAAATCAAAAAGGGAGTAAAAATTTAATTGGTCTCTGTGCTCTCACTTTTTTCTCATTCTCACCCGTTCCCTTTTTCATTCTCTCTCCCCTCCACATGCATGTGTACGCACGTGTTCAGCTGAGAACACACACACACACACACACACACACACACACACACACACACACACACACACACACACACACACTGACACATAACTAAATTTGTGTTGCCACCCACCAGCAAACTGGCACCAGCTCTTCTCATGCACACACACACTTCTGTCACAATCATTTGTATGCAAAGTTGTTGGCTGTGATGGGTTGCTATGGTTGCTGTTATCAGGTTATGTGACAAGAAGCAGCAAGTTGATTTACCTCTTATTTGTGCCAATGTAAAGATGTCAGGAAGGGAACGTATAGAGCTGAAGAGGCAATAACACAATACAAGTCGGCACACGACGGAAGGAGGAACAATAGAGATAATCGAGGTTGCACAGTTATGGACACTTAAGTATATAAAGTGTTAAAAGCACCTTCAAATCTCCAACTAATAATTACGACAAGCAAATTGTTAGTTGTGTTAGTCAGTCATGTGAGCTGTGAAGGTAGCATTCTCTAATGTAGCTCCTCTGGGAGAAAAAGGACACACGAATACAGTATTGTGAGAGGGGAGGAAAAACATTTGATAGTCAGCCAACATGAAGGGCTCAGCGCTGTAATTGCCTCCATGAGATTCGTTAGTATGCATGTGTGTGTTTGAAGCAAAGTGAGTTCATGGGGATGCTCTGTGTGTGTTTGCGTTTATGTCTGGAGCAGATAACACTGACAGCTTAAGGTCATGAAGATGGGAAGGGCACAACTGAAGACAGCGTATCTTTGATCTCAACACAAAGTGTGACGGTGTGTATGAACGGCCATGTGCCGTGCACGGAGGAGATAGTTGGCAGAGTCAGCATGCTGTGTGTGTGGGCGTCTTTATGCATGTGCATGTTTAATGCATGAACATGTTTGTGTTACACGTTTGCGTTCGTGAGAGGGCGAAAAGACATTCTTTCTCCAAGCTTTGCTCCGCTTTTGGAAGACTTCTCAATGTGTGTATATACACGTGTGTGTGTGCTTGTGCAAAGGTGTCAGGATATGGTGCAGACAATGCCTAATTGGGTGAAGTCACAAGGTTACAGGTTCCCATGGATGTCGCACAATTTCCTCTCTTCCATCTTCTGCATCTGCAATTATTTCCTCAGTTTGCCCAGGTTAACTCACCCAATGTGATTATGAAAGAGATCATGAAGGGGATCGATGTCATTGTTGGTTTTTGAAATACCTCTCAACATGATATTAGGACCGTTATACACGCTATAATCACATAATACCAATCAAAAACCGTGGATTGGTGTGGATAATGAAAGGCAATCAAGATGGTGTCTCTGGACAGACTCCTAATGGAGAGTTTGACTAATTGACTGAATCTATCCGTGAACTGTCTTGGCCCCCTCAGCTTCTCCGTCACTCCTTAATTGGCTATTGTTCTGTTATTACCAGTTCTCCAGGGCAGGACCATCTGCCAGCTCCAACAGGTGAGTCGGGAAAGGCTCATGTGTGTTCGTCTACATCTGTCTTAAAGTCTCTGTGTATTTATCTGCATTTGTTGTCTGCATTGGCCCAATTACGTCTGCTTTTTAAAAAATGTGCATTTGAAAAAATTGCATTTGCAACATACTGTCAAATGCAAATACTTTCCTGTTCGAGTGCCAAGTCTTCTTATTTTCCCTTGCCATCAGAAAAAAAGGCAAGGGGGACTGCAGTGGGGCGGGGGGGAAGGAAAGGAAGAAGAGAAGAAATAGCTGCAGAAGGAGGAGAGGGACCTGTATCATTCATCAGCAGTGCAACAGTGCATGAACCGTGCTGGCTACGGTGTTCTTTTAACTCTCCCTCTCATTTACCTTATTATCTCCCTATCTATGTGCATCATTATGTTGGATATAGCCTGTGTGATGAATAGCCTTTTTGATCAAGGATGCATGGCTCCTTTTGTTTAACATATGGAGCGAGCCTTGTGTGTGATGCTGGACTCCAGCTTCTAACACTGACTGCATGATGATAATGTATATAAATAGTGTGATCTTTAACCTTGTGGAGCAATTATTTAAAGGCTGTTTAAACATGGTTTGCTTATTTCCAATGAGTATCTCCCTTTGTTAAGCTATTAACAAGCTAAATACTTTTGAATTTTGATAGCATCCTCAACTCTCTTGTTTACTGTTTATTAAACCTTTGCGTCAGGAGAGAGCTTGGTTAATGTTACTCACCTGGTGTGTGCTACGTTCTTAATGAGGGGTAAAATTACAGCAGATTAAAAGTCGAAGTGCTGCTTAGTTGGAGCGTTAAAAAAAGAAAAATGTGATCAGAACAACATGAGCGTCGGAGATGAGTAAAATAATGTGGCAGCGCTGGTGCCACATGTGCTTTCCTCGTCACCAAGAAATGCGTGAGCAGTGTGAAAGAGAGCGAGAGAGAGAGAGTCTGTCTCCCTAACTTCCTCAGTAGTCTCACATGAAACGATTTTCAATCTCTGATTCAACTTATTCCACACCACATAGGAATTCCATTGCCATTTTCTTACCCCTGCAATTTCGCAGTATATTTGTTTACCGGATCTTATACCTAACTGTAGACAAGTCATCGATACACTTTTGGCACATTCCACTATACGTTTAGCTAAATAACAAATACATATGTTCATACTTGGGCAGAGGTGGTTAATCAGCCCTCAGTCACAGATTAACGTTGTGCTGAAGTATTACTTATTGACTGTACTTCATACTACACAGGGAACAACAAGGTGATGCAATAAAAGTATATGAGCTGGTGCTTAGCTGTTGAAAGACTGAATGAAAAGTGCAACGTCTGGATGGCAGGATAACCTTAAAGTGGTTGTTTAGAAAAAGATGTGCTCACTAGAATTATGGATCATCTAATAAGTAACGTTTGTGGAACATGCAGTCTCATGCACATGGGAATCAAACTCTGTAAGGATGTAGCATCCTCAAGGCAGGTTTTCTGATCTACTTCCAAGTTAGTCAAATGGAATTAAGGCAAACCTACTTGATTTAGGTTGATTTCACGGTTAAAGAAAACCAATACTGACAGTTGATAGAACACCAAAAATGATCCCATGTCTCACACCTTGACGTGTTACTGCAACATCACGCTATACAACTTGGCTCTAAATGCAGACATCAGTTTTTTTTACCCGTCTGAACCAGAAGCTCTCCAGGGGTTAAAACACACTCTAAATGAAGGTGTAACTTTTTTTCTATCCTCAATCAAGTCGTAGTAACAATATCTAAGTGGCGGAACTGGTTAATGTTACCCCATAGGTATTCCCAGCTGATGCAACAATATTGCACGCCTTAATTCAAGGAATTTTTCAAGTGATTAAGTTGATACTAACCCAAACTAAAAGCCTCCTGACCCTCTGAGGATGTCAGACAACTTTAATAACTGACGCAACACGAACCATTACGACCCATAGACGTCATTTTGATGAGCCTGAAATAAATGGGGGATAACACTGTCTATTTAGCACAGCACTTTACTTAGCCTCTTCCAATCTGAGTTAGTTGGAACTGTAACGTCCATGCTGTGTTTCTGACAGGATACAGATGATGTGTTGGAGAGGAGCTGCGCTCACTAGCCTGACTGTAATGAGTTCTACTCGCTAATTAGCTTGTTGCTGGATGCCAGATATGGCTGGGGCTAAAGCCCCGTCACCGGAGCAGTGCAGCGAGGAGAGGAGAGAGCTCCTCTAATGAGCTCTCAGTGGTGTGTTTACTGTTAACCAAAGTCATGGCTTTACTCGCAATGTGTCTCCCCCTCCATGCAGTGCTTGCGCACACATGCACACACTCTTGGATCTCAACAGCCGTGCACACACAGATATATATTCATAGCTCACGAGTGCAAACGCAGACACACACAGACGTACAGGCAGGCGCGCGCAAAAAAGCACCTCACCGATTAAATCCTCAGTGTTTGCCAGTGATAGGGGCCTAATTAATGTGGCAACGCTGCAACTCTTCATCATATCTGTAACAAGCAATCTCCAGTCAGACATGATAGGCTTGATGTATGATACATTAGTTAGTTGTGGATGGCTACTCCACCGCACAGGAAAAAGAAAAGAATGTCCTTCTTTTGGTCAATAGGAATCTATTCCCATGTCAGCTGCGTTTTCTTTTTTCCTCATTTGTCAATTTGAGCTTTGCTTCTTAACAAGGGCAGATAGACTGTTTTAAAGGGCAGAGACACAGCTTTGTTTACCTATTTCTTTAAGATTGATCACCGCAAGTATTGAGGGATACCAGTGCCACTTCCAGGCAGGCAATTACCACTTGAGTGCTTGAGTGTACATGCGTATCTACCGACCGCTCTGTGGGCCAATCATAACGCAGATACACAAACGCATACACACATAATGTAGAGCAGGTATACGTCAGTGTGTGGATGGTTCTACCTTGAGTCATTGGCAGCAGCAGCTAGAGAATGTTTGCACAGCAGTGACTGGATTGCGAGCGAGTGCCTGCAATGTGGTCCCCCTACGGTTCATTAAGAATACAGACCTGACAGTGCAAACTCATTCAGGATGGATGAGTTTAACACACACACACACACACACACACACATACACAAATGCACAACACATACACCCTCAATGACTTTTTATATTTTGCTTTCAAGAGAGCTTCTCTAATGAAAAACAAATACTTTGAATCTGTCTGTTGAGGCTATTTGTGAAGCCATTGGTTTGGCTATAAAGGGCAGACAGTTTGCGTGAGTTAATGTCACTGTCTTAGATGTAGAGGTTATTTTAGGATATCAAGTATTTAGAAATTGTGGAACAGACCCAACATATGCCATCAATATTTGTTCAAGTTCCACACATTAAAATCAGGGACAGGCCACCTATTTCCTCCTGTTTTTAGTATTTATGCTAAGCTAGGCTAATTAGCTGCTGGCAAATACTTCATATTTACTATACAGACAAAAGAGTGGCATCAATCTGCAAAATTCAGATTCACAAAGCATGGGCAGTGCAACTTTTCTTTCACTGTGACATACTGTAAATGGCATTACATCACATCCATTTATTTATGTTAACCTCAACAACAACTTCTATACGTGTTCATTTTCAGTTATAACATTCTGACATTGTGGAACTAATCCTGCAATTGCAGGTTAGGGAGCCTCTGGTGATGTAAGCTGGTGTGAAAGGTCAAGTGCTGCGGTGGCATCTGAGAGCTTTCCCTCCTTGCTGTTCTGTTCAATAGCTTTTCCCTGCATGGCTCCAGGTCTCTGCTCAGCCACTCCCCATGGCTGTGTGAATGGAAGGCCCCACTGTCTGCTGCACCAGTCGACACCTCCTTGCAATGCACAGATTACTTTGTGTATAACAGTATGTGAGGTGAAGGTGGCTATGTGTATGTGTGTCCCCTTCATAACCCCTCCATGTTGAGTGCTGCTTGCTGGTGTCTGTGTGCAGCCTCACAGTGTGAGACTGGAAATATATGTTGTGTTTTTCAATGCTTCAGTTCTCAAACATGTGTATAAGATGATTCTCACATTGCTGCCTGCTGTAAAAATGACTGAATGACTGTTTCTCGTGTGGAGAAGCTGCTTCATGTGTTCACATTTTGCATACACATGTTTATGTTTGTGGGGCTCAGTGTGCACATGTGTGTGTGTGTGTGTGTGTGTGTGTGTGTGTGTGTGTGTGTGTGTGAGAGAAAAAGAAACAGACAGACAGAACTCTCCTATGGGCTCCATGCTGTCACTGAGGGAAGCCGATTATAAGACGTGCCAGGGTGTCAGGAACACCTGCTCATCCCATGCCACCCTCACCAATGTTATACAGACTCACAGCTTTTCGCTCATCTGTATGGATGGAATTGCAAAGCTCCATCTCCTAGGCTTCATGATGCCATCTGGAGACCGGGCCAAGTGCTTCCTCCTCAGTTTAATACGAAATTAGACGGTTTTGCCCATATATTTATTAGCCTGGTTTACGATGTTTATTGGATGTTTGTCTGAAGGACAACCTAACAAGCTTACATGAAGCTAAACTGAGTTTATGACTAAAGTCAAGATTGGACTCTTTTTGGCTTAATAGATTGTAAAGCTGAAATCATACTTTATTATATAATTTTGATAATGACTGAATCCAAAACACTTGGTTTGAAAGGAGAAGATTGAAAACATTGACAGTTAATATGGTGTAGTCAGAGAAAGATGACTGTTGACTGCCCCTATTGAAAGACTAGCATTTTTTGCAAAGCTAACAGTGTAGTGACACCATGAGGTTGACAGATTGTGTTCTGAGTAAAATATCTCGGTAATGACATTAGGTAGAAATATTCATGGTCTTCGGAAAATGTATCCTACTGACTTTGGTGGTCCCAACTTATCCTCAAGCACCACCGGCAGGTTGGCATTTGAGGTTGAGTAAAATGATAGAAAATATTGGACTGATTGCCATTTTGTCATCCCCTGACTGCTCATTTAGTGTCATAATCAGTTCAAAGTTCTGCTGTGTCCAATACTTTGGTTTATGACTAAAGACCTGAAAAACTAAAGGCATTCCCATCAACTGGACTTTGTGTTTAGTGCTAACAAGCTAAACTACGATGATAGACAAGGTCAACACTATACTTGTTCAAATTCAGCATTTGAACAGTGTCATTGTGAGCATGTTGGCAAGCTGAGATTACAGTAGCTGAAAGCACCATGGTGCCAAAGTGCAGTCTCGCAGAGCTGCTAGCGTGGATTTTGACTATTGTGATCCCAGAAATGTCTCTCTGTCTATATCAGCTTTGCAAATGATGGAAGTTGTAAAAGACCTCAAGCTAGGATTGGTAGAGGTTCAACATGTAGTCTGACATTTCTCTCGGCCATCTCACCGCAGTAATATCACCTAATCTTACATAATGACCATCTTAAAGAGATAAATGACATCTGATTCCAGCATAAGACTAAGCCCTCATTTTGGGGAACTTGGCTGGCAGACATGCACATTTGTACTAGCTGAATTCCTTAAAGGAAACACCATGTCATTGTGTTCCTCCAATATCACTGTATCTATTTAAATGCTGGAGATCATAAAGTGCCACATTATCATGTTAGTTAGTTTTACTTTGCTTTACAGAACCAGCTCACTTCATCAAAAGTTAGTCGGTGTGAAACTGCTAAAATCGTTTCCCACAAAATGGGGACATTGTTAGTTCTTCCCGCCATCTCTTTCTGCCAGGTTTGTCATCAGATTGTTATGACAGACACGTCATATGTAATTATATTGAACAGCAGAAAGTTGAAAGAAGCTAAACGGAGATGAGCAAACTAATTGCCACTATTATGAAGTGTCTGTCTTTTTTCATAGCACTAATTGACTCCTCTTATTGAGCGTGTTTCCCTTTGAGGACACAGCGATAGAATCTGTGAGCCCCTTTGTGTTAAACCATGTATATGTGTTTATCAGCCATCTAATGCTTCTCCAGTGGAGCTTTATATTTTTCTAAATGGTGGCAAGGAACAAACAGATCTGAGCTGGGCTAAAACCTGTTCCATACGGGGACCACACACACAAACACATCAGTGACAGAGACACACACACACACACACACGTGACTGCAGCACACTCATTACCAATACAACATTGCCCACTATCAACTGTGCTGCCAGGGACATTTGGTGGTGGAGAAAGTGACCAGGCTCCCAAGAGTATCCAGTCCACCCGGGGCTCGTCAGTACGCGCTAATTATTCTTCACACCTAATCTGAGAAGGAGAAGGAGAAGGAGGAGAGACAGATGAGAGGAGAAGAAGAGAGAGTGAGATAGAGAGAGAGAAATAGAGGGAGGAGAGATTGGCGACCAGTGGGACTTGTGCGTTCTTACAGGAACAATGAATCACATGTAGCCACCACCTGTCCTGTGTTGTCCCTTCTGTTGCTCTCAGCATTGCAGACAGGACGACTGTGTTTGTACAGTATCGAGCCAGCCGTGTTGGTATTGGCTAGA
Organism: Anarhichas minor; assembly: GCF_050575085.1. NCBI lineage: Eukaryota > Metazoa > Chordata > Actinopteri > Perciformes > Anarhichadidae > Anarhichas > Anarhichas minor. The sequence continues at coordinate 9,524,425 of NW_027466467.1, read as the reverse complement.
ATGCCTTTCACTGGGCATTAGGCATTAATAACAGATTAGACAACTGTTGGCAGAACAGCGTCTGCATTTTCTTTTTCTGTTATAATCAGGATTTTACAGAAGAGCTCCACCTATTTATGTAGAGGTCCCAAGCAACATTTTTTTCACTCCCACTTCTCTTTGTTATCGTTGTACTACTTTTGACAACAGTAGCTATTCATAAATAATGTGATGTGTAATTATAAAATACCATTATTATCCGTGGAAGGACAAATTAGTTGACCTTTGTGTTTGACTGTGGGACCCACTGAGATTGTAACCTCATTGTGGCAGAGAGGTTCAAATTATTCTTTTCCAGGTGAGGTAACCCCAAGCCACACTGGTTTCAGGTGATGGGCCAGATACATTCTGATTCACAAAGATGTTTAATGGTCAGTACACAGCAATTAAACAGACCTTAAAGCCTATACTTACCCATATTTATATACCCACAGATCCTTAGTGGTGAGTACCATGGTCAGCACTATTGTGATGAACATTATATTGCTCAGTTATTAAAGGCCCTGTACACGCTTGGTCCACCCACACAGGTGTTTTCATTTAATTTGCCTGATTAGTCCTCTTCTGCAGCTTGCTTGATTGACAGCTCCCTCACTCCCCTGTTACTTTTGTTGCACCTGTTGGGGAGGCACAACACTTTTACTAGTTGTATTACCTCCACCAGTTTATATTTTCGGTTGGTTCAGATTGTCATACATTCAGGTATTAGTACACATTCCAGGAATTTGACTCTGGTTATTTTTGCTCTCATTGTACATACACAGAAATTAAGCAAAAATAAGGATACAATTAAACATGTATTATGTGCATACCAGTATAGGTGAAAGCAGACAATAATAATAAGTGATCCTGGGATATATACTTTGAACAATGAAGAAGGCCCTGTCCCCCCCAAGTTCGATGCTTGGACCGAGTCTAGGAGTAATGAGATTGGCGTCGGTGGATCTGAGGTTGCAGGTGGGAGTGCGTCGGTGCAGGAGGTCCCAGAGGAGACTAGGTTGTGAAGAGCTTTGTAATGAGGAGAATCTTGAACTGTATTCTTTGCTGGATGGGGAGTTTGAAGGAATGGGCTGATGTGATCTCTGGTGTGGGAGAGTAGACAGCTGAGTTTTGGATGTATTGTAGTTTGTTGATAATTTTGGTGGATGTGCCGTACAGGATGCTGTTGCAGTAGTCCAGTCGAGAGGTGATGAAGGTGTGGATGAGTGTTTCAGCGGCTGAGAAGGAGAGGCGTGGACGGGCAATGTTCTTTAGATGAAAGAAGGTGTTTGTTTTTTTGTGATGTGATATGGGATTGACAGGTGTGTGTGTATGTGTGTGTGTGGGTGTGTGGGGCTCTTCCTGAAGTCCACTGTCATCTCGACAGTTTTAAAAGCATTCAGCCTGTAGTCATTGACTGCTGTGATGGAGTGTTTTCTTGGGGAGCAGGATGATTGGAGTGTTTGAAGCAGGAGGGAACTTCACACAGCTCCAGTGATCTGTTGAAGATCTGTGTGAAGATGGGGGCCAGCTGGTCAGCACAGACTTTCAGACAGGAAAGTCGCCGTCTGGGCCTGGTGCTTTCCTCATCTTCTGTCTGTGAAAGAGCCAACACATCCTCTTCACAGATCCTGAGTGCGGGTGGGGGGGTCAGTAGGGAGGTGCGGGGGGAAGGCAGGGGCTATAGGTGGTTGTTTGATGTCAGAGCAGTGGAAAGATGTGGATGTGGGTTTATCAACCCTGCAGTGAAACACATTCAGCTTATCAGCCAGTTGATGGGTCTCCACAGTCAACGCAGGGTTGTTGGCTGAAAACCGATTTCTTTTTTTTTTTTTTTTCTGGCCGGGTTGTACAGGAGTCTGTCACTATTTTTGTAGGCCTCCACCTAGGCCATCCGTACTGCCTGAGTTTAGCTGAAAACCAGAGTTTATTGTTGCTTTAGTGCAGAAGGTTTTAGTCTGTACACAAATTTAAAGTGGAATAAAGTGCTAATCCATCTTGTTGGACAAAGAGTTCCAAAACTGGTCCAATGGTCACCAAATGTATTCAATCAATCAATCAATCAATCAACCAATCAAACTTTATTTAGGACTCAAGGTCCAGATATGACAAATAGAATAAAATGACATACAAAAGAACAATAAAAGTACATAGGCCTAGCAATGCCTTACAAAGAGACAGCTGTACCAGTGTCTCCACAGCTGGGACAGGTAGCGTGCGGTATTAAGTTTTGGTTTTTTTCTCGCAAATATTTTATTGCACAGTAACAAGCCCAGTTGCCATCAACTCGAGTATCCTTCACCTTCACCACATCAACCTATCAGCTCGCGCATCGTGTGTGTCTGTGTTTTTGTCTGTTTGTGTGTGTGTGTGTGTGTGCGTGTGTTTGTGTAGTTAGAAGAGCTCAGCCCGACAGAGAGAACAGAGCAGATGCGCGTTGCAGCGTGATAATAAATTCCATCAAAACATTAAAAAGTAGAAAAGCTCCAGTAACGTTGGAGCTTATCAATACCATGATCTTTAATACTTTAGCACTGGGGCCAATGTGATACCGGGTTTTCGGAACGCATCCCCACCTTCAGATGATGTAAAATGCAAATATAAGACCCAAACTGTAGAAAGTCAGGAGCTGCACCATAATAGCCCAGATTTAGTTGCTATTCTGAAACAGTTTTGGGAGAGTGTTTGATGATTAATTTGTTTGTCTGATCAAACACCCTCTTTTCCTCTTTATCTATCTCGAATGTCTCTGAAATGGCATTGAAAGCAGCTTGTCACCCGGCACATTGAAAGAAATGTCAAGTGTGTTTTTGAATGTCAAGATGCTTACATCCCTACTATGTCATTAGTTTGATGTTGCTATTATCAATAGCTTTAGCACAATTGAGTGGTGCAGTGTCAAAATATTGACTCCATTTTCATATGTGGGAGGAAGAGGATGTAGAGGAGAAATTAACAGTCAGCAGTCTCATTGGGTGGTTGATTAGGATGTCATATTTTTGTCAGTGCTCATAACTGCTTAATTTCTGATTTGCTCTCTAGCAAACGGAGTCAGGCAGCCGTGATGCCTCTCCTACTATTCCTCTGTGTGTCGGTCTTCGTCACTCCGCTCAACCTTGGACAACATCCGGAGGCATTGGGGAGACTTGGCCAAGGTGAAAACTCCTTTTGGAGATTCCCACCATCCCAGCAGCATATGGACACATGCATACATGCCACCTCCCCCATCATCCCTCATTCCACCCCATCCTCAATCAAACCCCACACCCCTCCTACCTCCACCCTCTGACTCTTGAGGAGGGCTCAAAGCACGACTGTAATTACAATCAAACACACACACACCCTTTGCTCTCACGCCGCCCAGCCTGAGCGCCAACGTACCTATACACAGGAGTCTCCATTCATTTTCTGGCTGCCCAAGATTGATCTCCTCCTGCAGCATATTAAAAACTCAATGACATGCTCACACCCACCTGTGCCTGATTCTACCTCCATCTAGCGGACCGGCAGTATCAAGCAGGATTGTGGGGTTAAAGGCAGCTGGAGACGACAGAGACTGAGGTTGGTGGCACAGAATGGCTGGATGTGTCGCTCCGGTATTAATTAACTGAAGCAGGTTCTGTAATCTGTGGACGTTAGCTAGCACTGATGCTGCTGCAAGCTGCTGCTGGCTATGGTCGGTGTACATGAGCAGCTGATGTCTGTATGGGGCCGGCTGTGCAGGGCTGCACGATGTTGGCAGTGTGATATACAGCACTGTATGTGGAGCTCTGGCGGTTACTCACAACACAAATGTGAATGAATATGATTAGATTTATGGTAAAAATTTGAACAAGTTGACAAATTGCTAATTGATTAGCAGGGTAATGCCTCACTCCATGAGCTCAGGCATGAATCAGAAGTAATTTGGATTCCTAATGCAGCCAGCTGGTCTGTGTTTAAGTTACAGTGTTCTGCCATCTGATGGTGATTCTAAGAGTGTTTTACTTTGCATGTGTACTGCACTCTGTCTGTGCAAGTACAGTAGGTTTTACTTTGAAAGCCTCTACAGTATACCTTACTTCTTCATGCAGAAGATGTAGTTTGGATGGCGTGCTGAAAGAATACTAATACGTCTCTAAAGATCCAGCTATCTCAAAATTCACGAAATATTCTAGCTTCTTATCCTTATTCTTTATTTCTTACGCTTTATATCTGAGGTAGAAACTACCCAACCTGGCACACACGGTGGCTTTTTGATGTACAGTATGGTTTGAAAACTCAAGGCAGCAGTACATAAATCCAATCTAGCACAGAGCCCACTGCTCCATCCAGCAGCGGAGCCATTCTCTACTGTACACAGAAAGAAAAACGTTGTGGTTTATGCTGACCCAGGTCTGATCAGAAATGATGTATAGCAAGCGCAACTAGCAGAGAACTATAATCGCCTGCCCCAGGCTTTTAATACTGTTTCTCCTTTTCAATTCGGAGGTCAATTACAGGCAGGTTAAAGACATCATTAAACTGGTGTTTCCTGAAGTGCCTCTTGCTCGCTGTCAAAATAACTTATGATGCATTGACAGGATTGATTTTAAATGGAGACCAACAGCGTGCCTGGAAAGCCTAGGCACAGGCATTTATTTGCATTATGCATCACGTGGCGTCTCCAACAAATCTTTCTCTCTCCTTGGACCGAACGTTGGTGATTTGTCATTGTGGCTTTTTTTTGTACTGTTTTCTTTCATACATTTTTCACAATCTGGAGGCTCATTGGTGGACTAGGCTGGGATTCAGCTGGCATAGAATCTTTGATTTAGATGAAGGTTTCTTGCCCAATTATCTGTTGGTTGTATGTGTGGGTGTGTCTCTGCATGTGTCTTTCTGTGTGTGTTTACCTATGTCTGTGTGTAAAAAAATTTGCCAAGACCTTAGTGTGCAGTGGTGACAATAGATTGCACAGGGAGGCCCATATTCTGTCCATCTCTACTGGGTCAGCCATGATGACCTGGATGTGGCAATCATGCTTAAGACAGGTCTCATATTCTCATCTCTCCTCCCCTATTTCTATTTGCTGCTTCCTTTATGTCAACTAGACTGGGCTGCAGCCCCATGCAGTCAGCTAATAAGATGGATTTTTTTTAGTGTTTAGAAGTACAACGGCACATCTTACATTACTGCTTCCATTTAGTTAGTTTGAGGTCATATTTTGCATGCTTGGTTAAATCCTGATGCACCCCCTTTAGCCCTTTTTTCAGAATCCAGCCAAGACTCTGGTTTGGCCTTCCTATCATAAAAAAACCCATATTAGATACGCCTGGAGAAATTTGCTCCCAGATTTATGATGGAATAAAGGTGCAAATAAAAGTATGAAACACCACGAGTTACATATAGGTTCACCTCAAAGCGACCCAAAGCAGATATTAGGTGATAGTAAGTGCAAGTTTTTGGTATTTAATGAATTTTATCATATTTTCAGACAGATAAAGGACCCTTAGGATCAACATTTCCGTGGGACTTTGCTACTAAAAATTTAGTTTTCTTTTTCTTTATGCAGGACAGATGGAACCGGGCCTCATTAAAAATGGCCACGCGTGGCAGTGCATGCTGGGAGCTGTTCCGATGGCAACCACTGATCCTTGACACTAGCAATATAGAATAGGGTTTAATGAATTCACAGAACAAAGTGGATGAGATTAGAGAGCAAAGGAAAGAGAAACAGAGAGACAGTAAGAGACAGATACAAAATAGAGAGCGAGTCAGGGAGGGTTATGGGAGCAGAAAGGATAGGGCTATTAAAGAGAGGGATGAAATGGTATTGTTCCTCCTTTCCTTTTGGGAGTTTTTGTGTCTTTGTGAAGCTATGCCAGAACGCTGAGCCTGAACCATGTGCTGTGGGGGCGAGTTTGTGTGTGTGTGTGTGTGTGTGTGCCCGTGTGGAAAAGAGGGGGAGAGGAAGTCTATGCTAAAATGTAAGATGCAGAATTTGTTAAGGGGAGAATAATTCCTCTTTGTGTGTATGTGTCAGAGGAAAACCTTAATTATAATTGCATAGCAGCTCAAAGCAGGAACTCCAGCCAAGCCATGCTGAACTAGACTAAACCAAGCTTGGACCTTCTCTGCTCAACATGCTTTGCAATTTAAGCCCTGGCTAATTGGGCCAAAGGCAAGCAAAAGCCCCTTCCCAGCTGTGACGGGCACTGGACTGGGAAAAGAGAGGGATGGAGGAAAGGAAGAAGAGAGCAAGGGGGAGACGGAAAGAGATTACTCCCCCCTCCACCCATTTACATGAACCCCCATCGGATCAATACCATTTTGTATTCTTCCCTTTTTTTTGACATTCTCTCTATTCTATATGCACAACCTTTTTTATTGGCTCAGCTGGTAGGGAACCCCAGATGTTGCATTCGCCTGGCTGCTCTCTCTGAGTTAAAAGTGATGTCTAGAGACTTTCAACAACCAGGCAATCTGGCCAACTAAATAGGAGGACCGTGTGGAGAGGCCTGCACTTGTTATTGCAGCGTGCATTTCAACCAGTCTATCAATTTGAAGATTGGAAGTCTCAAGTCCAGCTAGCCGTTGTTTTTTTTTACAGCAGGGGATGTATCGGATGCAAAATAATTGCACATCTGCCCTGCAGCACCATGGATGTCATCCTTCTGTTAGCTGCTTGTGGCTCTCTTTCTTTTCTGACCCTGATTTGTGATGTTTGTGTTCTTGTTTTAGGGCAGGGCTAATCAATTAATATTCAACGAGGTCCATTTAGGGAGAATTTCATCATGCAAAGGTCCGCAACATCACAATATCTAACTTGCGTTATGATTTAGTCCCATATATATTGAAGTACCCTAGCAGTTGTATTAAAGTCTGTATGTTGTCAAGTGTAGTTTAAAATGCCCGTGAGAAGAATTAACATTTACAAGTCTGTCCATTCTTGGTGAAAGGCTCTGACCACACTTCTCTCTTTGGAGAACACCATGTGAAATCACTTCTCTGACTCACGTAATTCTCGGACTACTCGGTCTCTCTCCCCGTCCCCCCCCTGTACATCTCACTCGAGTCAGGAAGCTTATCAGAATACACATATTTGATTGGCTGAGTAGCATCACGTGATGTGATTTGCAATGCATGTAATTGGTTGGTGTGTTTCCTGGACCGCTGAACGAGTCCCGTAAAGGCTGGAAAAACTGCGCCAGTTAAAATAACAGTGCTTTGTCAAAATTTTATAATTCTCAATTATCTATCGGTTTTAGGTCCAGGTCCGGATACATCGGCGCCTGCGTCCAGACCCGGACCGTGGCCCGCCTATTGGTGGATCCCTGTTATAGGGAGACACTCATATATTATGTAGTGCCACCATATGCAATACTTACATTACTATTAAATGAGGTTTGTTTATCAGGCAGTGAGTTTCATTGCATCATAGAATGGTCTCTGTTGCTAACTCTAACATTTTAGAAATAAAAGGATGAAAACGCAACACTCGGATACAGAAGATACAAAGAGGCAGTGTTGTTACAGCTGATTGCATGATGTGTGCATAGATGTGAGTGTATGTACTGTATATGCATGTGTGTGTGTGTGGCGGAAAGGAGGGGAAGGCTGTGCCCTCAAGGCTAATCTTCAGCATGCAGACAGATAGGTCGACAAACACACACATGCACACATGTATGTATTCACTGCAGGCTCCCTGCCTCTCACTGGCTGAGTGACAGCATGACTACTGCATGCAGTCTCTCCATTATTCAACAGCATTAGAGGGAAAGAGAGGAAGAGAAGAATAGGCTGTTTGTGCTCACTTACAAAATTTTGGAGCAATCCGTCTATAGGCCAAAGATGCCATTTACTCCTTAGCAAAAAAAGACAAATGAGAGAGGGAGCATTACAAGGGAGAGCAGACAATGATGAAAAAAAGAGTAAAATAGACTGACAGAATAAAACAGTTTACAAAAAGGAGCGATATCAGTCACAGATTATAATGCAAACAGATCTGATATGAATTAAAAAGAAAAAGCCTTGGCTGAACATGTGCGTGTAAATGGATTCGCTTCAAAGCTAAATTCTCCAATTATCAATCTTCACGTGTCTCTGGAGAGTTTGACTTATCTCTGGCCTCAACTCAGGATATATTTGGGATTGGAGAAGAGACCTGGAGACTTTGTGTATGATGAGAAAAGGCTCAGCTTCATCTGATATCATGTCTCAAATGAAAGATAAGCTAGGTTGATATCCTCCTCTGTTGCTGATCTGGATGATTAAAAGGTTGTTTTTGATGAGTTGCCTGTAGATAAACCTTTGCATTTCCACTCTGCGGGCGACATTGTGTGTTTTTATAACCATTGCCCTAATCTTTGTTGCTTTGCGTGGAGCAAAGAAAAAGGAAAAAAAAATAGATTGTGAGGTTTGGCAGTTCAGAAATCAGCACCATTCAAACAACAAAGTCAGAGCCTCTATTTAGAAATGTGTAAGGGTATTTACCATAATCAACTCCTTCCCTCTCCACCTGTCAAGTGTTGTCTCCTGTTGCTTCTTAGGTTTTGTCACAGATTAGCACACGGGGGGAAAAACATGTTACACTAGTAGGTCCGATAATGCCTGAGAGTTTATGATACTATGGACATTCTACCTTTGTTTTTATCTCCCCATGCAAGACCACAACGCAGTGCAGTGTTTAGGATGGGGAATGTTTTGGCATGCTGGTTGTTGCTCCCTGAGTAACTCTGGGACTCTGCCGTTCCTGGGCTGCAGCTCACATAGAACCAGACACTACTTTGATGGCGTGGAAGCTAGATAAGGACTTCAAAAAACATGTTATCAGTGCCTGCTGCATCTGTCGGCCGTCGATCGGAGGATGTGAGAACAGATTAGCGGCTGGTAAAGGTGCCATTGCTCACCTGAAGCATCACAATTCCTATAAAGAATTGAGTATTTTTAAGCTTTGACTTTTTGAGATCCCCCTCATTGTTTAAAGCAGGTATTTAGTATGTAGGTAGAATATCATTTATTCTGGTAAAGGACATTAATACAACTTTGTCAAGACAATGTGCAGACTTAATGTAACTGGATTACAGAACTCGAGCAAGTTTCAAGAGTCTGCTAATTGATTTTCACACTGCATGGAAATTAATGGAAACAATCAGCTGCATGGAATACTAGAGAAAACTCAGAAATATGGTTTGCACAATGCTTGGTGATATAAAGTATACATTATTTGTGATGCTAAGACATGTTAAACTGCTGGTATGGCCCTTTAAAAGCGTACTTTTACCCTGCTTGCCTGCAGAGACATGCGTTTTCCTTAAAACACTTCAAATATACACTAAAACACAGTCTCCACTAAACTTATGACTTAGAACTTTTCCTGTAGCAAGACTATTTCAATCCCCCCCCCCCCCCCCCCCCCCCCCCCCTCCTCCCCCCTTGTTTATCTTCTCCCCCTCGTCATTCAATGTATCCTCACCATTATTCTCTCGGTTAGCTCTATAAAACAACCAAAAAACATTTCTGCTGAACAATGTTAGCTTAAAATAGGCTTTTGTATCTCTGAAAGGCCAGTCTGTAATTGTGCATAATTGAGAACACTGTACACAATACATTTGTGTGATTTCATATTAGCCCCCTTGAATACACAAAGCTCCAAGTCTGAGTGGTTTAGATTGGATCGCAACAATAAGCCCTACTCTACAGCGCTGTAATTATGCAAATGTGATGCATGTTTCAATCAAATCATGTACATAAAGCACACTCATAATGATTTGAATTAATCACATGGCATTTAAGAAACTTACCACAAATGATTGAGTGCAGTGAATAACAGTTTGGGTGATGTTATGAGGAATAGTTTGGCTGGTATAATCAAAGAAGCAAAACAATGCAGCAACATTTGTTAACAAGCAATAAATCTCTTCTGCCTGATTGCACCTTATCTTCTTTTCTCATGAAAACTCAGATGGATTATAATGCAAGTGTTGAAACTTTACTATATGGAACGAAAATAACTGAATGTCTTACCTTCTATTCATTCTGCAGAATGGATAGAAGGTAAGACAAAATACAAAATGTCAAAATTTAGATCATGTCAGGTTTTTAAGTACTTTCCAACAAGCTTGCTTTTCATCCGTAGTCTGTGGCAACATACACAAAAAACACATCTACAAAGCGTTAAAAGCAGTTTCACACAAGCTGTTCCCTCAAGACAAGCAAGCTGTTGTCACTACACAGACAGAAAAGACCATTTCCTCAGAGGAAAACCCCCCATTCACCTGCGCCTGCTGAACCTACAGTGATGAGACATCAGTGTGTGGCTGAAGCTAATAGGGCTGCCCACAGAGACCTTAGCAACAAAGCTAATGCTAATAAATATGCATTAATATTAATATATGTTTATGCTGTTATTTATGTCTGTGTTAATGGTGGAGGATACCAGCTGTTCAGTTCAACAGCATGTGCTGTGGATTGTATAATTGATAAGATATATATGAGCAAACCTGCACTGGCTCTTGAAGGTTTCACTGCACGCGTGTGTGTGTGTGTGTGCGCGCGCGTAAACTACATTTGGCTATTTATTTACAGCCACAATATGGAGGACATTGGGATAATTAAGATACACATGTAATAATAAAATTGGATGCATCAACAACAATCACATAAACACATAATATCTCCTTTTAAGTGAATATGGCAAACCTAAACTGTCGCGTATGCAGCAACAAAAACTTCACCACTTTGGATATCGAATCCTAGCTGATGGTAAATGTAGTCCACTAAGGAAATAAATTCCCCATCGTGTGCCAAATTAACTGAGAAAGCTGATTTCTGCTGGTACGGAGCAGTGCCAGCTGTGCCTACATATGCCAGGTTTTGTTGCCTAAACCTAACATGGCATTGTTTTCGTGGTGCCGACATGTGGGTGTAGATTTTGCAGCTGCGCCCCAGAGACACAGAGAACATCAGTACAAACTTCAGGTGTTTTTCACACTATAAACCTAACTCAGCTCGGGTGAAAGTCCTGTGTTTGTTTGACCAATCCACCAACCCTTAGTGGACTTTCTTGCTTGTCATACTTACAGTTCGTCGATATACTGAGTCACTTGCTCTGCGTGCCGCTCGTTGTAGTATGTCACTTGCTCGGCCCAAATGCAAAAACACTGACATTCAACATTTGGCGCTGGGAACACTGTACAGTGGGTTTTTAGAGCTTTTCTCTGAAAAACAGTTGGTTTCTGCATCTGTAAAGATGCTGATGAGAGCATGGTGAATAAAAACATTAAAGTTGCTCTGTGGAGCTCATTTGAACTGTAGATTTTGATGATTAAAATCTGTGTGTTTGTCAATACACATACACTCACATGCACATAATAATCTGATCCATTGTTGGTATACAAATATACATTACAGCAGCTTTAACCATATAAAATCAATATTAGAAACATGGTGACAAAGGTGCATACCTTATATATTTGTAAATGTTGCTGTTGGTTGGGTTCCAATTATGACTGCAGTTTCTCTTTGCCAACTCCATTTAGCAGTTTGTTATATCTTGTCATGATTTTTGAGATGATATATTAAAATACTCTGTAGTTCTTTGACCAATGCACAAGCCTTGCAGAATCAGCCTGAATTAATCTTATGCGCTTGGTTTCCCGACAACATTTAAGGCTGAAAAACATCCTGAGAAGAGATTGAGCCTGGCAGCTGAAAGCTGGTCCAATCAGCAAACTATCGGGAGTGGTATAGATGATGACATGACTAACCACCTCTCTAAACCCCTGGCCCTCCTGACAACTATCTAAAGTAGGAATGCAAATTTAAAATGAAGTACGATTTCAAAACTGCATGACTTATGTGTTGCTTCAGATTTATTCAGGATCAACAGTTTTGGGAGAGGATTGACAGCATTGCTAGAGCATAGGCCATGTCTTTTTTTTGCTGCTCAAGAAATTCGTGCAAAGGATTAAAATAAATTTAACTCATTGTTTCAGGGGAAGAAGAGCACAGTCAGTAGCGCACAGTCTGCCTGAAATGATGCACCAAACAAATGCCTTTTGATCCTTGCCTGTATTGTGTTGACACATAGTTAGGCTTTGGATTTCTGTTTGTTGTTGCCGGTTGCCCTAAAAACTCATATATAATCTAGTTAAATGTCAGACATCCTTTACAGCTGACAGCTATAATTTATAATTGTGATTATAACCCTTCAAAGTCCTAGGTAAAACCTTTTGCATGAGAGGTTTGCATTATGTTGTCTAAGCGAAACGAGCCATCGAGGTTCCTATATCACAAGAACATATCGGAGGAGGAGACGGCAGTTCATCAGCTTGACCCTCAGGGAGAAATTAAAGGAGTAAATCTCACATTCTTTGCTATCTTATCTCGCAAGTTTCCCTTCGAACTAGATCTTGTGTCACCTTGAATCCAATATTGTATATCATGGCCACACGTATCGCACAAATGCCGATTTCAGATACTGCGTCGGCAGCATTAGTTCACTATAATCATTTAATCCTATGCGTCTGTTTCGGAACACGATTTCCCCCAAGCGCAAAGCAGTTCAAAATGTCAACTTGTACTTAAAGGTGTCATCAGTTATCAAACTTCTTTATACTTTTTCCATGTTGTTATGGTAACATTATGAAAAAGTGAAAAATCAAACGTCTCAGACGTTTATGTTGAACCAACTCCTGAAAGAATTACAAAATGAAAACATTTTATAAAGAAAAGATGTCCATTCCCACTGAGTGTCGAGTGATTTAAGATTAAAAATGCAATAATGAGTTTTGTGATAACCATCTCTTCGTCTCCACAGAATGCATGCCTGTCTTTGACACCTTTTTTCCTAATGAATCGCACAGCAATGCTATTTCAAACATGACTCCTTCCTGAGCTGAAATCCTGGCGCGCTATGATTGGGTGACACATAAAACTGGTCTCTCAACCCCTGATGTGTAATTTATGGAAAAGGCAGAAATCCTTTATGCACTCAGGTGTCTAGCTGTGTGTACTAATCAAAAGATATGCAGTGACAGAATGGAGCAGGACGAGGCACTTGATGTTTTGTCAGTTGGATTGGCACTGGGAGACGCAGGAATGCTGTACGATTCATCATTTAGGAGCTTATATCAAAGAAAAAATACACTGGTGCTCCAGAGAAAGAGCGAGACAGGGAGCTACAGAGAGATACAGCAAGAGTGTGTGCGTGTGTGTGTGTGTGTGTGCGTGTGTGTGTGTGTGTGTGTGTGTGTGTGTGTGTGTGTGTGTGTGTGTGTGTATTACGTAAGCACCAGTTTTTGAAACATCCACAGGGAGTCAAAGTTAGGGAAGTTTTCTCTTTGAGTGAGAGTGAGTGATAGAAAGGTTAATGGGTGTTTCAACAACCCTTTACATAGCTGTGGTCTTTGTGATGGTCAGACACAGATGTGCTCATCAACGCCCTTATGAGTCACCCACTGTAACAAAATGCAACGGTGACTCATTGATTATCTTTGGTACATGAATCAAGGATCTTCATCTGAGTGGTTTTGCTTTTAATTAAGACTGTGATGGATTGTTTCCAGTCACGGTGGAAGAAAATGGAAAATGAGATGAGAGAGCAAAGGTTAACATATCAGTGTCGTATTAAGTTCAGATTCTACAGTCAAATCCATTTAATTTTAGCCTGTTTTGCTTCTATTAAAACTTTTATGTTGAAAATCTATAACCTGCAAATGACAAATTTATAAATGGGCATTCTGGTTTGAAAACGTGAAACATATTTCCTCCAGTTTCCATTACACACACTTTAACCACACTTTAATTTGTGAATACTCATTTTTAAACCTAAATACACATTTACAAATCTCTGTATGCATTCTCCAAACTAGATACATGCACAAAATCCAAGTTCTTAAGTCCTTAATTGTATTGCTATTATCTTCTGAAAGGTTGTTAAATGAGCATGATGCCACCATGATTCATACCGTCATGATGCACAATGTTAATGTAACACATTAGCCCAAACTATCCACCTTAAGTATGTTAAGAAATTGGCTTTCACATTTGGTGCAGATGTCTGATATCACCGGGTTCTTTTGAAATATATCCAAGACTCCGACCTGAATTTGGCTACAACTACCTCACTTAACCAAACATACCAAAGTCTTGAGACAAGACTCCCTCAGGTCTGGTAAAGACTTTGCAATGAGCTCAACTGTAAAAAAAAATATCCTCAAACTTCATGTCACGACAGTTCTTCAAATGTATTAAAGACACTCCTGGGGGACAGTATTGACTTGAGGTTGACTTGAGCGTCCTGGGGGATACAGTCCTCACAGACACAAACGGATGAGCTCATACAAAAGGTATTTCATTAGAGAAATGGATGTGAATCTTTCAGTTTGTCCAAGTTCTTCATACCAGCTGCTCTGGAAGCAATTTAATAAATAGCAGCTTACAGAGCCTGACCTCAAGGTCTAGGCTGATGAGTGCATTTATCTCAGTGACGCAGCAGACAAAGGGAAAAGCTAATCTCACTATCATCATCAGCGCATGGAATCAGATAGAGAAAGCAAGTGAGAGGCAGAGAGAGAGAGAGAGAGAGGAAATGAAGAAAGAAGACCATGGGTATTTTGGTCAGTATTTACTCCAAATACAGAACGAGCGATACATGCTGCGATGGCAGAGTGACCATTGTTAATGAATTTTCTTTTCATGCTTGTCAGTGGCAATATAGGCCTACTACAAAGGCAGAGACTGTCATTGTGAAGATAATGAAATCAAAGCAGTATATCGTTAAAAATGTTGAAATGAAAATTGGTCATATCTCCAGTCTCTCTTTAAGGCTCTCCGAGGTAACATCAGTGTAATGTGTTTGAAGATTGGCCAAAAATCAGATTCAGCCAACAGCAGATGAGAGTCTCTGGATCATATCCCTAAAGACGCATCACATCATAAAGTTTCTGCTTCAACATTAGCTTTTAAAGTTTCAGATAATTTGTCTTGCCTGGGGTTTGCATTTACTAACTTAACCTATCCCATACTTCAAATGAGTCTTCCGCAAACATATGAAAGCATGGTTTGACAACTCGAACAGATGAAAACTGTTTTGTTGTACGTTCTCACCTGTGTGACAACTCAGCCTGGCTAACAAGATCTAGTTTGTTCACTTGATAGCTCTTATTGAGAGAACAGCAATATCCTTTGCCTCCTCTCAATCCCCTGTTCTGCTCTCATATGAAATAGAAAAGCTTGCCCGATTAGATTTATGAAGAACAAGATACATAGGATTTGCAACATGCAATACAGATATGGCAGCTGAGAAAATCCTACTGGCAGTAGCATTATTGTACAGTGCAGTTTGCATTCAGACTTTTATCAGGTGTTTCAGCTTCTTTTAACTTTTGGTTTTACGGCAACTTTACTGTTTTGATTTACTCTCATTGCTCTTGTCAGCATCACTTCTAGACGCAGAAGTCAGCTGTTTTCATCTAAAAGGTTTCGATAAAGCCTCTGTGTACTACCTCCTCAGGACCAAACAGCTGAGACACAGACTAGCTGTTGAACACGGTGGAGTATTTAGCGACTGAAGCGCCTGATGTTTCCCCAGGGGTTGGTGGAGACCAAAGCAGATCTAAAAGTATAGGGTGAATGTTTATCAGAGACACAACTCAGAATAACAATCAGCTTTATTTGGCCAAGTATGCATGCACATACAAGGGTTTTGCATCCAGCACGAAGTACTTATACAGAAATAAAAAAAACAGCTAGGGACTAGAAAAACAAAGCTGGACAGATAAAATGAAGGAATAGGCAGATAAGTGTGTGTATATATATATATAATATATATATATATGTCAAGTGTTCTGGAAGTTGTAAAAAAAATAAAATACTGGAAAGAGATATTAGACTATAAGAGGTATACAATGGTGACTGGATACACATAGACTGGATGATTATGTACAGTCTGCACATGTTAAGACGACAATGACTATATACTGTATATACAGTGTGTATGATTTATATTGACAGTGACATATGATATGCAGATAATAAAAAGCAAGTTGTGCATTAAAAACTGGAATTCCAATTGACAGCAGTGGATATTTTGGTGTTATAGGGTTATTGACAGTTTATGACTAAGGCTGACTGTTCATCTGAGTGATGCCCTGCGGTAAAGAAACTGTTGTTGTGTCTGGTTATTTTTGCGTACAGTGTTCTGTAGCGCCAACCAGAGGTGAGAAGTTGGAACAGGTTGTGTCCAGGGTGTGGACTCTCTGCAGTGATTACTATTATTTCCCTGGCACAGGAGGTGTGTAAGTCCTGGATGGACGGCAGGCTGGCATAAATGATTTCCTCTGCAGTTCTGACTGTCTGTTCCTGTTCTGCTTGGTGGCTGATCCAAACCACACAGTGATAGATGTGCAGAGAAAAGACTGGATGAGCTGAGCTGAGCTGAGCTGAGCTGGCACAAGTACATCCTCTGCTGGGCCTTTTTGCTGATGATGTCTATGTTGGAAGTCCACTTGAGGTTCTAGGAGATGATGGATCCCAGAAACATGCAGCAGACTCCAAAATTAAACTCCAAATAAATGCTAATGTTGTTTTGTGTCTGCTTGAACAGTTTGCTAACAAGTTCATTACAACCATTTGTCATTTTTCTCCCCTTCAAATTGTCTGTTAATTTACCCTTTAGTGAAATAGTGCCTTAGCAATGATGGCTTTTGTGAAATTTTGACATAAACCCACTCGTGTTGATTACATAAGAACAGTTAGGCTCCATAACTGTAATTTGATATCATCATACCACCCAAAGTTATCCACTTATGATACTGAATATATATCTTTTCATCAAATACTGCTGCTACAGGCAGGTGCTCCAGGCCTGGTGAATTCTCCATCATATTAAATATTCCAGCAGTAGAAAAATCGAACTTGGCAGATTTTCTATTCCTCTACAGAACGCAAATCTTCTGTATACTATACTATACTATACTCTCAAACATTTGAAGTTATTATGCGTGTTCCCTCTCCAATCATTGAAGTGAACATGCATTTACATCCCTAGCCACCACTGCAGCCTTGCTGTTTTAATGCCAGGCCTTAGAAATGCCCGACATCTGCCCTCAGGTACTGCCCCCCCCCCCCCTCCTCTTAGACCCTTCATCTGTGTGAGTAATCAAGTGTTTGCAAAGGAAAGACTTTTGTGATTGGAATGAATTTTGAAAGATAAATCAATTTTCAAAGTTTAATATTTAAGGAAAGAGAGAGGGTGCGGGGAGTCGTTGAATAATGCATTTGGTTATTTAGAGTTGGAGACAGAGGGAGAGTCTTGACTGGCTTCACGCCGCAGGATATGAGACCTCCAAAACAGTCCGCTAATGAAAAGGAGACATATTCCTCTGCCCTCTCGTTTGAATTTCATAACTCAGAAACGCGCCTTGTTGCTTTAGGCAAATGCGCGCACACACGCACACATTTTCCTATTAACCAGGCTTCTATTTCCACGGCATCTGACTCACTCATTAAATTATTTTCAAGTTTGAGTTCAGTTACCAAATGAATATACATCACGTATTTCTTATATATCATACCGTAGATTATGATGTGTTGACTAGAGATAACTGCCTAATCTGTGATGTGAAATGCTTCAACCCTGTCTTGTGTTAATACTAATTAGTTTTGCCATTTAGCTTTTAATTGACTAAGTTCAGTAGAAACGTTTTTAGTTTTTTCCCCCAGGGAACCCAGTGATATGTAAATGGTTGGGGTTGATAGTTGGCATACTAAATGCAGGAATTTAACTCCAGAGACCAGGGTTTGCATCCATATTTCCATGTGTGTTTAGATCTGGGTAACAAAAGCACTTGAGTTAAGGTTAGGGGAAGATTGTGTGTTAGATTAAACACGTCGTACAATTTGCTCTAACTGTTTTAAAATCTTTTTCAATATTTAACCAAGACCAACATCTTACCCCAACCTTAACAATACATGTTTTATCATGCGCTAGTTGCTACTAGCAACTTGTATTGCAAGATCAGATATTGTAGGAAAACAAATGAACTCTATCATCACTGAACATTTTGCAGATACAGTCGGTTGCTGTTGCAAATTAGTTGTATTTAAAAGTAATTTCTAGAAGACATATTTGGTTTGTTGCTGCTTTGCTGGAGAGACCCTATCATCCTCATCCGGCTATGTTCTACTGAATAGTTTCTGAAACTCTTCTATTTTATTTTAAAGCATGTTCTTTTTAAGAAATTGTTAAATGAGAAATATGTAAAGTGTAAAAGGTTCCATTTTTATTTTCACAACACTGCTGTGGAATACACTCGAACAATATATTCATACACAAAAATGGGATCACACTGTATCAGAAAACACAAGTTGGAAGAAAAGGAACACCAAATTGAACAGATAGTATTATGATATCATTGTTTCATGTTTGCAAAGCTCCCCGTGTCTCTGAAGAGCATATTGTCATGTGAGTAGAGTCTGGTTTTGTTTCTCAGCTTGTATCTCTCCTCTCATTTCTGTCCTTTTACTTTATCTGTCTGCGGATCCCTGCTGTGCAATCAGATATGCAATTGTTACTGTTTCTTTAGACAAAACATATTTTGAACCAAGGCGGCTGCTGAAGATGAGTCCCCTGGAAATGTAGCAATTGTGTTTTAATTGCTTCTCTTCTGCTTTAGCACCTATGATACTCATCTCCTTTTAATTCATCTACCCCTCCCTCTTAATACAGAGAAGGAATAGACAAAAAAAAAGTACAGCAGTGTACTTTGAACCTCTTTCCTCTGTGCTTTTCTCACTGCAACTAATGTAGTTTAATAGCTTTGATTCACCATGACATTATAGGCTCAGTCTGCATGTGTATGTGTCCATGGGCATGGTGCAATTTGTGTAGCTAAGATAAATCCACAATGTTGTTAGCTCAGTTTCGTTGGGATAATCTATTTTAGACTTTATGTCCTGTTGGTCTCTGTACGCTGTCTAGTGGGCCTGGTTAAGCTAAAGCCTGTGGAAAATCAATACAAGGCCTGGAAACCCTGCAGGGAAAATGTTGCAGTCTTGGGACAGAAGAGTGAAACATTGGGAAACAAGAATCTTTCTAAAGCTGTCTGTGTGCAGACATAGGGTATGTAACTCAGTTGATATATGTTGTTCAATACTCAATATCCATTTATCATTCAATAAGTTGTAAAAATGTAAAAAATGTAAAAAATGTAAAAATGTAAAAAAGAAAAGTAAAATGTCTACCTATGAATAGTAGTGAATTATAAGGAAAGTGTAGCATTAAATTGAAACTCTAGTAAACTATAAGTGTCTCAGAATGTACACAAATACTGTCCTTTATGTGATTTTAGTTACTTTCCACCACTGTTAACTGGTTCGGCTGGGCCCTCTAAACTTTGCTCACTGTGGCGCCCTTTTCTATGGTGTCGGTGTTCTATTATTATCTGTAGTTGGCAATTTTCTCACTCAGGCTCTTCTTCCAGTGTTAAATAGATATCCCTCATGTGTAAAATAACCAAGGTTTGAATGCACAGTTAGAGATATGTATCAATCTTCTGTCTGTGACGTCCTCTAGCTTGTGTTTCTCATGTCTGTCTGTGAGTAGCGGGTTACTGAAGACTGCAGACAGTGAAAACACATAGAGATTGCTCTTCTCCCAGCTTGACTGATCAGAAGCTCCCTTGTGGATGCTGCTAGATAAAGTGAAGAGGAGGATATAAGGGAGTGGGAGTTCGACTTGCTGCCGATGGATTAGCAGCCATGTTTACATAGTGACTGATTTAGTCTGCTGGAGCTGCCCAGGAATGATTTATTGATACTGCGGGAGATGGGAAGAGTATTGGAAAGTGTGATGTAGAGGATATAGAGAGACAAAGAGAGTGGAAAGGGAAACTCAGGTGTATCTGCTTGTGAGAGACGTAAAGAAAAATATTATGTAAAACACATAGACTGCATGTAAGAAGTGAACGTAGTCACATCACCCATTGGTTTCTAGGCTGACGTTTTGAAGCCTGAAGTTCAGAGTTTTGGCAAAAACCAAGATAGTGACGGCAAAAGTGACACGAGAGGGTCAACTGAACGCTGAGTAAAACATTTTTAGGCAACCAAATAGGTTACAATTAACTTTCATGAACAGAAAAAAAAGGGTTACACCCAAACGGGAGTTAATCCCAAGGTAGCCACGCCCTAAAGCATACCCTCTATTGTCTATTTTACTCTAAATGGGACCAGAATTGACTAAATGGACATCGTGCTGTATTAAAGAAGACTTGAAACTAACGATTGAGACCACGAAATCATGTTTACAAGGTGTGCTGCGGCAATACATCAGGTAAGAAGTAGAGTCATTTTCTTATAGACTTCTTTACAGTCTGACTTCTTTTTGCAAACACATGCTGGCTATTTGAAAGAATGCAAGTTTTAGCCACTTCCGCATTGGGTTCACTTTTAAGACCTGAGGGTTGCCGCCTGGTAAAACAGCAAAACATTCTATAGTGTTATGTATATCTACGTCTTAAAGTGTTTAAACAGACATGTATTGGTGCATGCAGCCTAAGGCCGCTCTTTGCTCTTCTGCAGCAGGAGAATCAGAGGCTCAGTGGTCAACCCAGATCTGTCATAAATACACCATATATCCCATCATTCGGTGCCCCTTTGGGGTGAACAGGGCAGGAGATGGAGGATGAGGGAGGATGAATGGAGCAAAGAAAGGTGTGCACATCTTTCAGGTGGCTGCCATTCTGACTTCATTGTCAGAGTGTGGGTGATGGGCTTTAAATGCATGTCAGACAGAGAATAGGAGAATAAGAGATGGCTGCAATGGGCTGCAGTTAAATAAATGAGGAGTGCAGAGAAAAGTTGACTTTCAAATGAGAGATGATCCATAAACTCATCCTTCAGAAGCTTATGTGGGACCATACCTCCAAACACCAATGGTAACTCACTAAAAGATGGTGCCCAAACAACAATATGTGTCAGGTTTTAGACAATCTTCTAAACCAGTGGTAGCCAACACGGTGCCCGCGGGCACCCTGTCGCCCGCAGGGACCACGTGAGTCGCCCGCAAGACATGTTCTAAAAATAGCACTAGTCATTATGGAGCTCCGTCTAAAATTGTAGTTGCTGTTCTTTTTTAATCAAAAACGCTTGCAGAGAGTTAAGAGAGTTGGGTACCCGGAGGCGCACGGCGGACAGTAACTTAAGTAACTTAAAAAGTAACTTAAATAATAAAGTAACTTAAAAAGTCACTTAAAAAATAAAGTAACTTAAAAAGTAACTTAAAAAATAAAGTAACTTAAAAAGTAACTTAAAATATAAAGTAACTTAAAAAGTAACTTAAAAAATAAAGTAACTTAAAAAGTAACTTAAAAAATAAAGTAACTTAAAAAGTAACTTAAAAAGTAAAGTAACTTCAAAAGTAACTTAAAAAATAAAGTAACTTAAAAAGTAACTTCAAAAATAAAGTAACTTAAAAAGTAACTTACAAAATAAAGTAACTTCAAAAGTAACTTAAAAAATAAAGTAACTTCAAAAGCTACTTAAAAAATAAAGTTACTTAAAAAGCAACTTCAAAAATAAAGTAACTTAAAAAGCAACTTCAAAAATAAAGTAACTTAAAAAGCAACTTTAAAAATAAAGTAACTTAAAAAGCTACTTTAAAAATAAAGTAACTCATTGAAAAAAGTCAAAAACAGTCTCAGTATAGCATGTCGAAAAATAACCGGCTTTGATCATGTGATGATACAAAAATATCAGAGATGTGATACCTCTGACTTTCAAATGTTGAAACAGATTAACAGAAATAAAAGTTGCATGTTTAAATATGTATGTGTAGCTATACCATCATTGTTGTGGAAATCATTATTAATAATTATTGTGAGGAATAATTAACTGACATGTGATCAAACAGTCTCTTCACATATATTATTATGATTATTATTAAGGTGATCTGTGCAATTTTGTTATTCAGGAAGTTCGTATCAAATAAGTAGCCCTTCGTCCTATTCGGTACCCTTGAAGTAGCTCTCAGTTTAAAAAAGGTTGGTGACCCCTGTTCTAAACAATATGTTCACCGAGTACCTCAGTTCATTAGATCAACTTAAAAAGGTGACAATATGATGACATGATATGTCAATGTTAAGGGGCGATGGTGGATCAGTGGTAGAGTTGGCCCCTATGTAGTAGGTAGTCCATGAAATATCGATGCATCCTTGGGCAAGACACTTAATCCAAAATTGCTCCCGTAGCTCAGTGTATGAATGGTGAGATGGTCCTGATGTACCGGACCTTGCAATGCACTGCTGTGTAAAGTATAAAAGCTCTTTGAGTGGTCGGAAGAATAGAAAAGCGCTTGTTTCCAATGCACATTCCATTCCATTGGCCACAATGTTCTTGCAATTGTAGTTATTGCAGGTTCAACCATTTGTGGGTTTGAATGTTAATTTGCCCCGTTTTAAGAGAACAACATACAAAACAACAATGATAGTGTCGGTCAGAAATTGCAAACATTGATAAATAAGCGATGGAGGAATGAAAATGATTCATTATTATTATTATTAACAGCGATCCTGTGATTATGTCGCCGTTGTTATTTATTCCTCTGAAGAATTATCTTTGTCACATGCGGAGACTGCATCATTGTAGCTACCAGGAGACCACACACACCTGCGTTTATTAGCATTATCCTCAAAGACAACAGTTTATCTGTCTTTCTATCTTGATTTTTTTGAACCCTCTGTTTCTATCATTTCTTTCTCTCCTCTTGTCTTGAAGGAGACAGTAGAGGAGGAGAGGGAAGAAGGGATGGTGGACAGATGGAGGGGAAGAATGAGGAAGAAGCATATAAGTTGTAGCCCTGTGCAGTAACACCACCTGATATAGAATTTATTCCAGGCTCTACACACGCATGCACACACACACACACACACACACACACACACACACACACACACACACACACACACACACACACACACACACACACATATGCATCATTCTGAGTGGAGATCTCTTTATTATTAAAATGTCTAGCAGTGCCCTCTAGGCCCTTTTACATCACATCACCTGGCAGCCAGCTCCTCACGCCCCGGATGCTATGACTACTCCTCATTAGTTGTACTAATATACCACACACTCGCGCACACACTCGCACACACACTCGCACACACACTCGCATACTCTCTGTCTGTCTCTCTCCGTCTCTCTGTGTCTGTATGATTAGGCCATTTTTGTGTCATTATTTATTTATTTATTTTCATACAGCTGCTATATGTTTACTTCGCAACAAAATATTACTTAAAAAGGAATTATGATTAACTTTCAGATTTGGATTTAAAGGGTATCATTACCATTTCACATAAATATGAGATTTAGGGAGAACAGTGCAGGTTTAGGATTTGAGACATTGGAAATCTGAAAATGTGCTGTGTGTAGGTCTGGGACGTACAGTATTAGCCTAGCTTAGCACACAACATTACATACGGCTATTATATTAGAGTGAAATGACTTGACGTAACGTAAAAAACTTTAATACATTGCCTCATCCGTGAACATGATGCCACAGTCATGTCAGATCAATTTGCATCAGCAATGGTGGTTGTTTACCAATGAACACTATAACTCCCATGATCCCGTGCTCTGTCACAACGTCATCAAAGTGATCAAAGTCTGTCTTTTTTCATTGTTTTGATTGAGAGACCCCTAAAGGCAGAAATTCGTAATTACTGACCTCAAACACAAACATGTCCGTTGCTGGTTTTGTACACAATAATGAAAGCATCTTGTGCATCCTTACAATACAGTTTGCAGGAAATAAATCATTCCTATAAAACACAAATACACGTGTCATGTTCCCCGTAACACCTCATTTAAAAAACACAGCTTTACTCACATTTATCATCTTCAGTTGCACCTGGGGCGTTACATCGTTGCAGCGCGTTTTAGCTGGCTTTAGCGCCAACCTCCCTCACACCCCCTTTTAGCAAATTAGACCGTTTAATTAGGAAAAGCTCATTTGTATCAAATCATTTACATGGTGCAGCCAGCCTTTGCCAGGATATTCTAATTGATTATTGTTGCCCGAGGTGCTGTTGCCGTCTGTGGATGTGTCTGCTTCTGAGTGTGTATTCTTGTAAATGAGTAAATGACTTTGCGGTAATGATATAAGGAAAGAAACTTTCTCATTGTGGCAATTGCTATGATCATGTATCCATGTACAACAATGTGGAATCAGCCTAATCTCTTTTTTTAAACCAGTATTTTCATACTTTGTGGCAAATATTTTGAGTACATAATACTTAAGAGCCGCCCTTCCTGTTCATTTTTCTTTTTTTCCAAAAGGGATTGAACATGTCTCTGCTCTGAAGTGCCTCTTAGCACATTTCTGTGGTGACATACTCAATTCAATCACCTACAGGCACCATCCACCAATAGGAAACAAAGTGCCTTGATTTCATTGTACCCTTTCATAAAGCTTCATTTGGGAATAGAACCCTTTCCATGGTCCTTCCAAAATGCTTCTGTTGAGCCAGGCCCCATTAGGGAAAGGAGCAAACCTACTCCCCCATTGAGACTCACAAATGACCCTTTGATGAGGCTGCTCTTTGACCCTTTTTACAAAACCGAGTGAACAAGGGAGAGACGGTTGCATTGAAAGATACAAGATAAAGAACAGAAAAAAAGAGACGACAGATTATTAGAATTCATCCAGCGGTGCAATGAATCTTCTTTCAAGCTGCGAGTTTCTCTTTCTATTCAGCAGCTGCACAACAAAGAGACGTTAAATTATAACCAGATGGTTACTATGGCACCCTGTGTGAATACATGTTTCCAATCTCTCTTCGCTTTCTTTGCATCTCCGAGGCTTTTTTTTAGGAAGCATTTAAATAAATACAGCCAAAGAAGAAGAGAGAAGTTCAAAGGTGTCAGTAGTAAAAGGGGCAGAGCCCACATTTTCCCTGCAAAAAAAGCATAGATGAACACTAAACGACATTCGCAATATCATGCAGTGTAGATACTAGAAAAGTGGATTAATATATTCCTTTAAATGTATTTAACATTTGCCTTAGAAAGACTGTCAGAGTCCCGGGCAGCTTATAAACATGTCCAACCTACACTGAATTTGCAGATCTAAATATAGGTGAGCATTATATAAATCATGACAACAGTATTGCACTACTATCTAAAGCCAGGAAAGGAAAAGCCTGGCTTCACAATCACAACGGCAACAGCACCTCTAGCTCACTATATATGTTGTTAATCATTTGTTATCCACAAACAGAAATGTAAAAATGGTTTGTGGAGGAGATACATGCTTTAACTATTTCTTGACGAACTGAGACTGGGCAAAGTGACTTCCTGCCTAGATATAGCATCTAACTTTCTGTTAAACCACAATATGTTAATTTAGGGAAGTTTAGAGGTGTATTTATTTATTTTTACTTTGCATTAAATCCTCTTGCTAAGCTAATCACCTCCTGGCTCTAGCTCCACATCTAACACACTGAAATTGGGGTGGTATCAATCTCCTTATCTCCCTCAAGAAAGTGAATAAGCATGTTTCCCATCATGTCATTTAAAAACGTATAAAGCTTTATTTAGCGCCATTGGACAATGTCCACTTTTTTGCTAGCCTAAAGCTTCATTAGTCAGAACTTCAACAAAATGACCCAGGTTGAAAAATATCTGAATATTCGTTTTATAGCTGTATGCGTCACCACTGTGAGAACACATCTGTATACAGATAGGAAGACATGCTGCTTTGCCCATGCGTGTTTCGACTATGAGAACTGATTGTATGCTGGCGGACAAGGAATAATTTCACGTCTCAGCCAGCAAATCGGGGAGATGACAACACAACCAATTCCACAAATTTTTGCCTCTGGACACTCAGATTTACATGCAAAAAGAAAATATTTTAAAATTTGAGTCTGAAAATGCATGGTGCAGTTTAGAGAACTGTACCAATAGAACTGCCCTATTAGTTGAGGCCTAAATGTCATTCAAGGGAGTGAATGACAGATTCTTGAGCAGACTGGCAAGTATGTGTGTACGTGTGTGTGTGTGTGTGGGGGGGGGGGGGGGGGGGGGTGGTACTGGAGATCTCATAAAGAGATGCCATGTCACATCACATACACTAACATGGTATGATCTATACTAGGTTTAGGCCAAATTGACCCATCCATCAACAACAAGCAGCCAGGTGGTGCAGAGAGAGAGAGGGAAGAGAGGGGAAAGGGGTGAGAATGATACAGAGAAAGGAAAAACAAGAGACAGAGACGATTTAAGGAAGTGCATGAACGCAAAGTTGAAATCATGAAGAAGAAAAATATATTGTGACTTTTAAATAATTAATACATTTTCAATGTACGTCTACATTTTACATACATAACTTTACCTCCAAAGCTTTACAAACTAGCTCTTCTTTTGGTTTTAATTCGCAGAAACGCTGCTCTGAATCAAATTTTGTTTGTCTTTGACAGAAGCAACAGGCTCCTTTTGATCAGGTTATTTGGACCACAGATGGATGGGAAAAAGCACTTCTTTCCCTTTGTCTCTTTCTTCCTTAATCCAAACCAGATATATCTGTAGTCAGATCAGTGAGAGTGGGGGAGTGTGGGTACAGAGAGGTGTTTGAGGTTCCTTTCTCTTTTGGTAATGAATTGGGTGAAGATTAAGAGAATGTGGACAAAGATAACAGCACAGTTGTGAAGGTTTTATCAGAGCAGATAGCAGAAAATACTGGGTTCAAATAGTCAAACATCAGTAATGGAAGCATGTTTATTTATGATCTAAATACAAAGTTTATAAGCCTCAATATCAAAGGCAAAACAAGCTAAATACAAAATATGTCTCCACTCATTGAATTCTGTTGCAAGGTGCCAAGTTTGCAAGGAAATGAGAATGTTTTCAATTGCTCATATTGGGTTTAGTTTGCCTGCTATCTGGCCACACACTTTCTAATAATCAGGTACAATGTTTTGAGAATCTAGTGAAAGAGGAATTGTAAGCAAGAGATAGAATGACAGTCTCCTACACACTGGTAACCTTCTGTTGCCATGGACATGCCAGTAAAACTGTAGGAATCAACACCTGCCTAAAAATAAATCCAATGCTGTGAATCTAATTACATTTAACAGTTGTCAGCCAGCATGTTGATACATACGTTGCTTTTGACAATAACCATTAAAACCCAGAGAAATCTGCATTTATTTCCCACAAGCTGATAAACAACGCTGACATGTTATCACCACGCTGATAAAAGAAAATATCCTACATGATCTTCTTAAAGGAGCTGTATTTAACATTCCACACAAATAGCAGCAAACAACTATTTGCTATGTAAAGATATAATTGAGTAATACGGCGGTTAGTTGAACCCGTCCCGACCGGCCGGCATGGTCGTCGAGGAAGCGTAGCAGCAACCCTCCTGTTCCCCCGAAACACTTTTAGATCTGTCAGCACTTTCGTCGTAGTTTGCGCTGTTAGCGCCGTTGGATATGAGTCGCCGTCGACATTCAGCCAATCTCAGATCTTACACCTTTAAAAAAAATGACTTAAGAACTTTTTACATCAGATCAGTACGGAGATCAGTATCATACGTGCCTCCAAAGGAAAGCCTCAAAAATTTGGAGTAAATAAAACAACTTGTAACCTGCTGTAGCTTTTTAGTCACTAGATTCACCCTGCATCTCTGACCAATCAAGTAGCTACCACTGTGCGAGTGTCAATCAGTGTCATGCTGACAAACAGTTATTGAACCAATGAGCAGCCTCCCTAACCAACCTGCTGCCATCAGAGCACATAGTTATCAGCAGAAGCATTTCCAATAGAAGCTGCTAAAAGATCTTCCGGCTGACTATCCCCACGCCAAGGTTGCTGTCAGTGATGAGGCGAGTGGAGAGATAAGAGGAGCTAACTGACCAGATAATCAGGACTTAGTTTTTCCGCATTTCCCCTCCCACACTGCAGCAGCTGGGCTTTGGAGCTCAGCGGAGCAGACAACCTGAGCTCACAGGTTGGATGGAGAGAGAAGAGAATGTCAATACCTCTTACTGCCCTGGGAACCTCCGAAGAAGTTGAGCATAAAAAAAACACCAAAAGAGACCGGGGGATGATAAGAAATGTACAGAGGCACGTGCAGATGCGCGCTGTGAAACGTGATCGATCAATCAGCCAAAGCATTGCTATTCATAACCGTCAAAAACATCAGTCGCATACAAGATGTCGTCCTCGACATGCTTTCGAGGACGATGCAGTGTGATTTGCCAAACAAACGTATCACTTTGACCGTTCCTTTTCTGTCCTTTTGTCTCGTCACTGTCTTATCTCTATGCCATGGCTTTCAGGTGCAAAAAATATAAGTAAAGATGGAAAGAGAGGTATAGAGAAAAATCCATAAGCCTCTCTGTCTGTGGTCCCCATTCTCAACGAAGGCATTGTTTTCAAAGAGGAGCTGGCTTCAAGCGCCTCCTGAGCCCCGATGGTTTGGTACTCAAACATGCAACAGGTGTGCTTTCTCTGCCAATCCTTCCCTCTCTCACTGTCTTTCTCATGCACATGAGAGCGGCAGAGGTGATTTCTTTCCTCATTGCCATTCAGCAGTCAGCCGTGTATGAAGGTCATGAGGGCATGAGAGGAACAAGCCAATCAGAGGAGGGAGATGAGACCAAAGTGTGATTGACTGGCTTGGTGAGGATGGGGTGGCCGGGTGGCGGGGGGGGTGGCGGGATAGATGGTGGCGCCAAACGGAATATGCATACCAAATGAGGAATCAGGAGATGAAAGGGTCTTGTTGCTACGGCAACACACCTGCCGTGCTGGAGTATTGGTGTGGCTTCATTGATATGAGGGCTATAGGGTCCTTAGGCCACGGGGGTTTGAGTGAGGGTGGATGGAGAGCTCACACACTTTTGTTTGTTTGTGTGAATTGTGTGTGAGTGTTGTGTGTTGCGTGCAAACAAACCACTACATACTGACTTGTAGTGCTCCTGTGAAATCACTGCCTCTGTCAATTTCAACTGTTCTTTGCTCCTGATGATACGTACCAGACAGTTAGTATTCTGATTAGCTTTTTTATCTCCATCCTTATTTGTATAGATTCATATGTCTGACAGTAAAAAAATATCTGGCTTTTTTATGTTACAATATCATCATTATTATCTTATGTCTTATAGTATTTAAATCTATGAAAATATCATAAGAACATTGCAGATACTCATATTGTTTCACAAGTGCAGTTTTAGCAAAACTTCTCCAAAGACTGACCTGAGGGCTGAACAGATTGTCCTCTCGCAGTCCTGAGTCTGCTAAATAATAGGACAGATTATCAGAATTGAGTTGTCATTTCCTTGATGCTTCAAGGGTCGTAGCCCTTGAGCTGATAAAGAAGCACAGATAGCACTGATCAGGGATGTATAATACAAATTATCATTCGGTAAATCCCACATGGTTTACAACTGATAAAGAAGTGATATATTTGTTTGGCTTTTTACCACAGCCATTTTCAATTTCCCGGCACACTGGCATCGTAAAAAGATAAAATCACCTGTCACAGAAATGTATTATACTGACTGTATAGTGGAAGATAACCTTGGTAGACAGCATCCATGTATGATGTAGAAAATTGTCATACTTTGACATCTTGAGCATCTTAAGGGGCTTTGAAGGATCCTGGGTGCACATAAATTTCATGTTTTAAATTCCATTTTCAGTTTTTCGCAGTCAATCTTGTCAAAAGTATCACTGTATCAATAGAAGGACAATTGATACAAGTAGCCTGGTTACCACTTAGATAGATAAAGGACAGAAGAGAGGACTTTTGACTGCCAGGAGAGAAAATAGAGCGATATTAGAAAATACATGAGTTATCCTCCCTGCGAGGCCATGTGGAGAAAAGGCCTTGTCCTCCTCCACTTCGCCTCTCCTCTCTCCCACTCTCATTTATTTCAATTTGTCATGCTTTACTTTTCCCTTAAGAGAGCGCATACTTGCTGGTGAGCGGCCCCATATAGGCCGCGAAATTGTGTCTGCGCCTAGGCTGTAATGAAACATTTAGATGCAGGGGAGAGTGATGGTTGCGCATTAATACAAGTGGTGGTGTAACCAATGCAAGCCTCGGCTCGGCTTCCCACTCCAAACGGCATGGTGGTGAGAGATGTCTCAGCTCGCATGTCAACACCTCCCGCGGAGGGGTCAATGGTTTTCCAGTGATGCATGATGGTTGAGAGCAGATGTTGAGGTGAGGTGATAATGGCATCGTGAAATGAAGGTCCTGAACCAACATCAGTACAGATCAAAACATTTTTTGATACTGGCAATATTGTAATGCTGAGAGAGATTGTAATTTTGCTGATGTGAGCTGATGGCATTGAAACTGTAAGTAAGTTCATAAGTGTTATATGCTAAATGAACTTAAAGTATTAAAAGTAATTTACTTACAACTTGAAAAATGGCCCCTGAAAATGTTGTAGTATCAATATAACATTAGATTATTATTACTGATGCATCAAGGTGATTAATGTGTAAGTAACATTTTACTGTTGAGGTGGAGTTAATTTGAACTTTTCTATTTAATGGTTGTTTAATCTATAACAGTGATATGTTGTATGTACATTTTTGATTTGTAAAGTAACTAGAACTAAGCTGATAAATGTTGTGTAGTAAACTGTACAACATTTCACTCTGAATTTCAGAAGAGTAAAAATGTAAAGTAGCATGAAAGGGAAATATTTAAGTTACAAGTACCTAAATTTGTACTTAAGTACGGCACTTAATTACATTCATATATAAAGTCCATTGTATGCTAATTGTCAATTATCATTTTGTTTATGTAGTCAATATAGCAACCCTTGATGAAATACAAAACACACCATCAAAAACTGAAACTATTATATTTTGAACTGCTTTGAAAAATCCAAAATTAAATGTGTCACTAAGACAATGTTGTCACTGGAGATTAATTAACCTCTGCCATTCCCAGCTGTGTCGAAAAATTGTACTCAAACCCTTCCACAGTCAACACTCCACCACATGTTGCAACACACCTACGCTGTTAGCTTTATTGGTATTACAATGTAAAACAATGCATAATTTTGCTTCAAAAGCATTAGCACCATCTGCATGCATAAACCTGCTGCGAGGCAAACCCTTGCCCTGGGTTGCTCACTAAAAGAAAAGCAACAGACACAGCAGACACTTGCTTATGTATGAGTGCTGTACACATTTTGCCTCATGCAAATAGCCCCTCTCATCTTGCTGTGGATCAATAGGAACTGCACCGTTAATATGTGAATTCCAAAATGTTTAACATGCACATCACATTACATGACAAATGTATTATGCTATATGAAACATTTGCTGACATAGCGCAACCTAACATTGCTCATCTTAGCACATCAAAGCTTTAAGCAAGCAAAATCACTGCAATACACCTGTTTTCATCTTGCCCCTAAACTTGTTTTTAACACTAAAATCATTGAAGTTCACAATATTTAAATGAAGATGCAATTGTCCACATCTTCATACAGCGCACCCTTTCATGAATGCCTGCTTTTCCACACTGGTGTTCTCCATTCAACATTCTGAAATAAAAATAAAACCAAAGGGAATATCGGGTGAAGTTGACAGTTTCCTTTTTCTGTTGAGTGCTGGCATTGGCTTCAGGCAAAGATCTTTTGTGTGTGTGTGTGTGTGTGTGTGTGTGTGTGTTTTCAGAACCTGGTTAAGGGTTTGACATTGTGTGACAAGGAGAATAAACTTGTGTTATTGAGAGATCAAAGGGAGGCATGTCTGGGTAAATTCTTACATCTCGTTGCTATTGAAGCCAAAAGGCAGCCTGATACTGTGGCCTATTGAATGCTACTTTGAGCTTTGCATGAAAGTAGTTTTGCATGTGTGTGAGAGACAGAGAGAGACAACCAAAGAAGGAGGAATCATCCGCAGGATCCTCCAAAAAGCAAAGGTTTATATTCATTGACCAGTTCCATATTTCTACCACCTGGTTAACAAAAATGACTCACACCAAAACAACTCTGATTTTTTTCTTTTAAAAATCACTGAGCAAATCAAAATTCGGACAAATATGTGTGACTTTTAGACAAGGACATCATGATCATCAGTGTCTGGTTTACTACTCTGGTGCGTATGTATAGGCATGAGATGAACAATAGCGAATGGCTGAAGAAAAGACTATAAGTCTGCAGCCATGCCAGTGGCTCTGTGACTAAATGTGACTAAATTCTAGTAAGGCAACGTGCTGACAATGCTAACATGCTGATGTTTAGCAATTATAATGTTTACCTTGTTTAGCGTGTTAGCATGCTAACATTTGTTAATTAGCACTGAAAACACTAAAAAAGTACAGTTTAGGCTAATGGTAATGTCATTATTTGGTCATTTGATTAAAAGCCAGAGGATCACCAGAGTTGTTACATCTTGTGGAGAATGTGTTTCTACCAAATTGAATGGCAATCCAGTCAAATAGAAGTCACAAATGTCAATCTCATGTTTGCACTAGAAGGAACGTCAGATCAGCAAAGTCAGTAGTTCATCGAGAGAATCCTCGAGAGATTTTGAATGTCGGCACAAAAATTGAATGGCCATCCAACAGTTGTTGAGATATTTTGGACCATAATGGTGGACTGACTGACCGACAGACATCGCCATCTCTAGAGCCACACTGTTAGGGCTGTGCTAAAAAGCAGATCTAAGACAAGGCCAAGCTCCACCAAGAGACAGTGGTTGAATTGGCATTTGATAAAAGACAGAAATGTGTTTGTAAGACATTAATTCTGTCCCATGACTTACGTCTCGGTAGTGGGACCAGCCTGAAAGATCATTGCTTTGTCAGTGTCATAACCTCGAGCTATAGCATGTTCTATAGGATTATACATTTGCCTCATAGTTTCCCAGAACCAATTTAAAAATGGCCAGTAAGTTCATCAATTTGCACTGTGCAAGCAGCACGACAGACTTATGACATAACCATCCTGGCTAATGTAATTAGTCTGTAGTTATAAAAAGAAAGGCGGTAATGAATTGTTTAATTCTGGAGCGAGAGTAATCCGTTTTCCTGCTTAAAAGTTCTATTATCTCATTGTAACACATCCTCTCTTAGAGATGTTAGACTTGCTTGTTGAACACTAAGTGTATGTAGCGCAAAGGAAATGATGGACAAATCCTGCATTAACACATGAACGGTAATAACAGTCACACAATCATGCTCACAAGCTAGGAGCATCATAACTCCCTGTCCTGCCCTGTCAGTCTGATCTCCCCCTCAGGCGATGAGGGGAGCAGAGGTGGAGGGACTCTGGGTGGGAGTGCCTCAGGTCTTTTACAGAGGGGCCCATATA
Organism: Anarhichas minor; assembly: GCF_050575085.1. Lineage (NCBI taxonomy): Eukaryota > Metazoa > Chordata > Actinopteri > Perciformes > Anarhichadidae > Anarhichas > Anarhichas minor. Next base: position 9,491,090 of record NW_027466467.1, on the reverse strand, counting down.
GACTCTCCTGTCCGCTGGAGGGTGAAATGAGCCCAGATAGAGCATACTGAGCAGTGGCTGGTGTAGCGAGACTAGATAGAAGGCTCTTCACCTTTAGCCCTCCTGCATGTTTTCCAGCTGATAAATTGCATATCTGGTCTGGGGAGTGTGGAGCTGGGGACGGTCCGTCGGTTTTTTGAGTTGAGAGGCGCTCAGCTTGTGAGTGTGTACCGTAGGATGATGGGGATGCTATTGGTGGCTGTGGGGGTGTCAGCTAAAAATGCACAAATTCACTTGCAGCAGTTTGCTTGGCTGGCCATGAGCGGCTCAAAATCAATCAATAAATAAAGCTCTAGATAGTACCTCAAATTGAACACATCCTGACCACTAAGGTAAGCTTTCTTATGACTGGGTATCAGTAATAGATATTGGACATATATGTTGTCTACACACTGCAGGTAACCATTGAATTGTGCATGTTTGCTGGTAAATGTAATCTAAAAGTAAATATAGCTATTTTAGAAAACGTGAAAACCAGCACAACAAACTAAAACCTAGTGCTGTTAACAGCTCAATGCGTCACCTCTCCCCAAGAGCAAAAACCAACAACTTTCATCAGATTGATTTAGATGCAAATGTTGTCCTCATACATGGTGGAAAATGACACTTGTTTCCTATTTTCTTACACCCCCCTTTTCTGTGCACTGCTTTGCAAATTAAGTGGAGTGTTTGTGACAGTTTGATGCTGGTGGAAGCAACAGCAAGCAGAGCTTTGGATTGCAAATGTTCCCTGAGGGGCCCAGCCCTGGTTTGATATACTTAATAAACTTCAAATCCGACAGGCTGGCAGAGGCAGTACGCCGCTGCTTATTTCTCTCCCTTCCCACAGTGAGATATGGGGCCCTGTGGAAATGGGAATGGGAAAGTTTAGACGCTTTTCTAAGAAGGATCAGCAAAGAAAGGTGTGCGTTTGTGTGTTCGTGCACAGAATTGTGTCTGCTTGTTATGGAGGACTGAACACTATCCAGTAGAAGTAAGAGAGTGTGTATATGTGCATTGCTGGCACAATGTTTTATCAAATAAAGAAGCATCTACAGGTTTGGACACAATAATATGAAAACCCTAAGAATATAATGCAACCCAATACAAAAGCCCTGTGAAGCTTATATGTTGTATATGGTTGTTTAATATTTGTTCAGACTATGGCTTTGAGATGTTCTGATTCAACTCTGTGGTATTATTTGAGGTAGTGTCATATTGTATGTGTTTCCGATTATTGTATCCCCCCCCCCCCACCTGCACATTCCTGCCTGTGTGAATGTTTCTATACAGAGCATGTATGAATGTGCATGTTTGTATTTTGATTATTTCGAATTTAACAAGAATAGGACACTGCAGCCATGCTAGCAGCTCTGTGAGGCTGTCCTTTTGCCCAGCGGTGTTTTTTAGCAAAATGCAAACATCACCATGCTAACATTTGCTAATTAGCCCTAAACAAAAGGTCCAACTGAGACTGATAGGATTGCAAATATTTAGTCATAAGCCAACGTATTGGAAACATTTCCAAATGTTATGGTTATTTAGACATTTCACTCAAAACCAAAGCCATAAATGTCATAGATTTCGTCCCAATCCATCCAATAGTCGATTACAGTAATGGTCTGGTCTGGCCAATCGACAGACCACTATTGCCATACACCTGACCTTTCCTCTCGCACCTAGTGTAGGCCAAAATCCTCATTCTAAAAATTGTATCGGCAGATTACAACGGATGAACCCTTTTTATTTTTAACATTAATTCGCTTGCCTCTTGCACAACCATTAGGCCAAAATGTCCCTTTGGAACATTGCATAATATCTGTGTGCAAACTCCTTCGCTACACTTACTTACCACCTTCACTTCTGAAATTTTCAATGAACCATCAATAAAGCTCACATCATTTATAAATAGGTTTGCTCACCTTTTTTTGTATTTGTAAAGCTTTACGCTAGGATAGAAATGAAAAGCCAAGGCGTTGTCTTGGTCTCTCAAGCTGTGAGAGCAATCATCATGACTCATTCGTAGAGCAAGTAAAAACTTACCAGCCATAGCATAATCCTGCAACATCTCACAGGAGTTGCTTTTAATCCTCCCCTAGTAAATTAAAGTAAGAAATTGAATTACAAGCTTTTCTTGTCCAACAATACAGATTTAGAACAAAGTCACTGATAGAGAGCAAATGCGGTAGTCTCCTCTATTCTGATATATCCTCAGAAGTCTAATCTCTCCCGTACATGCAGTGTTTGATGTCCAATTAACCAGAATGCACATAACTGAATATCCCATTTAAACCCCTTTATCTCGACAAGGGACATTTTCAGACCTACCTTTAAGTTTTCTTGTCAAAATGCCCATGATGTGCATTTCCAATAATGCCAGCTATTTCCAGACTAGCTAAGGGAGAGCGGTAAAGAGAGAAAATGATGCTGGCAAAAAGATATTACCATTAAAAAGTACCAATACAAACTGAATTTCAGCTTCACAGTTCTTCAACCAATACATCGAACAGGCCAAATCAAGGTCAATGAACAAGCAACAGTTGTTGTTACCATTGTATCCATCTTTAATTGGAAAAAAAACTTGGAATAGAAAACTCTCCAAAACAGATAAGATGCTCCTAATGCTTATCTTAACCATACCGGCCGTTAACACTGTGCCCCAACAAGTTTTCATGTTGCATCTTCCAGCATACAGTCAGGGCTACTTGCAGAAGATTGGCATACTCTGACCCCTATTACAAAAACATACAGTAGTGTGGACTTCAGATAGACCTAATAGTCACTAAACTATTTGCTATGTAAAGATATAGTTTAGTAATGGCATCCTGAGCATGAGAATGAAGTTACACTCCTCTGTGTGTGTTCTAATCCGAGTTTCTCTGTGCTTTGTTTACGTAGCCGGTCCGTAGGTAGCCAGTGATTAACAGTGTGCGGGCCTAATGGGCTAGCGAGCACCGTAAGCTGATAACAACCAGCTCAGCCGTCGCCATGTTGAGAAAATGTGTAGGCAATCCGTCAATCATATGCTCTGATTTTAGCACCTTTGAAGTAGGCTATATTTTGCATATTATTTCATAAAAAAGGTCGTAGCATAATTTGTCGATTGAAATTCATTAAAAAAGTCATAGTAGATTATGTCATAAAAAAGTTCACCAATGTTTATCTTGCTTCTGACTGAATGAGTACAGTAGGTAAAGAAATCATTGGTAAATTCTCCTTTTAATCATCAGTCTGCCGATATCCTCCACTGTCTTCTTTCATCTTTTGCAGTTGGAGTCAAGTTCAGGCTCCACACGACTACCACCAGCCCTGCACACCAACAACCGAAGTAGCAGCAGTTTTAAAAAAAAGTCACAATCATCATATAGTCATAATATAGTATGTCATAAAAAAGGGATATGATGTGTCTTAAAGAAAGTCATAGTTTAGTATTCCATAAAAAAATTCATATCGTACATAATTTTTTTTTTTTTTGCATTGTATAGATATAGATATATAAAGAAATTGTATTGTGGCACCATCCAAACACAGACTACAGGTTCAGATGCCGTCAAGGTATAATACACCAATGAAGCTAAAACATAGATCTTTGTTGATATCGTTTTTTTATTTTCATGGATGGAAGTGAGAAGTGGGGTCATTTTCTCATAGGCTTCCATACAATCTGACTTATTTTTCCGTCGCCCAGTGATGGCCAGTAGAGAGCGTGCATGTTTAAGGTACATCTCCATTGGCTTCACTTTTCAGAACTGGAAGATCGGGGGCCTTCAGGCAGGAGAATAGGTATCTTTAGGATTGTATTACAACTAGGAGCTGCTCATATCAATACTGTTCTTTTTCATGACTAAATAATTGCTTTTAAAAACATGTATGTATTTTAAAAAACAAAATGAATTGAACTCTGTGGAAGATGACCCGCTCCCTATGTAGATATAAATAGCTCTTTCTAAGCTAATAAACCTAAGCTAAGCTAAAAGTCTTTGTTTCAAATGATTATACACTCATGAAAACATCTGAATATTCCATTCCATTTCTGCCAATAATAAAAAAGGCATAGTATATATAGTATGTCATAAATATGTCATGAAAATTTCAAAAGAAAATATTGCAGTATGTCATATTAAAGTCCTACATATATGTAGATACAAAGTCATAGTCATAGTATGCCATCAATGCTTGAACTGTTTGCTATTAAGTCAGCAATTTTGGTGGGCAATTTAGCAGTTTAATGTGGAAGTGAGATGGAAGAGATACTTTGTCTTATGTGTGCACTTGTTCTATGCTGGCCCCCTAAATTGGCAATTAGTCATCAAAACCCTGTGTTAAACCAACACACCTGTTATTCTCCCAAATGTTAAGCCACTATGCTAAAATATACATAGTAACGTAAAGTCGCATTTAGCATTCACTATTAAGTTATCCCTGTCATAGCCCTTTCGTCACTGCCTTCATTATTACAAAGAAAGTAAATGGTCTTTACTCCGTCAGTTGACGACAGAAGTTCAAAGTGTCCGTCGCAATGATTCAAATGTGCTGCTGTCTGTGGGGCTGGTGGCATAGTGAGTAACGTGTCTGACTACAGATTAGAGGATTGAAACTCTTGCTTAGAATAAGCCTTAGTTCACTTGTTGTTTGTTTCTAATATTACTTTGGGCATCTCTCAGTGGCCTCAGGACCTTTGTTGTATGTCATTATATTTGTTCTCATCCTGTCAATCTTTACTTGTCAAATCCCGAAAAATTCCTCAAAAGAATCTTTTCCATGAAAACTAATTTTCTTACTTTTCTACTATGACGGATTTCTTCAGATTTTGCCAACGGTTAAGGCTAACAAGATGCTGACAGGTTGCTCCCTCTCTTCATACACACTAAAAATATGATGGCAATGAATGAGGATTCCTCTTTACAATAAGAATCTTTGAAAATAGAATTTCAAACAAGCCAGTGACCTTTCTGCTCAATGCTGCAGAGCCACTGCAGTGAGAACGTGTCTGAAGTCCGGGCGACGTGAGCCTGGTAGTTGTGAACCCCTCTCCCCTTTCTCTGCTGGCTGCTGTAAAGAGATCCAGCGAGGTTGTGAGAAGCCCTACCATTCCCTCTAATAAGCCCCTGTGGGACCTGCATGAACACTGCTGCATGTACATGCAAGCCGTCTGCAAAGTGAGGGCGCTAGCTACTTTCAGGGAGGGGGGGGGGGGGGGGCCTTAACAAGGCAAGTGTGAATAGCCATGGTTATAGAATAATGACCTAATATGGCTCTCCGCTCTGTGACAGGTTATTGCCAAACGCAGCGGGGTTACAATAAGATGCCAGATTCAATTATGGTTCAGTGCTCATTGCGGCACAAAATGCTTCCTTTTACAAGAGCTGGACTGGCTTGATTTTGGATTGATTTGTGTGATGTAAGGATATTGGTACGATGCTGGTCTTGTACACAACTCTGTGAACAAGAATCCCGCTTGTCAGAGCTGCCCACTTCTTCAAAGTTCTCATCAATGTCTGACTCTGCCTTTTTAACTCTTAACTCTTAAGCAGCAAAAGTGTACATACTGTGCTGTATACAATGTGTGTTATTATGTAAAGGACAGGAAAGAAAAACATGAAAGATTCACAATTACCTTTTTCACATTTATGTTGTGCAAGTTCCAAGTGCCAACCTGATTTCTCCAACATCAGATTTCAACTTAACCCTTTCTGTTAACACACAAATCCCCACGACAGCTTGTTGTGGACTCCGACCGAGGCACTCGATGAAGGCGAGCAGAATGTCAGCAGGTGCTGAGGATGGCGGCGTGGGGGCGTTTGTGTAATTAATTTTGTGGGAGACTTGGCGAGAGAGGTCCAGAGCCTATTCCTTTCATTTTATATCAGGTCTAGGGATCGCCCCCCCCCCCCCCCTCGCAGCTTGTGGTTCTGCTGTAGGGGTCTCCAGCCTTATCTATAGCCCCGTCTTATCTCTAGCTTGTCCCTGCAACCTGACTGTGGGAAGATTAGCTCTGCACCTCTTGTCAGCTCCTGATTTTTCCTTCAGTGAGGACAGAAAGGAGCCCAACATAAGCCAAGATTAAGCTAGTGCTGTGGGTGTGCTAACCATGTTTTTGTGAAAGTCTTCTAGAGCTGTAGTGGCTAGGGTAAAGGTCAAACCTGTTTAGTTTAAGCCTTCACTTTTACAAAGTAATTACACAAGGAAGGGTAGGAAGAAAGTTCTCTTGGGAACATAGTTCCTTATAGACCCTTGTATATCCCACATATAATTCCTTTCTCTTCTGTTGGAGCTCAGACCATCCCTAATGTATATTTTATAGAGATTCCTGATGTCAGGCTCTAATAAAAATACAGTTCTGTTTAATGCTCAGTCATACAGTAAATGTGGGTCCGTTGCTGACTCTCAGCTGTCACAGAAGGAGGGCAAAAAGTGAAAGATGAAGGCTCTGATTATGGGACCCTCTGGGAGAAATCACAAGCTCAGCCAATTAGCTGCCGAAAGGAGGATGTAAACTTTGACCCTGCCTGCTGTACTTTCATTCTTCAGAGTGATCTGATTTTGTTCATTAAGCCCGGTGTGGTATATTCTCTGCTGTCTACAGCTTACTATTACTAAAGTGTCAGAGACAAGGGCACAAATGGTACGTTACAATTTCACCTCAGCATTTTGACATTTAGGAACGAGAGAGAAAAGAGGAGGGTATTTGTTGAAAAACTAAATATCATTATATATTCTTAGAGAGATAAAAATCCAGACAACTTGCTGACCTTTTTGTAAATGTTTGCCCTCTGTGCTACAACATTATTATTATTATATTGACATGTTGTGGATTGTATGATTTTAGAGATTATGGGATTTTCAAGTCTGATTATGGAATATTCTACACTGTAAAAAAAAAATAAGTGACATTTACTTGAAAAAAGCTAGGTAACAATTTGCACTCAGAAATTCCGAGTAATTTTTACTCAGGAATTCTCAAGTTAAGTTTACTTACTAGTAAGAATTGTTTTTTATCCAAAATTTTCAAGTAACTTTTACTTGCAAATTTCTCCCTTAGACATAAAATGTACTTAGCCTTTGATAGTAATCTTTACTCAGGCTACCTTTGCATCTAATTACAAAACCCCAGTAAAACTCAATTAGGTGTTTCATGTATATTTAACTAGCTTTTCTTTACTTTAATTGAGAAATATTAAGTAATATTTACACAATATATCTTTTATCTACTACTACTCTACACAACTGTTCAAATATGAATGTTGCATTTTTTTTAAACTGGGCCACTGTTAATTTAATAAAATTGTCTTAACATAAGGCTTCTACAAAACATCTTCTTTTAAACTACAGCAGCTTTACTTGTTAACTGGTGAAAGAGGTCACTGCTGACAGACGCACTCCAATACCAACATATATAATCTGGTTGGCATTGCCAGAAAACATTTCTAAATCAGTGCTGCCAATAAGAAATTTAAGAACACAAACGTTTAGTCATTTAACAAACACTTAATTTGAAACGATGGGTATTGCTTGACAACACTTGGATACACATAGATATAGCCCATGAGCAGAAGGCAGGCCTTTGCCACACTTTGACAGTCATCAAGAACCTCTTTTCCCTCGATGACGACGAACACGATTGTCAGGAGTGAAGCCTTTCTGTGTTGCATTTCCATGGATGACAAGGATCTTCATGACATGTTGAGCATAGTCCTCTTCAATGACATGTTTGAAATTCAAATTTACTAATGTTCACTTTTACATCTTCGAGTCTGATGTGTTCTCAAAAAAGGACAATAGTGGGGGAAACAAACAAAAATATTGAATGTGTTCAAATGCGTCATTATGTATCTATTCTCAGTGCATATGAGCCCAACATAATTTTATATAATATTAGATATCTAAACTTTACCAGGCTGGGTGATTCCAGCATGGGTCTTTGTTCCTGCAACTCCGCCCTTTGTCCCAAGTATCTCCAGAAAGTTGGTAGTGCAATTGTCCAATTTCGACAGAAAGTTTCACTCCAGATGAACTGTGGTTATTCTTCTGAACTCCTCATTGATCTGAAACAAAAGACAATAAAAAAACATGATCAAGATGAGGTACCTTGCTAAAACAATTAATGCAGTAGTCCTCCCAGTATAATGTACTATTGACAGCAACACAAACTACGACTTCAAATGTATATGTCAAGTTAATTAAACTATAACAGTACTAAGTTGATTTTACCTTGTGTCAACTGTTGATGTCAACTTGCTGAGAGTGAACGTCCTTTAATATTCTGTGAAATATATAAAGAAATTATGTTAAAACATGAACACACAACATTAAATCTGAATTTGGCTTAAATCTTCATATTGATAGCATGTTTTATCCCCACACAAAAAACCAGCACATAAACAAGCCAACATAACGTTAATACTGAGATACACAGCAGGCCTGGTCATGTTGATATGCGACACTAACTCAACACAGTACTGGCACCTTGTTTCATGCCCAAAGCCTTCATCATCAAGGACACCACATTGGATAGAGACATAAGAGACCAGTTTAAAACTAATGACAGAAATATAAGTTACTGTAAAAATATGTCAGAATATGATAGTGACAAAATAATGTTAAGTGTATTAGACTCGCTCTAAAGTCACTAATTCCACCACATATGGGATATTTGTTAGCACATGACCAGAGTGTGCTTGTTGCTGCTTAGCTATGATTCCCTGTCTTGTCACATTTTCCTCATTCGACCTCGGCTGCACTTGAGGATGTCCGAGAGAAACACGCTGTGCGTGTGTCGCAGCACAGCAAAGCACCTGTGCGGCAGAAGTGGGCTTCACAAAACCGAAGTAATTTCCCCTCGTCGACGGAGCGCAGCTGGTCGAGCACCGTGTCCCCAGGCCAACAACTTTTCAAGGGAGAACCCTGTAAAATCGTGACCAAAACCACCAAAAACATATCCACAAAATGTAGCGCCGTGAGCCATGTCTGTAATGCTGTCCCAAGTTAGCTAGCATGATAGCCTAACTAGCTAGCACGCTAAACTGACCAGTTCGCTACTCTTCAGTGTTCACAACTCAAACACCGACTTGACCGAAGGCTCAACAGCAACGTAGAGCATTAATTAAACATATAACCTACCCCAATGGCTCCCGTCCATGAAGTTCCTCTCCTCAGGTGAAACGCTGCCGTCCTTGTTCAGGTTCTGCTGTTCCGTCGTCTCGTTGAAGAAAGGAGCGCGAAATCTCCTCTGACGTCACCCCCTGAGTACGCGCTATAGGTTGCCAGGTTTTACTCGTATTACCCAAGTACATTTTACTTTGTTGTGTCAGGTAGTGCATTCAATACAGTAGTTTAGTAGATATTACTTAGTGTGAATGATTAAAATGTACTTATAAAAATGAGGATACATAATTACAAACAAACACCAAGTAACACATTAAATAAAAGGTGATATTTTAAAGTAAAAGCACTGGAATGATAATTTCTTGTAAAATTTACAAAATAATCAAGGCTTTACCAAAAATGTAATTCCAAAGACAAACGGCGAGCCCTCATTTATGATTGAACCATGACAGAATTCAGCTGGAAGCCTGATTTGGAGGGATATTATTGTACGTGTGTCAATTCACAGAACCTGAAAGCTGTCTGCCTCTTCTCAACCCAAGAAAACAAAAACCAACGCACAACCTCCCGCTCCCATCATAAATAACTGCTGGTGTTTAGTAAATAAACATAACATGCTGAGGCATATTCTAATACATTAAGCTGCCGCTTGAATGTTTAACCATCTCCATCCCAAAATGCAGTTTGAGAATCTCTCAGTTGATTGGGTTGTTTTCTTTCACAAAAAAAAGTATCTAGCACAAGAATAGCACAATATGTAATGTGTAATCCCTAATTAGTTCAATTCTAGATTCATAATAACTTTGTGGGCATGTGTAAGCTGCGTTCCTTCTCCACTTTTTTTTATGGGCATTAGTGACATTATGAAAACATTTGTTGTTTTGTTCTGCAGTAGGTTACAGTAGGAATACATATTTCAACTTCTGTGCTGTAACTGTTTTAGTCATTGATTTAGAAATCAATCTGCTAGACTCAAAGCTGCAATAAACTGTTCGCTAAGACCCGCCTCCCTTGGTCACTGTCGCTACGCCTGTCACGCTTTGCAGTTTACAGTTATAGTGGTGGAAGATTTCCCCAATTTGCAGTCATTTTTTAAGCAGAAGTAAACAAAGCAGGCTTCTCATTCCTATCACATGACTGTCGATTTTGTCGGTGAAATGAAAAAGAAATTCAAGCAGATTTGATTAGTTCACAAGAGCTCTCTTAGTAAGTCGATAGTCAGGAGTCAGTAGTGTCGTTAGTCACGTGAGTAGCTAATCGGAGACGAGAGACAACGTATACCAAAGGATCGTCTCACAAGTAGCCAGTTTACAAGCTAATTTTAAACCAATCAAAATCAGTTTCAGACGATAGCCGTTTCCAAGATTGCATTTCAGCCAATGCGTTCCAACACATTAATCAATTAATTATAGCAGATTAATCCATTACTTGTACTTTTGCTCTTGTGTTTTTGGTTTTGAAAAGGTGATTAAAAAAACATTGTCCTCAAAATTCTTTGGATGCAGACTGTCGCTCTTAATTGAGTCACAAGCAAACAGTTTCGGCACATAGAGGAATCCAAAGCTGGACTGACAATCAATCAATCCTCAGGTTTAGCAAAATATTTAAATAGATCCTGATCAATCCGTTTGTATGCTCTGAATTATGGCATTAGTTTATCATATAAAGATAACTGACACAAAAGGGTTGTCATCTGACATTCTTTTCATTAACTAGTCTATGATTACGAGAGTTGTGCCCCCTCTACACATTATCTTTACCACATAAAGCTCCTCTGTGTATTTGATTTGGCATTTTACATCTCATACAGCAGAGTCTTATGTGTTTGCACATGTGTGGCTCTGTTTTTCCGTGTGCATGTTAGCACACAAATGCACAATCCTGTCATCACTATTTAAATGAGTCTCACTTGCGTCATTTCAAAATGCTTGACCATCTGCAGGTGTGCTTAACCACCCTCAGAGGGACTTGGACAGCATGGCAGTGGCTCACAGTGAGCCCACTGTGTTTGCACAGGAACACAGCCTGGAGATGGCTATCATGTGCTTTTTCTGTAGAACCTGACTCCTACAATAATTTCCTTTTGGTCATAGGCTAAATGAGTAAAAATGTCTTCAGTTGCACATAATAAAATGTTGTGGGACGTATAGCAAGTGACATATTTTGAAAAATGTGTATTTCAATACCCATTTGTATTGTTTTGTAGTGTTGTGTGTACAAAATCAGACACGCATCCCTTGCTGCCACTGAGGGCCAGCTAACAGCCCAGGCAGCTTTACACGTGTGTTGCTATTTTGAGAGATAGAGACGAGAGACAACTTTGGGATGATTGACAAGCAGCAGCTGGGAAGGAGGATAACACAAGCCTGGAATACAGTGTCACAGGAACACAGGTGTCAGTCACAATGGCTAATTAAAACAAAGCCAGCAGTGTTAATGAGAAATGATGAGTGAATGTGTTGAAGCTCTCATTTCTGTCAGTTTACCTTTGACAAACTTATCAGCAAAGAAAGACTCTATGATCTCAAGAAAGTTTTTAGACAAAGGAGAATTAATTGAAAATCTGAAAAACACCCCACATTTTTATACACACATGCAGAGTAATGTGAAATTAGTAGCGAGTATAACCACATTATAGCCTATACAGGGACTCTTTTTGGGGAATGCTTGGTCTATAGAAACTGTCATGGGCCACACCCCTACATTCAATCTACCTCACCCCATTGAGAAGGATCAGAGGAGGCCCATCAGATACAGAAGGTAATGAAGTTTCTTACCCATACAATATGTCGTGTGACTGACTGTGGTACTGGTCGAGACAACAGGCGAACCAGCATTTTCTTAGAGGATGTGACTCCTCTCAAAACCACAGAGAATGTCTTCACCAGAATTTTGTCTGTTTCACTTCTCTCTTCTGTAGCAAAGATCGGTGTGACAACAGTCAGGAGCTGTTATAGTTTCAAATAGGACATTTGGAAAAAGAAAATCCAGAATTGCACATTGTCACACTAAGAGGAAAAATCATACACTGTAAGAAAAGTCAGTGAATTTTACAGTGAAAAACTGTTAAATCACAACAGTAAGAGACCGTAAATTGTAAATCGGTTATATTCAGTTTATCTGACAGTGAAACACCGTAAATATATATATCAGCCAAAACAATAATTTGTGCATGTATTTCTTGTATAAAATACATTTTGTCACTGTTAAATGTACTAAACATTGTACTGATAACGGAAATACACCGTAATATGAAAGAAAAATCCATACCGTAATTTACATATGTTTTTTGAATACAATATATATATATATTGTATTCAAAAAACATATGTAAATTCAACTTAAATACATACATCACAGCAATGTTACAGTCTCGGATAAATGTCTGCTGTGGGTGTAAACGACACTGATTCAATTAACGTGGCATGTCACATTCAAAGATTGAAGTTGTAACTGATGAAAAAAAGTTTGAGTATTGAAATGTATCTGATTGAAATTGTTCAGTACTACTTGACAAATGTAATGACATCACATCACAATATGGTAGATATTATAGCTTTCATAATGTAAGAGAAAGTTGAAGTCTACTCATAATTGAGTGTGGTCGACACCGAACTTTAGCTGTACCCGCTAATCTCTGGAGCGAAGAATTCCTCCTGCGAGCCAGACCCAGAGTAATAGTCATCCTCTCTAGCTCTCTCTTTAGTCAGTTGAATAACCTTGTCACGTAAGATGTCTCTCTCTGTTTCCAAGGCCTGATATTCCCTCAGTAGTCTTCTCAGCAGGTTCTTGTAGCAGACACATGACTGGGTTGAATTCTGTTGAGATTGGTCGTTCTGGCACATCTCCGCTATTATGGCGCTGTTGAAAGGAAACTGATCTGTATCTTCTTTTGAAAAAACTGTCGAAAAACAGAAGTTACGGGTTATAATTACAAAATGTTCCACAACAACATGTGGGTTATTTTGCATTTGTAAGAGAAAATATTGTTATTCACCACTTACAGGCAAGGCGCAAGGAGATATTGAGAGTGGCTTGTGCGATACACAACACTCCTAAAGTTAAAATCCCAATTCTGAGAAGTCTTCTTTTTCTGTGTGTCGCACCTGCACCTGCACACACACACATACATACACAGTACAGTCAATCATTCTGTTATTCGGGATAACGACACTGCTATCTGAACTCCTGGATGTAAGATGACTGGTCTTCTTACTAAAATCAAAGTTGCTTTAGGTTGATGATCTGAGCAACTCATCCAATCAATGTTGAGTGTTCCTGAGTCTTCATCATTTTGACATCATTAAAACATTGAGGTAGTTTGAGTAAATTTGATAGAAAACACAAGGAACAATCATTGATGTGTCGTATGTAATCCCTGATGAACATTGCTGTTTTGCAGTATCCCTTAACTGAAACTCTTAATATTCTTTATTTGTGCTCTTACCCGACTGTTCAGTTCCACCGCGGTTTGTTCTAGTTCCCTGAAGCTCATGTATAGTGGCGTAGTGATGAAGTTCCAATTCTTCCGCCATGGTGAGCGATTCTGACAATGCCAAGAGTCTCTATGCACTGTCTGATATGTCGCTGCTATGTGGGTTATTCTAATACCTTTCAAAAGGAAGGAAGTTGTTTTTTGGATTGAGGAAATACTTCATTTGGAGATCGGTCTCGATATGAGTCAGCAAGACTAGAATTAGCCAATAGATAGATAATAGAGGCCAAATTTCTGTACATGTATTTAATCAGTCACCTTTAACTGTATATGAAAAACTAATTATGGGTCAATTTGATTTACATCCTTTTCATAGCTAATCTTTATGCACTTCCAAATTGTCACAAACTGAAAAGAGAATCAATTTATTAAGGTCTTGAACCAGGTTGGTCAAATCTAGTGGTAAATTGATCGGCAAGAATCTCTTTCAAGTGCGCTATTTTTCTACATTCGCCGGTTGCAAATTTGTACTTTCTGTTTTTTTGCTATTGTTGTGTGTTTTTATTTGACCACAGGACCCTACTGACATCCCAGGCGACATGTCTCTTTGACCAAACAGCCTGGCCCGATGAACCCAGCCCTCTGCAGCTGCATCACCACATGCTTCCACAGTTGCTTGTATGAAAGGGGCATGGACTTAAGGGGATTGCATTCATATACATATATATCCCTTTACCGACCACAACCTGTTAAACGGGAATGAACAGCCCACCTCTGACCTATAAATCATGAAGCCTTGAAAAGCAACAGGTGTTTGTCCATGTGAGGAGTCAATGGTGCAATTGGTGGGTTGTATTTAGCATTCTGAATGGTGGCTTTTTGGAAACACATACTTTTCATAGCTATTTTGTACTAGTATACAGTATAACTGCCTTTCATTTTAAAACATCGGACAATGTTAATCTCATACACCTTTTCAAATCTGCAAACACAAAAATGGGACACTAGATAAATTAGTTGTCTAATTTTGTCATTTTCAAAACCCAGCATATAAGGAGGAAAAACCTTAATGTACTGTGGCGATATTATGACAATTATGGAACAACTTTGTCTTGACTTCAGTAATCAATAATCTGAGTGCTCAATGCAGGGGACTGTCCTAAAACTATGTACTCATGTATCACAATCAGCAGGTCTGAAACTAACACTAGAAACATAGTGTTTAGATATATTGTAACTAAATTCAAATATTGAATTTGTTGAGTGTTGCAACACAGTACAGCGCAATCGGAGCCAATTCACAATGTACTACTTGCACACACACGTTGCTGTCCATTTTCAGCAAGAAGAGGAGTTCACAACAAAATAGATGATAACGACGGCTGGATTTTGAACATTTAGTGACATGCGTCAAGTTACACATGCAGAGTGTGATATAAGGAGAATGCATATGTATGCAAACGGCTGTCAACCGTACAGTTGAGGTAAAACTGCGAACATTTGAGGTTATATGTGATATAAGGCTCCAACATACACTGGTCCCTGTTGAGCTTACATTAATGTATGAATTCTACCCAATTTAATATTTTAAATTGGGTAGAATTTAATATAAATATTTTCCCTAGAGGTGAAATAATACCTGTCACCTGAGCAGGCTGCAAAACTTTATCAGCTCAAATTAAAGCTTTAGTGGTGTAAATGACGCCAATACTGACACTACTGTACCACTCCCATATCTTAACAACCACAGGGGAACCGGTAATGATATAGTTGTGGAGATGGGCGAAATTAATGGGTGTGTTCAGCTGGTTCAGCTACAGAAGAGCTGCATCGTGACACTGTCGTTGAGCAACAGTGCATTCTAGTGGCCAAAAGGAAAATCACTGGAAGTATTTAAAAAGTGTGCTTTGGTTCAAATATTTTTGTGGGGCATCAATACTAGTTTGAAAAGCTCTTTTTAATGATTCAATTCTGAAAATGATCTTGATGTGACCTGAGGGCTTTTTCATTTCTGATGCGACAGATTTAGATGGCGAATAATCATGAGAGGAGGCCCAGATAACAACGCATGACCTAGCAATGTTTCACTAATCTTGCAAAGATTCAGCTTAAAGCAAACACACAAAAACAACTGTGTAGTGCCAGGGGTGTGGCGGTATACTACAAGTGAAAAGAGACTACAAAAGAGATGAGACTTGGGGCTGTGTGGTTTAGAGGATATGAGTATATCATATCTGTTATGTATACAGTGTTTATAGCTCAGTCTATCCATACAGAAAAAACAATCCCAAACTCTGAGGCAGAGGCACACACATACCTGCACACACACATGGTCGCTGCACACATTCACGAGAAAACACTCAGCCATTCATGCCCACAACCCCTCTCACACTATTCCATATCATGCACCTGTGCACACACATTCACATTCAATTACATGAATTCAGATGCACTCATGCAGGAGGGCACACACACAAACACCCAGCTGCATGCACACAGGTATTTTAGGTGTGCGTATGTGTGTGTGTGCATCCACATGTGAGAGGCTTATAAAAACAGTACATAAATCATGGAAACAATGGCAGCAGTCAATGGTGTGCATGTGTGTGTGGATGTGGATGCCTACAACGCTGCCAAACAGACCATGATGTCACTCTGCTGGCAAGAAACCTGTCACTAAAGATCTTTATTCTTTGAAGAATTATTTTTAGCAAAGCTAGAGACATGGCTCTAGGGAGGGCAATGTCGGCCTGTTGGTCGGTCCACCACTTTGATCCAGACCCAGATATCGCAACCACTATTTCCACAACATGTTGTACAAACATTCATGGCCCCCAGAGGATGAATTCTACTTCATGGGTTATCCAGTGACTTTTCCTTTAGTGCCATTAGCAGATTGACATTTTGGGGTTTGAGTGAAATGTTTGCAAATGTGCACGCTAAACTGACATGGTAAACACGATAAACACGATACCTGCTTAACATTAGCTTTTTAGCGTTGTCATTGTGAGCATGTTAGCATGCTGAACACTGCGCCCCAAGTACAACCTCACAGAGCCACCGGCCTGCTTGTACTTGTACATATTAACATTGACACGGACACTGCCCCAAGAACCCACTTTTTTTTTTTTTCTGAACTTCTCTTGTCCTCACATAAAGTCATAATTGCCGTTGTATTGTCAGTTTACATTGCCTACAGTATGCTAACGTGAGAATTGCTGTTTCTGAATATAGACGCTTTTTAGGAGAAAATGAGCCAGATGTGTGCATGTTGTTTCTCATTAGTGACATGCAGCTCACTCTTTTCCTTGTTAAAACAAATGCTCTGCCCTGACTTTGTGTATGACAGCTGGAGATGAGTACTCAGTTAAGTGGAAAAATAAATCAAAGCAATTGCCATCTTTTTTGTGATGATTTGTCTAATTCGTGTCTGGTATGTCCAAGGGAGGGGAAGGGGGAAGCGATATAGAGGCAGTTGGGGAATGTGGAGATAGTGTGTGTGTGTGTGTGTGTGTGTGTGTGTGTGTGTGTGTGTGTGTGTGTGTGTGTGTGTGTTGTGGGGGATGAGAAGAGAGAAAGAGAGAGTGCCTGTGTGTTCGGTCCAGCTGCACAGCAAATCTGTTTATTCTGCACAATTTGGCATCAAACACAACAGACTGCTGAGTGCCTGCTACTGCTTGTGGTTCCCCATTAAAATGGAATTTATTGCTGCCTTAAGAGCAAACCCAGATTACACATTTTTCCATTCTACGTTCTGTCCTCCTCCCTCTCCCACTCGTTCTCTCTCTGGTGATGGTAGTGGTGTGTTTTTTTCCCCACTTTAAGTAGCAGCTGTCAGACAAGCTCATTACAGACCAACACAGGAAAGTATGGTCGGCATGCTCACCTACCTGTCAACCATCTCAACTGTCACCTGAGGGTGTGATGTGGTTGTAAGGTGTCATGAAGTAGGAAGACATCTTATGTTGTGTGTCAGCACAGTTTAATGTCACATCTCTGTGTCGGTTGCATCCACACGACAGTGACTGAAATAACCACGTCCTTGTTTAAGATTTGGGACACGTAACCTCACCAACCTGACAACTTGTTACCCATTTAGCTCACAGTAATATGTAACCAGACTTTGAACTTACGCTGTAAAGAGAGCGTGAACTCGGGGGCCCACATCTCGCTCCATAAATCTCCTCAGTCAATGATAAATTCATATTTAATGACCATGGCCATCGTCTGGGAAGGAGGAGCATTCTTTCATTATTGCCTCTTTCCCCTGCTGCTTGGTCGAGATAATTGATTTCTCTGTGGTAACAAGGTATCGACCATGCATGGTAGCCAGCTAAGACGGCGGTTCGATTCAAAGGAGGGGTGGAAAAAAACAGAAGGAATAAGAGAAGAAGAGATAAAGTGAGAGAGCAAGAGCATTGAAAGCCAACAAGCCATACAATTATTTGCAGTTAAAAAAACCTCACTGGCTTTAGGTGGGTGTGGATTGGACAACGACTCGTCTTATTTTTCAGGACTTTTATAGATCTAGTGCAGGACAGTTTGGTATTTTAGTGTTGTGTGTATAATTCACCAAAAGGAAAGCATATTGATCACACAATCTGTCACATAATTCCCTGAAAACTGTGTCAGAAACAAATCTGGAGGACCTCTTTT
The DNA here is from genome assembly GCF_050575085.1 of Anarhichas minor. Lineage (NCBI taxonomy): Eukaryota > Metazoa > Chordata > Actinopteri > Perciformes > Anarhichadidae > Anarhichas > Anarhichas minor. Next base: position 9,472,876 of record NW_027466467.1, on the reverse strand, counting down.
CAAGCACATGCTTCGCCTGCTAAGGAGGCAGTATATTGGTCCCGGTCCTTGTGTCTATGAATTTGCATTTATTCTCTAAATCTGACAAACTGCTCCTTCTCCCCTGCCCGTTTTGATGTGATTTCAAAAGCAAATCTGCATGATGCCTCGCTTAATCCGGCAGTAAATCTTCCAAAAATAGTAAGCAGATTCTACAACAGCACAGCGGGAACGTAGAAATGCCCCCCAGCAAGTGACAGAATATGCAAAACACTGCGTTTTATGTAGCAAATGTACATCAAACAAAAGAAATGAAAGAACTATTTGTTTACTGGTTAACATGGCTTTCTGTTTTAATAAATGTATTGATTAGATACATGATCAGATGGGTGGATTTGACTGGCAGTTATTGAGTTGACATCTCTGAGGTGCTGACATTATTGACCCCCGACCTCGAGCAGGCAACGCTTGACATGTATGCACTGTATTTTCAATCAGTCAATAACTTAACCGAACCTTATGAATTGAACAATGTATTGATTGTATTCAGCATCCAGAGACGGCAATACGCCTGTTAGTTCCTTTGGCATCACTGCCTGCAGGTCATTCTATAAATAGAGGAATTAAATAGTGCTGCTGTTGTCGTATGTTTACCAGCTTACATTGTAATTTATTTAAGAGCTCTTAATTGGACTAGTTACTCATTTGGCCCTCGTTGGTCCCACAGCAGAGTGGAGCTCCATCACTGCACACTGGGGCATGCTGGAATATGGAGCTACAGAGACTCACTGCACACAGCCAGCTGTTTGATGTCTTTAGCCGCCGAGCGTATGCTGCACCATACAGCATAAATAAACACACAATCCCCCCCCCCCCCCCCCCCATGAGGACAGATCGACACACAGGAGACCTTATTTCAGGCTGATGAACTATTAATGTTTATTTGAAATTCAAACATTTTCTGAGGGTCTTCTCTGCAATCGTTCATGGCTCTTTGTGTGTGTGTGTGTGTGTGTGTGTGTGCGCGAGCACGTCTCTCCCCCAAACCGTTGGACTCCGATGTCAATGGGCCTCATGTGTTGTTGAAGCGCCGTATTGAATGAGGCAATACAAAATGTATGTCAATGGGTTCAGCCTGGCTTAGCACTCTCCAAAGTAACTGTTAATGGAATAACTATACAATGTATAAATGGTCCCCACTTTAATTCATAATAATGTTGGACCTCATCGCCTGCCCACTCAGCCCAATAGATTATGGAAATAGCTGTAATGACTATTGGAACAATGAGCCAAATTACATTATCATTCAGTGCCACATCAGCCGTGCTTTGCTCCTTCACTGCAGATCTTGAATAACAATGGCCAACATTCAATTTCCACCAGAAAGATGAAGACGAGGAGGTTTCAGGCCGCGTGAAGTAGACATTAATAACACACTTATTGTTAATACGGTAACAATAATCCATTTTTAGGTGTAAGAGGGGTTTTTAGGTTCAATTACTGGTAACAAAAGCCACACATCATACGTGTATGCCTCACATGATTTCAGCAGGGGTCCTCGCCCCACATGCCCAGCTCATGCATGAACAACACCCACCAAGACAAAAGAACCAGCCTTTGATGTTTTATTTTTAGCTCAACAATTGACTTTTGTGTGATCTTATTGGAGCAAAGACAAAGAAATGAAGGTTAACATTCAATCCAATCTTTGGTAACTACATCATTAGACAATAGATCCATATAATGAAATAAATGTACACCAATGTAAAAAAGCAGTGTAGTTATACTTGAGTCCCACAATCTCCGGCGATGCACATTTTCTTTTAAAATCGCCAAACAAAACATGGTTAGATTTGTTTTAATGACTAAATACTGATAATCAGCTGTTGTCAACATAAATATTTCTCCTCTAAATAACTAATACTCGTATCAGTAATGTCATCATCGCGCTAAAACTTGGAGCTTCTAAAAGCATGGCAGCAGAGAGAAAATGTCCTCAGAGGAAAAGGCACTTCTTGTGCATTGCTGGAGATGTAACGGTTATAATAAAATCTGTTTTATTCCTAAATTAAAGAAGCTCCAGGTTGTATTTTGTGACGACCACACAGATAAAGCGTCTCAGACCTCTGGCTTGTGATGGAGATACATCTTCGCTGAACTGTCCTACATCACAGCAATAACTTAGTGTTTCCAATGATCTGTTGATTGTAATGAGTGTCAGTAATACTCACTGGTTGTGTGCAGAACATGCAGTAGATCATCTTCATTAGTTACGGCTTGCCTATCAAAAGTGGTGCAACAGCAGCCTCTAGTGGCGTGCACTCCCAGGTAGACTCCCCATTGTTACATAGACGGTGCAAAAGGCAACATTGTTCCCATTCAGTATCAGTGTTTACATTGCAGGATTGTTAAAGTGTATAAATTGACATGATTCATATACATCATAGCGCACAATCAACATAAATATAAAACAAAATGTTAAAACAAAATAAATGTGTCAGTTTCAGGACAATGATAAGGCAACCAATGCCAAGAGACAAAGAGACACTGGCCAATAATACAATTTCTTTCCTCTTTGTCAAATGCAGATGTGTATTTCACGCGTGGTCGAGCACCCCTGTCGCTGTGGTTACAACCACAGGTTCAAAGACAGACCAACACCTGTGGATGCAGAGCTTTTGAACACAAAGCAGAGCATATGATCCTTAAATTATTTTTGGATGGTTGCATGGTCAAAGCCTTCAAACCGCTTACAATCGTACAGACGTCGCCACAGTTTCGGTCAATAATAAATCATTAGTAATCAAAGATATAAAAACAAACACTCAAGCAGTAATCTTTTCAAAGAAATCAGGTTAGAAAGTCTAGTATATATATAAAAAAAAAAAAAAAAAACTCTGTAATAAAATTGTTACATGCTAAAATTGCACAGTAGTTTTCTCACACGATTATGTGAATATATCTTCAGTTATTGCAGTAAGCAACCCAGAAATACAATATGGGTGAATATTGAAGAGGAATATTTTCTCCTTCACCATTACTTCAGCTGTGGAGAGGCGAAGAAGTTTCCCTGGCGGTGAGAGGCAGCTGATGCTTTGCTCTTGCTCCCAAATCTAAGGATGGGGGGGGGGGGGGGTAAAAACAGGAATCCAATCTTTATATGTGGACAACTCAGTTTGCTTCATTTGACTGTTGATCACTGACTTAGCTCAAAGCTTGAAGTGTATGAGGAGCATTGATTGTGTATGTGACACGATGCTCAAATCTGCAAAACGTTGAAGCTGTATCAGATTTGGATCTTGACCGAGGCTTCTGAACTGCTCTTCTAATAAGAGCCCAATGTTCAACCTGCATTTCCCGATGCAGCGTTAACGTTTGGGAGATTCTCTTACATTAAACCAGACCCCCGATATCTACTGTGCAGCTGTTTACACGAGACATTGGTTTATGCCTCAGCCAGGTGCACCTGCACCCGCTTAAAAGACTAAACGCCAGCAAACAAGGATTTACGCTGAATGTTTTGTTTGATAAAATTTGGCATTGATAAAAAAAAAAAATCTTGGATCACACGAGTCAGAAACAACCCTACACCACTGGATTCTAATGCTGAGGCACCGATAACCTATCCAACTGAGGAGTGTGTGCCTGTGTAACAAGCAGAGGAGTGAACCAGCCAATGGACCCTTTTAAAACAGCAGGAAAATACTGCACCATTAACTTTAGACCTGATTTTTTTGTTGGTCAATGCTGAACCGCTTTCTGCTGCCTCAAGATAGCAACGCCCCAGTAATGCACCCGACCCCGCCTCATTCTAAGACCAACACGGCCATGGGCGCATGTACATTTGCTACTTCTACAATGAGGGCGCTGGGCGGGAAGATTACAACTGCATGGCTCTGAAACTAGCAATGCAAGTTTCACTGCGCTGTGCGCTGGATGCGAGGTAGAGCCCTGTTTGTGTGAGGTATGAGTGAGCTTACATCGTGGTGCTGGAGAGGGTCTGCTTCATGCGCTGAGACAGCGAGCTGGAGGAGGGTGTTTTGGCCATCATCTGGTGCTCTGGAGTAGTCAGTGGTCCCAATATGCTCACTACAGATACATTAAAGAAAAACACAAACAGTTGATTATTTCAACTTAAGATGCTGAGTGAGCATTGAGCAAGTTTGAATCCTTAAAAAGGTGAAAAGGTTGGTGTTGATCTCTTATCTGTCATTTAATCTGCACTATTTACAAACAGGTTTTAAAATAAAGTACAACACATTCTCTTACTAAGTTATTCATTTTTAAGAAACTTTTACTCTTGGTAATCCCTTTCCAGTGATTCACCTTTGAAGTCTGGAGTTTCGGTGTGGTGAGCATTGTCCATGCCGGTATTATCTGGATAAGCAAACTGGCCCCAGTAGTTTGCTGGAATACTAAGCAAGCGCTCTACAACCTAGAAAGAGAAAACAAATGAACAGAAACACTGATGTTGACGTAAACAAAAGCACACACATCCATTTGTGTATCGTCATTCACTTTACCCGTGGTTGTCGGTTTGTGTCATGCAGAATGGTCATAGGGTCTGGGTCGGGAACAGCATGACCCACAAGAGTAGGGCCAAACACCCGGGCCAGGTTGTTCACATCCATCTTGGTATCCACACATTCAGAGACCCTGGAAGGAGGACAAGGGCAGAACATTTCAGTGTGAACTAAAGAGATGTAGGAGGTTACAACAAGCTTGCTCACCCGTGACTAAAACCGTACACGTTTTGGACAAAAGTCCTTCAGGCTTACAAGTAGTTGCTACTGCGATCTAATGGGTGGAAGGCAGTGCCAAACAGATGGGAGTAAAAACAGGATAAAACAAAAAGGCTTCATAGAGCTACTGAAATATAATGACAATTACTTTTGCAGATGGATCATAAGGCAGGCCAGAGTGTCTCGGTTGGGTGGAGGCAGCTCACTGATGGTCTGATACAGCATGGCGAGACTGTTGCCATCATCCTGGATTTCTACAAAAACATTAAAACCAGTCATTTAATAGCTCTTTAATTCAACTAATGTAAATGCTTGTTCTTGAAAGAATAATGTTGCGTAAACAGACCGTTTCTAAGTCCTAAAGACTCACCAGCTGCTTCCATGAAAACCTTGTTGAGGTGGAAGGTCAGCAGTGGCTCTGGGAGGTTTCTGAGGAAGTCTTTGAGGACACCTGCAATGACGTTAATGTCATCCACTTTGTGGAGTGGAGGCAGAGTCTTTCCTCTAATCAGCTTCTCCTTCAGCTCTTTCACCATGCGCTCTTGGCCAGAGACTCTGTACAGGCCAACCTGGGGCGAAGGGAAAGATAAACAGCTCTCATTGTCTGACTGCTTGTGATACCGCGCCGCTGAATGAGATAACTAATTACAAAGTACTATCTATTGTAACTGCCCAGGGGGAACGGATCAGAGCATAACGTGAAGGTGACAAGTAAACAAGGACTTCAATAAAGTCTGTCTCACCTCATGTAGGCCTCTGTGTTCAATCTCCTTAATACAGTAGATAACCATCGCTGGGATCTTTGGGGAGGTGGCTGGAGCAAAGTCAGCCAAGGTGCTCTGCACACAAATTACATAGAATTAATCTAAACATTATCGTAATACAAATTAATTTTTAAACATGCCATGTATGTACCTCTGCGGTCATGATGGGAGTGCCAACGGCTGGCGGATTGCAGGGCAGGGGACAGTAGTCACGACACTCTGGATGGCTCACAACCTTACAATCCTGGCAGCGAAGGTACATCTTGCCAAACTTTGTTCTTCTTCCACATGGTACGCAGAACTCAGACTTGATCACCTTATTTAGAGGAGGAACGCAGTGCCCAAGGTGAGTGGTGGTACTTCAAGAATGGTGAACAAGCCGTTAGTGTGGATGCAGACAAAACAATAGGTAGACAGTCTTACTGTTTTGGGGGTGAACTGGTGCTTCTTTCCTCCTCCATTAGGTCTGGGGTTTCGGAGCTGGGCTGGTAAAGTGTGGACTGGGGTGCTTGGAGCCTCACTTGCGGTCTCAGATTGGTCAGTAGTGGTAGTATCAGCCCATGCTGGAGCAACTGTAGGCACAATCACATGTTGGTAACATCACCAAACCAGTGAAGAAAGTCAAAAAATGATTCGAGCATATATTGGTTTTATAGTCTAATAATTTTGTTGTTTTTGTTCGAAAGGTCCCGTAAAGAGAAACCATACGGAAGATCTAGAAGATTCTCACCGCTCTTTCTGCTGCGCGTCCAGTAAGGAACAGCTTCAATGGTGGAGACAGCCTCGACAGCACCACCGTTCATCGGGACAGTGATGGTGGTCTTTGCCACTATAGACTCATTCATCTGAATCATATTATTTAAAAAAAGATATATTAATTGTTTTTTTCAACCAAACTGACATCTGAGTTGCTTTGGAAAAAACAATAGTGAGGTTTACTTTCACTCGATAGACATTTAAATTGTCTGCCATTTAAATAAAAAGAGACTTAATCACCCAAAGCTGTTTCACAGACTTTTTCTTTTTCAAGTGTTAGTGTTCTATAGTACATTTAGCTTTAGAGGACGTCAGCATTACCCTTTCTGCTGTTCGTCCAGTGGAGCGAGGTTTCTTCATTGCCAGTGGAGGAACCTCAGAGAGTTTTCTGGAGGAACGCTGCAGATTAAAATGTACAGTAACTTTCAAAAACACGTTTTATGGATTGGCCGCTGAAGACTGTACACCAAATAGCAGGCAAAGTTGAGCTGATGTGTAGTAAAATAGCATGACTCAAAACCACTGACTGCCTTTACACCTAGGAGGCAGTCTTTCAAAATACATGATTAAAAACTCACTCGTTTCTGGCGTTTCCGCAGTCGCACAGTCTTCATCGCGGCGGAATCCCAGTCCTGCAGGTTAAGAGGACACACAAACCATAGCACTTAATGAACGCGGTTGTATCTGAAATCAGAAGTTCTCCTAAAATATACAGTGACACGTTTGAGAAAATGGTTCAAAAATACCAGAGAGTCGTCCGTTTGGTCATAGCTGATGTCCGACATCAAAGAAGCTGATTCATCAATGATAGTTAACCTGTAAAATAGATTCATGTCAGCACTTAATCTTCCTGTCGGAAGTGGAAGGCTAGTCGGAATACAACACAATACTCTGGTGAGTTATACAAGGCTTTAAGAATTCATATTTTACATATGGCGGACAGTGCATTCACTAACTTCACAAAGTGAACCAGTAAAGTACCCGTATTATACGTGAAAGTTCAAACAAGGATGGGAGGATGTGGTTCGATGAACACCTGAATCATCATTGTTGTCTTATCAGTAGCTGTTTCACAACCAGAGGAGGAGGATCTGACCTTCGACTGGAGTTGAGGTTGCTCTTAGCAGCCTGTGCTGTCTGTGAGTGAGCACTGAGGAAGGCCAGGGCGGAGCGCTGCTCCTCACTCAGGTAGACACTGTTACCGTTCTCCGATATCAGCAGCTCCCGGATCAGCTGGAGCTGACGTTCCTGTTACAACCACAAACCAGCATGTTGACGGGGACGGATTAGTATATATTAAAAAAAAAAGACAAATACATTATTATTATTATAATTAACAATCTCCAGTTAGATAACATATATGCACACACAGTGACGGCATTATCTGAAGATTAACTTCTAGATTGTGAAGACAATGGAGTAGAAGTGACGCTGGCTGTTTGTAGGGATCACATACAGGTGCTATTTAGATTATTCTGGTGTGCTGTGCTTAGTCCATCTTGTGAAGGGCTCATTGCATGGGTAGAATATCATCTCAAAAATATATAAAATAGTACCCTTCAAAAGTAATATATACATAACATATTTAAAATGACCAACGTCTTGCGACCGACATGGATCTTTATCAGGTTTGTTGTCAGCAGACTGCATTTTATATGTTTTTGAGACCATACTCCACCCATGCAATGAGCCCTTTACAAGATGAAATTAATTTCTATATTTTCCTTTTTCTAACTTCCTATATATTCCAATAGCAACCACGCAGATGTACAAGACTCCTAACTAGTGTTGTACCAACCAGCTTCTCATGAACTGCCTCCGCCTTCTGCCGCCGGCGGATCTCCACATCCACCTGGTTGCGGGCATGCTTTAGCTTGACCTCCAGGGATCCTCTCTCGGTCTCTGCTTTTGTCAGCACTTCTTTACAGGAAACCAGCTCCTCACCTGCTAGCATCCACTTCTTACGGCACTCCTCGAAGTTAACTGCCATCTGGAGGAACTCTGTAAATAGACAATAGAAGAGGAGATTGTTGTATTGCTACTGTGCAATAATATACATTTTTTTCTGTGGTGGTTATGTGCGATAAGCCTCCAAAATGCCATTGCAGTGGCAATGATGTAAATTACCTGAAGAGAGAGGACAAAAGGACAGTAAAGTGAACAAATGAGTGACAGTGCTTTCCTGTTAGTTACAATGGAAATGAATTGCATTATCTGGACTATTGAAATGGAAATTTTTAACTACACCCCAATAGCTATTTCAACCCCCATTTGTGACATGTGGTGCACCAACAATTCCCACAGCAAGTCTGTAGTCCTGGCTCTGCTAACCTTTAGTTACTAAGGCAAAGGCTCTATACTTTCCTGAATTTGCACCAACTAACTGTTTGGGATAAAAAATAATGCACCCAATATCACTGCTACTAACGTTAGCACAATGCCATAGCAGACAAGCTTAACTACACTAACGTTACACAAGTACTTAAGCTCTGACAGCCTTCTAAAGAGGTGGCAAATACCAAAACCAAGTGTGGAAATAACTTACGTGGTTCAATGCCCTCATTCAGACCGTCCACCTGGGCTCTCAGACTCTGGAACTGGTTGTGCAGGTTCACCACAGACGACTCCATCGTGTGTTACTGCATGCAGCTACTTAGATTAGTAGGGAGAGATGGGAGAGTTTAATAATAATGCCAGTAAATGTTACCCTACTTATTGGCCCGTTGAATTAGCCAGTTAGTGGTACTGACACTACATTTCATGTCGGTAGGTTAACCATGAAATAAAAAAATGCCTACATTAGCTATAGTGCTGAAGAAAACCAACGTTAACGTATCTTCATGACAGCTCCTTGTGTTCGCCATGACTGTTTGCGAAACAACTCTCAAGGTCGTTAGCCAAGTTAATGTTACGGTAGGTTTAACGTTAACGTTACTGCACCTAAAATGACGCTATCGGCATGCTAACAGTAACGTTAGCAAGTTTGTGTTGACTTAACGCTAGCTAACTATCGTTCCGTTGGTCCAAAGAAATAACAAAACACTTACCTGTGCAATGTTTTTCCTATGATAGTGTGGCTGACATGTAACGTAACAACGTCCAATGTTTAAAGCAAAGGTTATGTGGTTGGTTCCCACACCAGCAACAGCAGAGCCACACCTATTTAGTAAAGTTTTCACATTCTTCCTCAAAGTTTAAAATCAGCGCCGGTTTTCTTCTTCGTGGGCTGTTTGGCGGAAGTTGTAGCGCTCTATCGCCCCCATACAATCAGAGTTGTAACTGCAGGGGGTTGTGGCGATTAGTGTCCTCTGGTTCCTAAAACAGGAATCCAATCATCCCCTGGAGTCAATTCGCTAGAATGTCATAACGTGATGTATGTGTAATATAAAAAAAAAAAAAAGATTATATGAGTCATAGAAATACTTCTTAAAAAGCATTATTATCTGAAATGTCGCTGTACTATATGAACATAAATTAAATACATTTTAAAAATGTATATATTACACAGTCAATATGTAGGTCTATTTAGAAAATATGTAGGTTATCTATCAATATTATGCCATCATACAACTTTCATTTCAATTTGACCCATTGGTTTTGTTAACATAATACAAATAAATAAATAAATAGGAATTGATCTTTCTATTTTCCAGTTCATTATCAATTCATGAACTGGAGTATTTTTTAAATCAAACATTGATTTAGTTATCAAAGTACATTTTTTCTTTATTAATCTGTCTTTCAATTGTTCAATTAATTATGAATTACTGAACCGCTATAACTATTTCAAGAATTCTTTTTCCTCCTCCTGTCCTCCATACATTAGAGGAAGACATCAGGGAGATACATAATACATGACATTGTTTATAATGACCCAGTGTATCTCTTTATTTACTGCATAGAAAGACAACAACCATTTCAGGATCTCTGAAAAAATCGGTGTTAAATTTAGCTGTGCTTGGAGTTACTCTGGAGGTTTTTAAAATGAGATCTGTGCTTGAGGTAACTTATTAACTGTACCCAGGAACCCCATTAACAGCATCAATAACTTTGCTATATGTGCCATTTTTTGCACAATAAATAAAAGTATATAAAAGGTATCTCGATTGAGGTGTGTCAGTCCAGTATCTGTGTCTCCTGCTTTCCTGACTGTGGATCAAAATATTCAACTGAGTAGGGACAAATTATGTGTCAAATTGTAAAATCCTTTGAAACATTCACTAACTGTGTCGTGTTGGGGGCCTGGCACAAGGGATGCTCACAACGATATCATTAATCAGCTACGGATGGCATATCTGGGTGCAGCAGCAGCACTGTGCAACATTTAATGAGGATATCTCACACACACACACAAACACACAAAATCAATTGCAAACAACTTACATGTGTGCTTCCATAACACATTAGAATTTAAAAAAAATAGACTACAACTGATTTGTGTGTGCTTGTGTTTTTAAAATGCATTGGCAGGCGGATTTAGCATCACACTTGTTCACAGAACGTTGTGTGTGCGTGTGTGTTGTTAATATCGCATGTCCATTAGAGGTGATTTGGGATAATGGGATCTGTCAGTCAATATGCAGTTTCTGTCTTAGCCAATTATTTATTTCTATATGTACATTTCCTCCAGTCACAGATCATTTAACTGACTGAATTCTCTCTTTACATCAATCACCCTTCCTAAACTGAGTGGACTATTACTACTTTCTGCATTAATCTGTATTCTGGCATCAAGAGCAACGCCAGGAGGAAAAAAGGGAAATAATTCATTTTGCAAAACAGAGCAGTTGCTCTTAAATGTATGTTTATAACATAGTGCAAACGTATTATTTATCAGAGCGAACATATTGTAAAAGGTATGTTACCACTTTGCCGAGTTTATTCAGACAGGCAACAAAGGTCAACGTAACATTTTCTTTAATTCACAAGCAGTTTTTAAGACAGAGTGTTTACCTGAATAATGAGTTCACAGATTTATAGATGTCTGTCTAGAAGGTGCATGAATAATAGGCTACAGCAAGGTCCAAATTTCACAAGTGCATCTGAGGAATGAAAAAAGTATCAGCAGGCTCTTATGCACCAAAGTTTCAGAGGAAGCACCGGCAGCTCGTGCTGAGTAAGGCTTAGGCCTCCTCAGTGGCACCATTGGAAGGGTAATGGATCCACAAACAGCCTCATGGGGAACACTTGGCAGATATACATCTACTTAGGAGGATGCATGCTAGCAGAACACATCATCTATACATCCTTTGCATAGCTGTGCACACAAAGCAAAGCAAAGTTTAAGGGTCTGGATACAGGTAAAGAAAACAAGCATTTTCATGCACGTTAGTTTCTGTCCACTTTGGTATATCAAGGGAAAAAGTGCTTATCTATTGTTCAACAGAAACAAAATCATCCACATCTAAGAAAGTAGAAGGAGTGGACAAAAAACATCAACACCTAGAAAACATGATACAATCCAATACATTTGCCCTTTTTATTATTGAGATAGTGTCGGTGTTGAATTTCACTATTTGATGACAGATAGAATTGTATTAGATTACACGTACAGTATTGTAAAGTGTGCCTCTTATTGTGACCACTCTATAATGCACATTGTATTGCATTACAGCCTTACATTACAAGCTCTGCAAATGTAGTTTTTTACAGTGGACATATTAGGTTGAATTTAATCATATTTTAAAAGTGTGCATGATTTTGTGTCAACCCCCCCACAGTCTGGCACCAAGAGTCGATTTTAATATAATGTCTACCGAGTTAACAGGATGCTTTTTACAAAATGGAATGTCACACAACTAGCAAGACTATTTTCATCAACTGTTAAAAGGACGCCAGAAGAATCTGTTGGTGCTAAGTGAGCCTGCAGGTATGTGGAAAAGCTCTGGCCAAGTGAGTATAGTGATAGGATAATGTGCATAGGTGCACTTCAAACATCCCATCAATTGAATTACAAGTGGAATCTCCCACTCAGAGAGTGTTTACTGGAAAAGGCTCCCTCTTTCCTTCACTGCTTCAACAACAACACATTTTTTTTACCTTCTGGGTTTTGAAACCTGAAACTTGGTAAACACTCCAACGCAAACACATCCATGAGTGGATTAAGTAGGAGGAACTTTATAAAAATATTATTTTGAATTGACTTTAACTTGTTTGAGCATTATATCTTGTTGTGTAAGGAAAGGACAAGAGTATTCAACCTAAAAGAAAGTAGAAACGCTCCTGTCGAGAGAATCCATTACTATTTATGAACAGAGGATGTAAAACTCTTATGTAGTGATGAAACTCTTTTCTTACATATAAGGGAAATAAGCCCTGAGGTGGCAAAAAAGTCAGGCAGTGCTCAAGGCTGAAGCTGATTCACAATGCATTTGTAAAAGTGTTGTTACTCAGAAAGAGCAGGCAAAATGAGACGAAAAAGAAACTGACAATTTGCATTGGCTCAGTATTACTAGTTTTAACATGTCCTCTCAAAGATATTTGACAATTATGTAAAACATTCATACTTAAATGCTTCCTTTTGCAGCCATCTGAAATGATTAAGAACAAAAATCATGAAATAAATGACAGTAAAGGGGGAAAAAAATGTAACATGGGAGATTATTTACAATGTGTTGTGACTGCACAAGGGAGTAAGCTACAGTAAGATACAGTTCGAATCTTCCTGTTTTTCCGAAGTCATAAATAATGGTGCTGCATGCAGAGAACTCTAAGGAGTTACTGAATGTTAACTGATCGCCAATCCAGCTTTATGGTCTTAGTGTCAGTCAGCAACTTATCTCCATGAGAATGGCGTGCAAGCTCCTATACAGCACATATCTGGCAGGCAACAATGTGGGCTGTAAAGGTCTTCATGTCCTTATGGTGCAAATGGGAATGACAATGATGAGAATAATAACCACTGCAGACGCAATGAGTGCAAGCAGCTTGCAGACCTTGGCCCGGCGGAGGTCAGCCTCTTTACGCCTGAGTAGAGCATCATAGCCTGGAGTGTAAATGTCGTCCATCCAGAACTCCATGTTGTTGGGATTCAGAGACTCCTGGGTCTGAGTAACATGATGCCATTTAAAGATTATTAGAGCAGTTATACACTCATATAGATTAAATACAAATCCTAATCTAAGATGTTAAAGGAAATTGCTCTTTCCTGCTATGAATCGTTAATTTGCGATGTGCTATCACATGACAATAATTGTATTTTACTAACCCCACTTTTCTTGAACTTGGATGATATAAAAAAATGAATCTATCAATTAGGAAAACATATCACATTTACTCATTTATAGACTAAAACCAACGACTTTATAGAAAAGATATGCTAGGAAACATAATTGGATTCAATGTTTTTAACTAATGTAGCCCTTTCAAAGTCAACAAATCTTACCTGTAAATCCAAAGGGGAGATTCGTGCCTCTCTGTCGTCTACAGTCCATATGGGCCTTCCCCTCCCCTCAGACAGTCTGGGGTCCAGGATCTTCCCAGAGTTAAGCCCACCAGTCAGACTGCTGTCTTTGTGGCGGAACAGGGACGAGTTAAACACTTGTTCCACCAGGCTGGAGGACTTTTTGGAGATTAGGTTAGTCGTGCTGTCAGACTGATCTGCCTATAAGGAAAATGGGCCAAACACAGATTTTATATAGACTGTATTATACAAAAATGTATTTGATTCTTTAAAACGTTTCTTTGCAGCCATGACCAAACAGTGCTATAAATAAAGACGTATTCAATATTTTGCACATTTGTTATATTCTATCCTTATATTTTAACTTCTGCACTATTTTGTGTCTTCCATGTCATTCTCACTTTTTATTGGGATTTTCACTGCCAACAACTGCTTCTTTGTAATTGTTTTGCATATAACAGCAAACAACTTAAGTGTTCATTGTAAAGGTTTAAACAAATTTTGTCAACTGACCACTAAATCACAGTCTACACAGCAGACCACAAGCTTCAGGCCAAACATATTTTGTGGTCGAACGTTATACGCATGGTGTGAGGATTTGTACTTTTGCCTTCAAAATGGATCTCTCATCTAACAGTTATTTCTTCATATATCATTGTAAATAGAATACACTGTGCACAGTAAAATTAGTCTACCTTTTCATGTGAAGATTTGCCATCTTTACTTTTGGAGAATGACACTTTCCAGTCTCTTGCAGAATTAGAAACATTCAGCTGTTTCGAATCAGACAGATTTTTCTCTTCAGGCTGGGTTTTGGAGGCACGACGAGATGATGCATCCTTCTTCCCTTCTTTCCCCCCCTTTGAATCAGCCTGACCGTTAATGCTTTCTGGTTGCTCCACGGAAGTATTCCACCGGTTCCAGTCCAGACTACTAGTGCTGGTCCCTGGAAACAGATGCTCAGACACAGACAGAGGCTGAGGCTCTGATGACTCAGAAGGGGTTATAGGGTGGCTCATGAAAGAGGAGACACCGCTGAGAGGCTCCAGCCATCGCCCACCGGTGCCTTGTCCATCAACGCTGATAGGCTGCTGGATCTTTTCATCCAGCCGCTGCAGAGCAGACAGTACCTGGGAAATCTCAGCCTTTACATCATTCAGTGAATCCAGTTGTCTTTCTATCTGGCTCATACGGAGCAGCAGCTTACAGACGCCGGCCTTGAGCCCATCATCACTGCTTTCCAGAGAGTGGAAAAGCCTTTGGAGTTGACCTAGGCGGCCACGTCTGGCCTCGTGGCTGTCCTGGTTAATGGCCCCTGATCCATCGCTGGGGTGCAAGACTCCCGTGGAACCACACATGCTTATGTCATCTAAGAAACGAAAGATGGCACTGATGTCATCCTCACCAATGTCAGGGTCGTCTAATGAGGTCATGAAGGAGAAGCGGTCAGCGTGGACAAGGCTACGGAGGCGCCGGGTGTCTGGTGGGTCTGTCTGGGTTCCTTGAGCTTTGACTCCATTGCCTCCACTATCCCCAATCTCGCCTCCTATGGACCCCCCCAATCTGCTGATAGCAGGGGTTGATCGTCTTGGAAATTGCCCCCCTTGTGATTCCATCCCCATTCCAATGCTGCCCAGGCCTATCCGGTCCTCTAGACTGTGACTCTTGTTGCTCCAGATGGGCCTCTTGGTCCTCGGAGGTTGAAGGTGCCGTGGGGACCACTCTGGGACTGGCCGCGGTCCGAAGTAAGTTGAGTCCTGTAGATCATTAAGGCTCTCGTGTTTAGCCCTCTGCTCTGGCTCTGGCGATTGGTTGACTGCTGCTGGTGATGGGTAAGGATTCGGGATGGTTTCAAAGCTGTGATTGTCGAAGCCTTTTTGAACCTTGTTAGGACTGGGAGACTCACTGTTAACAGTCAACTGGGGTATTAGAGGTGGCTGGTTATGAAAGTCCTTCTTAAAGATGTTTCTCTTCTGGTCGACAGACGATCCCTGTTCATCTTCAAACACCTCCATGGGCGCAGAATCTCCACTAGACTCACTGTCCGTCTCCAAAGGCAGGTAGATATTCTTCATGACCTCGTTGGGGATTTGGCCACTAGGGTACAAAAGTGTGGTGTGAGGCAAGTCGAAAGAGACAGCCCTCGCCCTGATTGGAGGAGAGGACACAAGTGAGATGGGATCGGGGGGAAGACTTGCTCGCTTGTGGGCAGAGTAATTAGATCTCGGAAACAGCAAGTGCTGATCGATAGGCCAGCCACTGGAGTCAGAGTGGGCTCGGGCTCTTTCTCGACCAGAAATGTTTAGTTGGTGTATTCCAGGCAGACTGGGGCCCGGGGATTGGTCGACAGGGAGGACCATCTGCGCTCTGATTGGTTGGCTGTCATCAGGGGAGCCAACCGTCATCTGAATAAGATTGAAGATAGTTACAATGTCAGCAGCGACGCCTATGGGTGAAAGCCCCTGGCCTCTTGTGGAAACACGATCTCTGAATAGAGTAGCTGGGAAACAGGGGTCCTGGCTGGCAGCAGCAAACAGCAGACTCCTGAGCTCGATGAGGTGCTCCAGGTCAAAGCGGGTGCTGACCATACGACAAAGATCCTGGAAGGTCAGCCATTGGCGCATATTGGCCAGTTCCTCCAGGATCCCCAGAAGGACCTCAGGGTATTCCTGCTGCAGGTTAGCCATGGCTGCTCACCTGAGAGAGAAAACCAGGCAGTTAGTGAGGCCAAGGAAAAACAAGTCAATATAACAACACAGAAAAAAGATAAGTGCATGTAAATCTGTAAAAATATCTTTTCTTTATGAAAGTATAATAGCTTAACAATAATATATGTTTTAGTATCGTATACATGTCAATAAGAATAAAAAAGCAAGGGATATTGTTATGTATTGAATATTTGTTGTATTATTATGTAAAAATATATAGTTCTATTATAGATGTTTACCCATGCTCTCATTGTATAGCATGTTAATAATAGAGATAAAATGCGTTTTGAATAAAAAACTAATTGTCAGTTCTATTTTTGTATTAGTTTCACTTAGGTCCAACATCAATAGTGTTTCAGATCTGATACCATTTCATAGGATGCATATAATTATGTAATCGGTCGAAATTAGAATTAGATAAGACATTTTCAGCTCGGATGGAAAAAGCCCTTTGAGTGGGGAATTTGGAAAGCGACCTTATTTTTGGAACCTAAAATAACCGATCATCTGACCTGATGACGCCGTCACACTGCGCACAGCTTTACCTCACTGGACATTTTTCATCTTCTCATTTCTATTAACCACCTCGTGGGCAGACTGGCCACTTTACTGAACACGTGCTAGATGTGTGTCGATGAATATACCGACATGCATTCAGTAACTTTATTCCAGCCACCTATTAAAACGGTCTGAAGACGAGGACAGGGCTGGACATATTCTTGGAGAAGGAGCAACAATATTTACTGCAAGTCGATCCCCTTTTGAGTATCATCAGCTGGGACAACGCCAATGACATGTCAGTGTTGCAAATGCAATCTGGGTTAACATCTTACCAAAGGTGTGAAGGTGAAGGTGAGCCAATGAGTATTTCCACTTACCTGAATCTGATGAAAGATAAAGTCAGTCCTGCGTCCATGAAAAATGACTAATAAAATCCAGTTTTATGGCGATAGCGAGGACATATTGCAAATAGATCCGGGGCTGCTCATACTGTTACACTGCTTTCATGGGCTTCTCTGTTTGTAGCAGCAACTAGCCCACAGCTCAGGCAGGAGAGGAGAAAATTAGAAACCAGGTCATCTTCCCACAAGTCCTTGCAGTCCCCTAAGGGACCTTAAAATACATCCAAACGGTTTCCCCATATCAGAGACAAGCGCCGACACTTGCAAAGTCAACAGTGCACCCTCATTTCTGATTGATACATGGGAGGAAAAACACCCTGTTGGCAGTGTATATGAGTAGGTCAGGTCCAGGAGCATATTTTCTCAGGGTGCTATAGCAATAATTGGTTATGTGTGCAAATTGAGCATAAGCATAAAGGGCAGATTAAAAATTGATGTTTTCTAATAGACACTCCAAACTGACAGTAAGCCATAAGAGCTGAAGCAAATTACCTGCTAGATTGCTGCCTACACACAGAACTGTCTGCCAGACTTCAGCCCTCCCAGACTTTTCACCATTACTCTACATTATCATCCATAAAGGGTTGTACTTAAAACTCCATTAGAGCAAGAGAAGGGCAAGGCTTTCATCGGCGAGTGGTAGCACTCACCGATGTGCTCAGGAATCACTGGGAATCAATGCAGTGAATGAGCCGTGGTATGTGGATGTAGGTATAGGACAATAATGTATCACTGTCAGGCCTGAAGTGTAGCGCTTCTGTATACCAGGTGAAAAAAAGTACAAAAGTTGAATAATGTATTCAAAACATAATCTGCTTTTTTATTTCACTGCACTTGGCTTTTACAAAAGTATCTACCAATTGAGGAAAACTGATTGTGTTGTCATTATTGCAACATTTCAGTATCTAGCACAGAAACATTTAAAATTTGACTGGATAGTCTACTTATACATACATTAGGGAAAGATCCCTCTTGCTTAATGCAAACAAACCCAAGGTACCTTCCTAACAACAAAGTTGGTACAAACAGACCAGAATTGGCATTACGGCACCAACTATAATAAGAGTAAAGGTTTCACAGGACATGACAAATATGTAAACATTACTGCGTTAAGGTTTCAGATTCTCTGTCTCTTTTCTTCTTTGTTTTTGATTTCACCACAGGAGTTACAAAGGTTGGCGTCAGTGAAGGATTCAAGGCTGGATCTAATGCCGGGTTCAGGGACATCAGGTCCAATATAGTTGCACTCTCATGACCTGTTGAAATATGACAGCATGAAGGACCGAGACAGAGGAATGGTGGATACATATATTTACTATCTGACTAAAAAGGTGCTTACCAGTGTTGTCCTCCTCACCGCTGGGTTCTATGTCTGGACTGTGGAGGGAGACCCGGGCCGAGGCTGCCAGCTCAGTTATGAAGCTTTCTTCTGCCTCCTAATGGACACGACAACACAGTGCTTACAGGAAATGACCGTGCAAGCTTGTGAATCAAGTCGTTAACCTATTGTAAGGCAGGGAAGTAAAGAAAACATGAAACATACTAACCAGCAGCTGTGCTTTGATCCTTTCCATGTTCTGATCCTGGGCTACTTTCTTCTGCCTCAGTTCCTCATATATAACTTCCTGGTCCAGATCACACTGCTCCAACACCCTCCGTTTGTGGAGTTCAACCCTGAGACACAAAAAACAAAAACAAAGTAACAACCTAAACTATTATTTCATGTATTTAAGACAGACAAAAGTGTGTAGGGCAGACAAAGAGTGTAGTGCTGAAGGGTGGTGTAGTGCACGGTTGTTGCACCTCTGTTGAAACTCAGCAGAAGTGGGTTTCTTGCCCCAGTTCACCAGCTCCCTCAGCAAGGATCTGCTCAGCTGACTGCTGCTCTCTTGTTTCTCAGTCACCTCTGAAGGAACAGTAACATTAACACACAGTAGATTTTCTAACTTTAAGGGTTCTTTCACAACAAAGCTGTTTGGTTTAGTTAAAACAAACTCAGGTCCGTTTGTCTGGTTTTTTACAGTTCATTCGGGCCGGTGTGAAAGCTGTCAATTGAGCCCCGGGGCGGACCGGACAACCAAACCTCGGCCGCTTGAAAAGGCGGGTCTCCATCGGCTTCAAAGCAGACTCTTGTGTTGTGTTTGTCACGTTACAAACAAAACAAACCAACCACAAGACTTTACTATAGCAGATATGTGACTTTAGTATGATTTCAAAAGCTAAACTACTAATAAATACATCTGCTGATCATGAAATATGTTCAGGATGCAACTATATAAATGATCTGTATATGGCAATGTATAAATCATTTGGAAACCATGGTAAAACGTATGCACGTCAGCGCGGGTATTTCCCCTAACTAATCCAACTCTGTATGCTTTATCAGTTCATTAAATCAATTAAAAAGTGCGTGACAGCGATCCCACAGTAATAATCATTACTGTACAAGACGCCTCCTTTTCATCCCGTCTCTAACTGTTAGTGAATATGGATAACATGCGGTCGATTTGCAGTCTAATAATACTGTCAGTCACCAGAATTTTATTCCCTCATGTGATTCCTGATGATGTAGGATGACAATAGCCAAAGCTGTCCAATCAATGAGTTACCTGTCAGTCTGTTTGACTTCATGTTTACTCCTCTTGGTTTGTTTGTAAAAAGTCAGTCTGAACAGGAACCAGATCATTTTCCCTCTTCGTCAGGACCAAATGAACCGAACTACAGGTCTGAAAGCACCCTACTGAAGACGTATCTACTATTGTCTGCTGAAATCATGCTGCCTTAACAGTGACGAGTAGGATAACAAAGTAGGTTATAACAAGTCTACACAATCCTGGTCATCATTGTGCAATTGTATTGCAAATTGTCCCTATGACTGAATGAAATACTGTAAATTACATACATCTTGTCTAGATAAGGATTAAGGTTGCAGCCATAACAGCATGAAAATCAGAGTTTATACAGATGTGAACATGTGCATGTGTGTTGTGATTGTCATCTCACCCTTGTTTATGTTAAACTGATCCTGCTCCATTTTCTTTACGATGTCCTTCAGGTGGGAATAGTAGCTTTGGACCAGTGCGGTGAGAGAATCTTTGGTCACGTACACGCTCTCCGAGGCAGCCTCTGTCAGGTGGCGCTAATGAGGAACAAATGTTACTCCAAGGTGCTTAGCAAACAAACCTGAAGTAGAAAGATGGTTCTAATGCTTACCTTCAAGCCATCATCCTGTTTTGGAGAAGTGCGCGACTCGGTGGGTGGGTTCTCCATCATCTGTTGGATGGCGTGGCTAAGGGCGTTGCCTACCACCAGCTGTGCGTGGCTCTGGAGAAGCTCCATCCCCGTTTCCAGTTCAGACAGGAACTCCTGCTGGAAGCTGTGGCCAACCAGCTGACTCTCTGGGCCCAGATGCCTCTCTGCTAGGCTGGCACTGCTGCTCTGTGATTGTAATGGGACAACAACGCTGTTCAATCTGCTGTGAACTTGGCTAGTATGTCAGACAAGTGAATAGGAGACATACTGTATTGTGTGGTGGTTTTAAGGTGCTTAAAAGAATGTATTGATAAAAATAATAAATGTTTCCCACCTTGAGAGTTGAGTTGACACAGAACTGGCTTTTACTGGGATCTTCCATTAGCACAGCTCTGAAATCCGTCTGAGAGAGTGCCTTCAGCTTTGACAGCCTCATCTCCTTCAGCATGTGCAGACAGAAGTGCCTGACCACAAAGTACCTCTGCACCGCCACCAACAGGTGCTCATGTTTCTTCTCTATCAACCTTCCCACGTGGCTGAGAAGAAGATCATATTGCATCATTTCCAAGTAACTCATAAACATTGATTTAAATACTGCAAAAGTGGATGTGGCTGTGCTGTAAATCTGCTGCCAGTGAGGATTTAGTGTTTGTTTACATCAGGTTATCGTTCACACTCTCAATACGCCATAAATACTTTTTGACAGGTTTTCCAATCTCACCTGTTGAGTGTGTAGCTCTGTCTGGCCACCATGGCCCGGAGGATCGTCATCTGTTGTTCACTCAAGTGTTTGAGACAGGCCTGCACCAGAGCCATCTCCTCATTCCACACCTACAGCAAAAGAGGCTCAGTTAGAAACACCGGAAAGCCTTTAGTTTAGTTAAACTCTTGCAAATATCTAATGTACATCCATTTGTATCCGATTCCCCAGATGGTGTCTACCTGTCCATCTTCGTCCAGCTGAGCCCTCATGTCCTCCAGTTGCAGCTTGGTGGTGCACTCTGCTTGCTGCAGCTGTGCGACCAGCTCCTGCTCCAGATCCAACCACAGCTTCTCGCAGCGTTCAGCGGAGACCTTTGACTGGGCAGGGACAGAGGTGAGAAAAACATCCTTGGCTAGGTCTCCAAGCCTCTTTGACCAGGAGGCACGGAGTTTCTGCGGACACAAAAACGCACACAAGACCAATGTAAATACTCTCGCAGAAGTAAGCACACAAATACAAAAATGCAGTATTCGATCTTTTACCTTCCAGTGGTCACAGAGGGCTTCAGCCACCCTGTTGTCCTGCTGCTGCTCCAAGTCAGAAATCTGCTGCCTGTGTTTCATCAGCAGCTCCTGGTACACCTGAAGGAAAAGTTACAGTTCAGATGTAGATACCAGTGTAGTCTGCAAGCAGTTTATTGGCCTATTTATTATAAACAGTAAGTCCAGATCTACATATTGAGGTGTGAGAGGCAAAATGTTACAACCTTGGTGAGCTGCTTTAGGTCATTGTGAGTCTGTTTCAGTTCCAGGGCGCAGCTCTTCTCCTTGGTCTGGCTCCTCAAAAGCTTCTTCCTCTTGGACTCCATTCTGCTGCACTTCTCATCCACCAGCTCCTTTGTCTTTCTCGTGCACTCTGGAACACGATCGACCAACTTCTGTATGAGCTGGACTAGTTTGAGCATTTTGAAAATAACTGCAGTTTGCAAAGCCAGCTGGAAGACTATGTTAAGAATGATCATTAACAATGAATGAGTAGTATGTGAGGGACAGTATATTCAGAATACCCACAGTTACATGTTCTTACCCACAAGAGTAATACAAACACAACAGAAAAGTAAAATACACCCAGAAACTGAAGTACATTGCCAAACTATTGGTGCACTTAGTTGCATGAGCGTCTAGGGTACAGTAATAGTGCAATAGATATTCTGTGCTGTCCTGAAAGAACCTGACCTTATTTAAGGATCTAAAGAGGATTCACAGAAAATGGTCTATTTTGAGAGAAGTAGGCTAGACATTGTCCACTGATACCTGCAGCCAGAAACTAGTCGAGTGAAATGTGAGAAAAGGACACACACTCACACTGTGTCAGTATTTAGATAACTGTGTTACTGAACTTATTTTTCAACTTGCTTAACCCACAAAATGTTTACTCTAACATACCTTTTGTCTATTGTCTTTTGACCCGATAGTGAATGGACTTAGATGAAACTGAAATGTTACCCTCTGTGCACTGTTGAAGGCCTTCGGTCAGAGTGGCCTGAACCTCTGAAAGTATCTTTTCCATGTGGCTAAAAGTCAAGACGTCATCGCTCGTCAGCTGCTCCAGTGTTGTTGCTATCAAGCCCTGCCTCAGAGACACTTCCCAATTTAGCAAGACAGGTTGGGATTGAAGAAGCCCCGTCAGCTCCTCCCACCACAACAACTTCTGCTGGATACTCTGCGAGAAGTAGAAAACAACTTTTCCTTTAGTGTATCCAGTTCTTCGCACGATGACGCAAGGGACGAGCAGCAAAATGAACGGTGTGCCAACGAATAACTAGTATTGCTTTACCTTTAGATAAGCTTCCTGTGTGTTCATCAGCTGGTTTTCCACTAACAGAAGAGTCTGGATGAGCGAGAGAATCACATCCTGTGCTTCATCTGGAGAGAAAATGCTGGTCTTCTTCAGCAGATGCTGGCACAAGTCCTCCACCTGTTTGCTGAAACATCTGGACTGTGAAGAGACATGGATATTAGCTTTCCCTTTAGAACTGTCAGTGTAAATACAGGTGTTCTAATAGACTTAGTATATAATGAGTAATAGGTTTAATTGTTAAATAATTTGCTCTCTGGGGTTTTCTCCTCATTTTTACCACTTGAAGGCCACGTTCAAGAAGATCTTTCTGAGCTCTCTCTATTTCCTCCAAAGTACAGGGAGCATCGTCCTTTTTCTCGCTGGCAGTGTGGCCTGTCGGCAACTGTTTCTTCAGCTCATTCAGTTCCTGAAATGACAGATGACAACAGATGTATGTACGTACGTATGTATGTATGTATGTATAATAGACATCTGATCTGGCCCTACCTTTTCTTGCATTTGAAGGATATTCTTGGAGAAGTCAGCATCATTTTTGTCTTTTGGAAAACGACCACTGAATATTATTTTCCCCATTTGGAGAAACATCTATAGCAGGAAAAAGATAATAAAAGAAAATAAAACAACCATTTTTGCCTTTTGAACTTTGACACTTTTAAGAAAATATACTTATAATAAATATTATAATACCGTGTTAAAGAAAAATGGTAAAAATTCACCAGGCATTTGTCATCCTGAAGCTGGGAGCAATGTTGTTGGATATCCTGCAGGGCCAAACAGTAAAGGCTGATCCTACCTTCAAAACTAAAGAGATAACATGAGTGTTATTGCCTCCAACAAACTGGGGTTTGTGCATCCTTGCTGTAAGATTAAGGTGCATAGTTATGGCTTAACATTTAGAAACTACTGGTTCCTACCCCGGCTGTGTCAGTGTGCGAGGGTAGTGAGAGACCCTGGTGAAGCTCTGGTTCTGCAGGCTCTTGGGGAACAGCGAGGAGGAGATAAACTGACTGCTATCGTCATTGTCCTGCTCTTGACTCAGAGACTCTCCATCCGTGGACGAGGACGACTCATCGTTAGGCATTGCTGGCAACTTGGAGTGCTCATGCAGTGACGGATTGGACGCTCCGTCTGCTAAAGGCTGACAAATTCAGCGAAAGTGAAGTAAATCTTAAACCAATTGATTGCAACTTACTATAGTATACCTTACTAGCCCATGGATTGGTTTGCAACTGGTTACTATTTTCTGTTATGTGACCACTTCTATAAAAAATATTGCTTAAACTTGTTCTGATGTACTACTGTTTAGTTTACTAAAGTAAAAGTAAAACTACAAATTATACAATTATTGCTTAAAAAAGCCCTTATATTAAGCATTTATTTCAGTCATTTTGTGAAGAGTCTATTACCTTGTGCACCGAGCAGAAGGTGTATGATATGATGGTGATATGCTGTATACTTACTCTGTATTTTTGGTTGATGGGATAAACCACCTTTGCTCTGGATGCAAATGCAGCCACATCACTGTTAATGGGTGGTGGCTTCTTCTTCTCCTGGACAAGGAGTAAACAGACTTAATTAGTTAGTTAGTGGGATGTTAATCAGTAGCTTTAAACATCAGAAATGGGTAACCTGTGTCATACACTTAAACATGTTTGGCAGTCCAATCCAGGTATTTTACATCAATTTACCACTATATATTTCCTGTCACATCCACCTGTTGTAAGTTATAATAAGTCCAAGACGTGTCTTAGATGTTAAAGAGAATAATACTTTATCATGTGCGGTGCCAGTTGGAGGCTCCTTTCTGCTGTTGCTGACACAGTCACTTTGGTTGTTGTCTAATTCCCCATCATCAGGTTCAAGCAGCCGCCTCGCGTTGTGACCCTGATGACACAGGAGCAATACGTTACTGTACATCCAAAGGATGGCGCATAATGCCACTGTAGAAGAAATAGAGGTATTTGCTTACTTGTCTCGTCAACAGCAAAGGCTTCAGACAGAAGACATATAAAAGAGCAGCAGCTAATATTCCCGACAGCCCTCCACACACCGTCGCCACCGTTAACAGTCCCGTGTATATGTGCAGCGACTCGGCGAATGAGACCAACACATCAGTGCCGCATCCCGCCATCAGGTCCTGCTCCATCATTACTCCTCAGACTGTAGGAAGACTTTTTATCGATAACGTCCAACGTTAACAACACATCTCGAGGACAGTAACGTTAGCTCCTTCTTGCTGTTGACACTGACGTTTCTTTGCTCGCGTATGATTTTAAATGTGTCTTCACTCTAAAAATGTCTACATGTTTAAACATTAGAAACTTACAATTTGCGACAACTTCTTCCAGCAAAAAAAAAGTTTTCCCCCAAAACGACAAAACTTGGTGTAACTTGTAGCCAATGGTTGTACGGAGTTTTAAGAGAAAGAACGAGCAGCGTCAAGACAGAAGAGCTAGCTAGAATTTAACCGGAAAATAGATGAATTCGCCTTCAGTATAAAAGCACAATAAGGATTCTTGGTATAACTTAGAAAGTAGGCCCCTATACAAATATTAAGGCAAATACGGGTGGGTCAAATATGTAAACACTAAATATTTGTATGGTTTCTTTGCACATGTATATACTTATTCATGTACCCACAGTTCCGAAAATCCCATGGTCTCGCCTATGACATTTTATTTTGAAAGTCACAACCGGAAACACATTTATGTACTTTGTTTTTAACCTTTCCTTGAAGAGTTGCTCATTCTTCCCAAGTTTTGGAAATGTTTTCCGAAGTTGTGAAGCAACAATGATCGTGGACCTTGTGTACACCTCTTTGAAATGGCGTCCGTAGTTTTCTCTTGAAATATCTGCATAATATAAGTAAAAATGTTCTTGTACGCCGGAAACGCTGCTACAAGGGAATTTTTCCAAGAAAAAGCGGTGGGAATGTTTTCATGGAGGATTTTAACAGTGACAACAACCAGAAATACAGCCAGCTAGCTAGCGGCTCTCCTTTGGTGAGAGTGGCACACCAATCTACGAATGCTTCCGATAGACTTTATCGGGAAGCGGATCACAATATGGTCATTTCTCTTAAATATCCAAGTGTCCTGTTTGTTTCCACCCCCTGTGTTCTTCCGTTGGTGTCGCGATGTCACGTTAACTCGGTGTACCGGTGTATTGGAGCATCAGCGCTGTTGTAACGGTACCGTTATACCTCAGGATGCATCATGGTACACAACTCTACCATCACCGGAGGTGAGTGACCCAATGGTGGAAATCACAGAGAGATCATTTATTTAGTTGTATCCTTAAACCTTATTTTAGCAACCAATATTTTGATTCACATGTCATATCTATGATCAGGCTTTGGTTTTTGAGCAGTACCCTTGTTTATGCATAACATATTAAATGTTTTCCATTGTCAGAGGCTCACCAGGATCCATGTAATGCAACATGAGCCCGGTGGGAAATCATCAGAGCAGACATCTATTAGGATGGATGGTTTGTTCTTATTTTCCTCAAGTCTATGCATCAACAATACAGTAATAACAACAGACCAGTGCAAACACCAGATCAACAATTGTACATATGAGTCTGTTTTGTACGCCATGATGTACACGTACAGATGATGTAACGTTAGAATTCCATAATAGTTTTAGGTCGCAAATATATGATATACAAACTGTTACACAGAAAATCTTTAGTACACCGGTATATACAAAACCCCAGTATGTCTATGCATACATAGTATTCATTTATTGTCAATTTCAGCCTTTGTAACTGAGTGTTCAAACGCCCTATTTTTCACCTGACAGGTACAATGGAGATCAATGGGCCCATGGCGTTGTCTGGAGAGCGCCGACTCTCCTCCTCAGCATCTGCTGGTCCGTGGGAACACTCTTTTTACACGCCACTTAGCTTCATGTCAAACATCTTGCACCAACGGAACCGCAGAAGCACTCTTACCAGATACAACCCGAGCCTCCCTTTGCCTCAGGTGTGTTTCTAAAAGAGGTGTTTTTGGTCGCTTCAATCACTGTACACACTTTCATGGAGTATGCAGATGTTGTATGCAATGCACCTTCTCATGTATGTGGTGATTTAACAAAGAATTATGTTGGAAGAAACTGAATATACAGTGTGTTTTATGTTTCTGCAGACTCAGAGTGTGGCACCTCCATCCGCATTTGGGGTCAAGTTTCACAAGTGTGCACAGGTACATGCTTGAATACAGCCCATTTAATTTATCTGCGTTTAATTTCAACATATTTTAGTGGACCATTTGTTAACATGTTGCAGTCCGTCCAGTGAGTCATACTCTTCCTTCTGCTCAATCAGGTGAAGCTGGACACTGATCCTCCTCAACTGACATTCTTCCTGCTGATTCACAACATGGGTCCATTGGGTGGCACCAACTTGTCTCAGGTGGCTATCCGGGACTCCATTTCTGGAATAGTACCCCTAAAATCTGAAGGCCGTGTGGTGGAAAGAGGCTACCAGACGTTTGCCATTGATTCACTGTCTGGTATGTCTGGCAGTCAATTTGTTTAAGAGATTATTCTGGTTTGAACTTTAAAAATAATTGAATTTGTTCCTCGCTGTATTCGCAATAAATACCATTATACTGATTTTACCTCTTTAGCTGGATCCCAAGTTGTTGTCAACTATACTGCTCACATAAGGAATCATAAGAGTGAAGTCCTCGCCCTTCCAGCTTTCCTCACCTTCTCTAACGCCTCACAGGTATTGTTTTTCTGCTCTATTTAACTGGAAAAGGAATCTTCCAAATGCTAATGATCTCACCATGTCAGCATTTGCTGTACTGAACAGAACATTTTCTCTCTTCTTTTTTCTTGACTCCGCAGAATGATGTCAGTATGTTTGGTCCATTAACGGCTAATCTAACCCTGAGGGTCAACTCCACCGACAGGGTAAGTTGTGGACAGTTCCTTAACTGGAAACACACTTTCAGCTTCAAGCGTTGCATGTTTTGTTCTTGTTTTGTACACAATTGTTTCGATGAGAAGTCTGGTGTTTCTGCCCACTGTTTTAGATTCATCCTAACCATGGGGTCCATTTTGCTGGATTTGTTGCCGGGTTCTTTGTTGCGCTGATGCTGCTGTCACTGGGGTTTCTGGCCATGAACCTGATCGGTCTCCGAACCAGGCTGAGCCGTCTTCAGCAAAGGGTATCTCAAATTCAAATGGGTTTTGTTCAAGTTAAGCTTAATGTTAATGTTAATTACTTACGGTAGATTTACAGTATTTGTTTATGTTAATGTTATAAAAGTGTTGTTGATGCTTGTTTGTTAAAAGGAAATTTGGTATTTTTGTCCAACCCAACACATCAGTTAACATAACTAATTTAGTAATTTTAAAGAACTGTCTTGTCAAATTTCTGTCAGTATATTTAGCTAATTGATTTTTTATTTGTATTATTCACTTCAGCTGTAACATAAATCACTGTGCGTATATTTTCGTGCTTCAGAGAAACAGAGGTGATTCCGACCCTGAGTATGCAGACTGCAACATGAGTGAGAGCGTAAAAGATGAGGCCGCATTTGAAGACAAGATGGTGGACACCATGGTGCTGGAGGATCCCCAGAACATGTACCAGGCTTTGGAGAAGTGAGTAGACGGGTCAAGAACTTCAACAATCAGTTGTGCCGGTTGTAGCTCGGAAGAAACACACACTGGCACTTTATGTTGCTTTCTACCGAGCCACAAATATTATTTTTATATTATATTTGTATAATACATCTCACTAGGAACCCACAACGCACCGGTTTACCCTGCTTACGCTGTATTTCATCCCTTTAAGCCTTGAAATGTCCACACTGCTGCATGCCACCAACAACCTGGAGGCCACTCGGATTCAGATCTACAGGGATGTGATGTCCTCCCTGGTGGGCGGCCTGCGTTCCCGGGGCCAGGCCAGTGCCCAGGCCCAGCAGAGGCTCCTTAGTGTGCTCCACGGACAGATGCTGGGCATGGAGGGTCGGCTGAAGGAGGAGCGAGGGGCCCGCATGGCTGCTCTGGCTGGCCACTGTAACCAGGAGACTCGTGAAGAAATGGAAGCCGAGCACCGCAGAGAAGCTGCTGAGAAGGCCCAGGCCGAGCTGCTGTGTCAACATGCAGACCAACAGGTAATACAAAGTAATTTGTTTGTTTTTTCCCCACTGGATCTGCGAGTTTATTGCATTCATTACTATCACTAAACTGTAAACCTCATTGTGTTACTAGGAGCTCCTCCACTGCAGTGTCCTCCTAGAGAAGCTGCACAAGCTGAGCCAGAGTCAGCTCCAGCGCATCCTGTTGGTCAGACACGAGGAAGCCTCAGGGAAGGTCCAGAGGCAGATCATCGAGTGGCGTCGGGTGGAGTTGCACAAGATTTTCTCTGAAGAACTGGAGGAGGCCACCCGGATGGGCGAGCTGGAGAAGAGCACAGCCAAGAGTCTTCAGCACGATTACTTCGCCTGTCAAGTGAGAAACCAAAATTAGCTTTCAAAGTTGTGACACATGTTATGGATGCATAATTTGAGCGTTATTGTCACCTGCAAACATGGCCAGCAGGGCATGTAAAACAGCGTTTGTCATTTATATATCTGCTTTATTCTCTTCTTCAACTTTTCAGCTATCTCTATTTGTGATAATCGGCAAATGAAGCAAACATATAAAAGACATTCGATGACATGTCCTTCTTTTTTCTGACCAGGATCAGCTGGAGGAGGTGCTGGATGTGGTCCTTGCCAACCAGCGCTACGTGCTCGCTGAACGCCATGCACAGAGGAAGTTCTTGGTGCACAGCCTTCACAGCCTCAACAGCCTGATTTCTGACAGCTTCTCCAGCGCCTCCAGCAGTCTGGACAGCTGGTTCACTCACATCAGGAGGTTGGAGCTTATTGTACTTACCAGTGACTCACTTCACATCTAGATGCACTATCACACTACACTACACTATAAATGTGGCCAAGTGAACCTGTAGTGCTTATATTTGTGATGTAAAATATATAATAGAAAATATAGATTTGCAAAAAAAAAAGATAAGAATAAACACAGTACAAAACAAACAAAATATTTGACATATTTATACACAAATAAAAGTATTTTACTGGTATTTTTCAGAAAATGTGTACATAATGTGAACATTTGTTAGCAGTTCAGCCTTGTAGTCAGTGCTAAGCTCGCATAATATAAGTAAGATGAACTATAGTTGTTTTTTGAACCTGGCATGCTTTAATCTTTCCACCAGGGGGAGCAGTGTGCCTTCAGAGCAGATAGACCAGCTCCAGGAGAAGGCCCAGAAAGAGCTGGTGATGGTGAGGCAGAGACTGGAGGAGGCTCTGAGCCAAGAGAGGAGAGCCATGCGCTGTGGACTGATTAAGAAGAGGCGGGAGCTCATCTCTGACTTGGTGAGGAGATCATGCATATTTAAGATTTTATTCCAAACAACTGCATCATATATATATATATATATATATATTTATAAAACACAGAACCTGTTCATCTCATACTTTAACTATTACACCATCTTTAATCCATCTCCCTACCTTCTCCAGCTGCGGGTCCACAAACAGAGACAGAAGGATCTGTCGGTTTTTGATCTGGAGGGAAGGAGAGATGTAGCTCAGCACCTGCACTGTTGGCAGAACTTACTGATGGCTCACAGTTTGGAGCTGGCAGAGCTTATCAACAACCTGGATGAGGAGGCTGCTGCAGACATCCGCAAGGTGCCACTCTAAACAGCACAACATCAGGCATCACACATCATGACCTAATCACTGTGAAAGATATACAAAACACTTTGTCTTGACCCCTTACCTGTTCTTTAGGTGACCATGCGTGTGATTCAGGGTGCCATAGCAGAAATCAAAGCCATCCAGCCATCTGCAACTCAGGCCTTGCTAACGCTCCTGCCTCCAGGGGCGCAACGTGCTCTGCCGCAGGTGGAACCAGAGGCGGGACTCGGACAAGGAGCGAGCACTCTCCTGCAGGGCCAGGAAAGGCTGCACCAGGAAGGCAAGGCAGCCCTACACACCCTCAGCTGCACCAGGGCTGCACTAAGGGAGGCTATGGAGAGAGAGCTGCAGGAGCAGAGGGAGCTCAGGGCGCACTGCAGAGCTTTCTTCAGGTCAGTGATATAATAGTACTGGTCAGTACTGGTCCTATTAGCCCTGGAGGTCCTGGGAGAGGTAGATAGATGTTATTCCACTCCCAGCACAGCCATGTAAAGTCTCATGGTGTGTTCATCCGCCTGCCTTTTCTCTTCCTGTCTCAGTTGTTTGTGTTCGTCCCAGCTGACTCTGTCTGAAGATGATCGGCTGCGGATGAAACTGGAGTTTCAGAAGTGTCTGTCTGTGATGGACCTGTGTCTGGTGCTGCCCCACGCCATCTCCAGAACCAAACTCCACACCGCTCTGGCAGCTTGGAGGAAGGAAAGCGAGCAACAGATGGTGAACAAATAATCACACATTACTTCAGTTGTCATGTTGTTAAAACCTGTGTGTGGGGAATTACAACATTTCTAACCTTGGCTACTGCTAGTGGTAGTATATAGGAAGATACAGTCACAGTGGCAGACACACTGCTACACTCATTTTGGTGTAATATTTACGTCGCCGTCAACAAGAGCTCATATAGCATCCAACCTATTTGATTGAAAGTGCATGTGGAACACTCTGAAATGCTAATCAAATGAATGTGTCGGTCCTTTTGCAAGACATGAGCAAAACCAAATTGTGAAATAAAGCAACTTTTGTTTTCTGCACTTATTATGAACAATGTTTTCAATAAATAAATTATAAGGAAGGGAATACAAAAAGAAGAGAGAGTGATCCAAACCACACATCATTGAATCCGCGTACTATGAGTGTACACCAACATGGCGGTGGGAAAAGAGCGTAAATCCCCCATTCTTAGCATCCACAGGTATTCCGTATGTTTTATAGTATGTGCTAAAATGATATACTTTGTGCTAAAAGTTAGCACAGCGATGGTCCTTCCTTGTTTAAATCTCCCCATGATGCAATTACAGTTTAAAGCCCACATGTACTAAACTACAGCAGGATATAATGGTGCATTTAATATTTTCTCTGATGCGTAAGAAAGGGAGAACGGCGACCGCCGGTGCAGACCACACTACGATCAGCCTCAATTGTGTGGCCGCTGGATGAGTGCACATTGTTATTTAGAAATAATACAGGGCTGCACAGAGTGGTTTCATTTTAATCACATCATAACAGCATTCTTGGAGTCATTTCCCAACCAACGTATGGATATTTTGGTTTTTGCAGACTTGTGTGCAATCCAAGGGGAAACCCAGCGAGGCCAGACAGAAAGCAGACACATCTGACCTGCTACTTTTCCAGAAAAGGCTCGAAGACGGGATCCAACTCTTTGAGAAGGAGAAGGAGACGGAGAGTGGCGTCATGAACAAGGTAAAGCCGTAAAATGACCTTTACCGTAAGTTACTGAAAGGCAAGAAGGGATCAGTGTATGAATTTTCTATCATATCAAACCCTAAGCTCATTCAGTAGCAGAAGCCATCTCCTTGAAGTGAATCTCTATCCGTGTGTAAAGTTCAATATCTAGATTAGGATCGCTGGTACGAGATGACTGAGATACATCCATCCTGATGTTGGCAGGTGATGGAGGAGATGCGTAGGGAGAGAGAGGATGATCTGCGCTCTCAGGGCGACAGCCTGGCGATGCAGATGGCTACCATCCACTACCAGAAGGCTGAGAGGAGGACCAAAGTCTTGGAGACTTCCCGAGCAATGCTTGCTCTGCACAGCCTGCTCATTCAGCAGCTCAGAGAGAGAAAGAGCCTGAAGAGACAAGACATGGCACAGAGTATTCACAACCACTGCTTGGTAGGCAAAGCTTTACTCCAAGTTAGCCGCCCATGGACATATAATAAGGTTCAAACTAATGTGGTTATTCTCGGAAAAATTCTCATGTCTCCTCTGAGAGTAATACTTTCTCATTAGACCGTGTAGACTTTTATTAGAGTGTAATTCGACTCTTGCTGCAGGGCCTAGAGGAAGCTGAACAACAGCTTCATAAGGAGAGGACAGAGCGATCCAGAGTCGAGTCAAGTCCAGCACAGAGAGGGGACTCTGAGGAGGGAAGTGAAGAGGAGAGACTGTTTCAGCTGCAGCAGGATTGCAGGATGACGTCCATCCTCCAGGAGGCCCTCTACAAGAGTGATCAGATCACCGCACTGTTAGCCGAGAGGTGAGCTTGTGGTGTTAGCGTCATCTCAGGAGTAATGAGGAATTTTTGTTTGTTGACACAGGCCGTTGAATTTTACAGCGTTGAAACTCTCTGGTGTTTTCAGGTTTCAGGAAATGACTGGCAGCAACCAAGCCATGGAAGATTTAAAAGAGCAAATGGAGCTCAGGAGACTTTATGCAAACTGTGACCAGGTCTGAATTTATAAATAGACCTTTTTTTCCCTCCAATGTTATATTCTACACAATGTTATATAAATGTCATGGAAAAGTACAGGGACATCTCACTCCTGTGTGCGTGCCAGAGAAAGTAGAGGAAAAGGTGTATTTAAGGTGGCTCCGTGCCCTGCGTTTCATCTCAGGATCTGGAGTTTGCGTCTCGGCTGTTGAAGCAGAGTCAGGCGTCTGCTGAGGTTCTCCTGGAGGCCCTGCGTCTCCTCCTCCCCACCCTGCCTGAAAGCGAACTCCTCTCCATCACTGACGCCCTCTGCCCCAAACAGCTCCTCGTCTCATCATCTGCAGAGCAGGAGCAATCCGGGTAAGGACCAGGTTCAGCATCTCTCTACCGGCAAAAGATTCTTGTAGTTTTACATTTACATAGTTTAAACCTTTTGTCATGCACGAGTGTCGTCCATTTTATTTTCCTTTCCCTGCTTGCTTTTTTTTTTTTTTTTTAAGGGAAAAAAAATAATTGAACAAATTGAATATAGGGAAAAGCTTTTAGCCCAAAGTACGCAGCCAGAGTCTCAGCGATTCAAGTTCTGTGGTTGAAGAAAGTAGTTTTCTGAGTGAAGTCACTGATTTAATCAAATCTGCGTTTAAACACAGCTGGCTGAAACAAACACATCTCCGAGCATTGTCTGAAATTTAAATACAGTTTGACCACGATTCCACAGGGCTTGTTTTCCCCGAGCCACGATGGGGGGGGGGGGGGATAAACGATTATACTCATCATTTAATTTCCTGATACAATGGAACACTCATGTCTGGCCCCCTGCTGAGTTTGGATCACTCTGCTGATGAATAATGTGTCGTGCATGGGGAAAGGAGCTGTCTGGCCAAAAGACAAGGAATTGAAAATGCTCAGTTTGGAACAGTATGCAAGACATGTGTTTTTCTTTTCTTTTTCAGCTCTTGTTTCTGCTTTTTTTTGTTTGCAGGATAGAGTTTACCCGTTCTTTACAGCAGTTTTAAATCTTACTAACGTGAATTCAAGTAGAATGTGAAACTCCAAGACGTAATGACTTTAATATTTAGAGATTGTTAGATTAGATTCTAGATCAAATCACTTCATCTATCGCCAGGCAGTTGTCTGGAAACAGAAACCTTTACCTTGGTACTCGGTGGACCCACTGACGCAGGGGTTAGGGGAAGTTTAAGAGCGTTTACTGGAGGGCAAAAGAGAATGGAGGTGGAGTGGAGACAGCGTGTGCCTACCGCAGTAGTTGAGACGACAATCTGGTGAAGAGCCGGTGTTGATATAGAGAGAGAGAGAGAGACGCGAGGAAAGTAGGCACAAGGGAAAATACTGAGACACGGTTGTGTCCGTGAGAGGAACAGAATGAAATGTAAGAGTTGGCACTTGTACTATTTAAACAACTATAACGAAACACGAAATACATTATCAAAGACAAATACATGTACCTCTTACCTGGCTTGATCAAGCAGCTGTGTTTGAGAGAATGATCCATGTAAGTTGCCATTTATCCCATAAGAACCCAAATCCCCTTTTCCTTAAAGGGAAATGATAGGGGATATAAAACAGAACACATGGAACACATGGAACACATTTCTGAAAGTGTCTGTGACAACTGTGTCACCGTGGGTTCGTTTGACAGATTCAACTTCTGATTATTTATTTTATTTGTCTCCCATTCAAATGTCTGGCATGTGTGTCTTGTCACTGTTTTCAACCTTGTCTTGCTAATTTGGACATCAGAGTAATACATCAAAGCTCTAATTATCTCAAGAAAAACATTTGTCCCGTGCTGTTCTGTTCCCTCCTGCTCATTGCGTCCTTCCTTCATTTGTTCTGGTACAGTATGTTACCTCCGTATTCAATCATTTACTGTACGCTCTCATTTGTAGGTAGGTGTGGTCAGAGGTAGTGTTTATAACATCTGTTACATATGTAATCAAACGCTGGTAACTTGTGAAATACCCAGAATGCAATGAAATGACATCTATTTACTGATAAAATGTACTTTTCCGTTTTGCTTTTATGAATATTGTTATCAAGAGTTGAAAGATATTGTTCTTGATTTGTTTTTAAAACTACTGAGAACTTCACATAAACAAGACGATGCACATGATTCACTGATTCTGTTCATAATGGAAAGATGCTCGAGCCATGCAACCTGATATTTAAGCAACTACACTTCTACCTTTTAGTGGCAATCTGAAATATTAATTATCTAAAAGAAAAATAGTCTTGTGTGGTCTTGCAGTTGGAATTATCTGTGATTATTAGTCCGTATTCATTAGACAAGTCTAACATGATGTACCCTACTAAGAAATCATTTAAATATTTAATCTTTTATCTTAGTGGAAAAGATCACAAAGCTCTCCCTCTACACCAATGAGAAGTCATTACAGCGTATCAGATAGCCAGGCATCCCTGACCATTCTTTAATCAAAGCCGATCATTGTCTGCAGAGATCATATCGCAGCTACCAGCTTCATAATCCTTTGATGACTTTTTCACCAGGTGTGCCGGGGGGTCGAACAGACTTCTTCCTGTCAAACTGAGAGAAGACGTGTTGCATAAAAATATGCCAAATATGCCAAGCTGCACTGTGGAAAGAGAGCGGTGAGTTCAACACATTTCTGTTTTTTGCTACTAGCTGCTGCATAAAGATATATATATTATGCTATTGTCAAGACTAGGCAAGTCCTTTATTGATCTGTAATATGCCTTTAGTCGGTTACATGGGAGGGCCACAGTGACCACATGCATGAGGTAAGCATTTTAACACTCCAGTCCTACTAACAACAGCTCCTCTGTCCTCCAAATCTCACAGACTCCAGGAAAAGAGGCAAGGTTTGATGGAAAAACTGCTCCCCAGATCCCGTGTCCTGGCTCCAAGAGATGTTGCACCACTGCTGGTTGAAGAGAAAGAAAAGGAGGGCGGTTTCACTAAAGCACAACGGCCTTTTTATAAAGCTACCGTCACTGAAGACACAGCACGGCAGCAAAATGACACTGCAGAAGAAAGGGCTGTGAACACAGTGAATGAAACATTGCACAGCACGGCAGAGGAATACATGATGCCCTCCTGTGCCAGCACTGCTGCCGGAGAGAGGTTGTTTGTGTTCCGGGATCCACCTGAATCATGCGTCAGTGCCGGTGCAAAGAGGAGAAAAAGGAAGAAGAACTTTCTCAATCTGAAGAAAGGCTCAGTGGCTCCAACAAACCTACCTTGAGACTTACAAACATTGTCAAACAAGTTTTTTTTAAAGTTTTTTTTATGATGATGGTACTTTATCATGATAATATTACAATCCAAATCAAACCTATAATTTTTGCTGTGTAGCAAAACATTTTCTGTGCCTTTCTAAATGTATATTGCATGTTGGTCATACTGAGGTAGTTGTCTTGAATGGATGTCTTTTAAATGGTGGGGAAAGTCCATTAAAGTTCAGACTTTACTGAAAATGTTGACAATGTGTTTTGGGGAAGAGAACAGACAAAATCCTTTCCTGTAGTATTAGTGTGTACTGCATTAGTATTAAAGAGTATTATTATTCATGCTCAAGACTACAGATATGAGTGTTTGTGGTTTGATGTGAGGATACCTCTCAACTCAAGATGCACAGGGACATTAGAAATGGATCCAAATCCCAAGTTCTTTCATGTGCAACGCTTTCAATTAATTTAGTAAAACCAACAGTGTTATGTTCCCATTGATGAACCACACGACTACAAATCAAACTCTTGTTTTGACATGTACAGTGGTTGACCCCCGTCGATAATGAATATGGCTGATATCGATTGTTTAAGAAAAGCCACAAAATTGAGCAAAAGTTGCGACACGTTTGGCTGTGTTACCAGCAAGAGAAGCTCAATCGTCCGTGGTGTTTTGGAGCGGACATGAACAGAGTGTCCCAAACGCTGCGCTTCCACGTCATCGCCCCCCCACCCTCCCCCCACCCTCTCCACTCAAAACTGTTGCCAGTCCTCCTCTTTTACCATTTAAACCCCTGTTGACTGTCCCAGCGGCTGGAAGCGGTCCTGAGCAGCACTGTTGTCCGACATGAGGTTCACGGGGCTCGCTACTCTCGCGTGTTTCTTCAGCTTCGTGTGGCTGTCGGACTGCGCGCCGCCGACCTGCTACTCCAGAGCGCTCGGCCTGAGCAAAGAAGTCATGGTTCTGCTGGACAAAATACACACGTACCATCGCACGGTAAGCGAGTTGACGTTGGTTGCATTGTCACATTGTGCAGACATGCCTGTGTGTGCGCGTAAACTTGTGTTTTGACTGGCGCTCCGTGTAACGGTCATGTTTGTTGGGTTGCAGAAAACGTGTGCTGATGTTCTACCCACGATCTTCCTTGATGTGCATGTAAGTTTACACCAATGGGATAATGTAATATGTGGATAGAGGTGCTGAGAGGAGTTCCCAGGGAAATTGGACATTTTCTAGAATATACTGGGACTATATGGCACTGGGTTTGTGGTGCCCAAAGCGCCAAAACAACAACACATTGTTGACCTTGTTGCGCGCAGTTTTCATGTCGGAACTAAAACTAGCAGACATCTCTATGGCCAATATCTCCCAAACTATGCAACTCATACCAAAACTTTGATTATTAAATAGCACAACAGGTAAGAGGAAAAATAGTTCCTTTAAAATCCCAATTAGATAAGAGCTGTAGCTTTCATTCTCACCGTGCTCAGGAAACCAATCAATCAAACCAATGCAAATCAATGTGTACTGTGACACAAAATCACATCTGATATGAATTGATGACCTGTTATTTGACTGCTCTAGACTCCAAAAAGTGTAAATACTTAAAAAACTCTTGTGCAAAAACAACTATGTGTGAATAGTTTTAGAGGACATTTTAAAAGAGCCGTTTTATCTTTCTAGAACTCGTGCGTCACAACCAAGCTCCGTGACTTTCTCTACGTGGTGCTGAACCATCCGGACCAGTACTGCAGAGAGCGTCCCAGAATGGTGCTGCTGAAACGTAAAATCCAGAACTTGCACACCATCATCACCACAGTCTGTTATCGGGTAAGAGCATCTCAAACACCTGCAGTGGTTTTTGACCTCAACATTGTTGTTTTCAGGATCCAGTTTGTTGACCGCATGTCTTTGCTTCGTTGGCAGGACCTGGTGTTTTTCACAGACGACTGTGAGGCTATTGACACCGGACACATTAGGCCTCACTATGCAGAGGACAGGCTTCAGCTCCTGCAAGAGGAGAGATGAGCAGCGCACAAAGCAGAGGACGGACCCACATCGGTCCGTTACATTCATACAAACACATCAGCAATATGTAGAATGGTAACGTCATGTACACACCACAGCCTGCACTGTATTAGATGCATCACAAACGACACACAGAGCGCCGCTTCATGTTGTACCTAGCTGGCTCTGTGTTAGCTGCAGACTCATGTCAGTGGACATGTGTGGCTACATTCCAGCAAAGGAGTGCAGAACTTTCCACAGGAAGTTTGCTGAATGCCAACCATGCCGATGAAAACCTTGGAATAATAAAGCAATAAGAGATGCTTGTGAGCTGGGCTTAACCGCTGCTTACTTACCAGGGCTGATCAAAGGTGCATGTGTCATTAAGAGAAATATGTTGCGTTGCCATAACCCTTGGTCTGACCAAGAGGTCTTAAAGGAGCATTATGCAGCATTTTGAAAACATCTGAAGGGCTGAACATGGTGGTGGAAAATGTTATGTAAGAAATAGATGTCCGAAGCATTCCTTTCTCACACTCCGTTGTAGAGTGTGCTCCTTCACAATTGTTTATTTTTCTTACTTCTATTTTAGATCAAAAAACGTTACGACCGTGCTGGCGTGTGTGCTGAAGCTGAACAAAATTAATATTTTCTTGGCTCTCAACGAAAAAATGGTTATAAAACAGACCAAGCCCTCACTGTTTTAGACATATTAGACACATGCCTGTTTTTATGTACACATTATGTCTCACAGTATGTAATAAAACGTCTCTGTATGTATCAGCTTTTACTTTCTATATTCTCTAAAGTAGTTTCCTAAATGTCTGCCAGCTGATTCTGGGAAACACAAACTAGTGAGTCAAAACTGGCCCATGTCCAGTCTGAATCAGCATGATGTCCTTTTTTTTTTTTTACATGTAGGTTATTTTCTCTCTGAAACCACAGTCCACTCACAAATAATGATGCAGTTTCCATCATTTCTATGTTGGGTTTCGGAACAAGTCTTCCTCTCTGATTTCATTTGTGGCCTCTGCTGCCCTCTGTGGGCCAAACTGTCTGATCTGAAACAAGCATTGACCCCCATTAATCACATTTTGGATATTTGCATATTCTGTGGAAGCATCTGTCCCATACAGGGATCAGGACCATCAGATACTGATCTAGGCTGAGGCAGAGTTCCCATGCAATGGTCATCCAGTTACTGTTGGAAATACTGCAGGTTTAGCCACAGAAGGAGTTTGTCAGTGCCTTCATCTGCCACAAGGTGGTGCTGGTTGTAGTTTCGTATTGCCACATCAGATGAGGATGGTTTTCCATCATTTTATGCTGCTGAACTTAGACTGTATACTCTCTCTCTGTGTGTGTTTGTTTCAGCGACAGTTATCATTAATAATGTTATTTCTAAATGCAAATTTATGTCAGCGATGCAGCGCTGAAATCTGGTAAAACAGAGTAAAATCTGCAGCCTTTAAGTTGAAAAGGTACAAACTATTTCCTGCTGTGATGAAAACTAAACATCAATGTTTCAGTCAAAGGACAAAACAAAATGTTACATTAATTCATAAGCAATGACACCTGGATTCACAAAGATTTTTAAACATGTTATAATGCCGCAGAATTTTAATCAACAAACCGTGTGCAAAAATCCACATTATTTTCTTTCATTAAGGCAAAACAAGAACAAAACCACAGGCGGCGAGGTAATTTAACAATTTAATGCTGTGACACTGAACCAAAAATGCCTAATGCCGCGCAATAAAAAAAACAAACTTAGCCAAAGGGTGAACGTAATCATTCTCTGCCTTGTTGCAGTAAATGACCTTGTAAAGGACGGATCAAAAACCTATTTACAATAAAGGATAGGTGATGTAGTTTGTGATGCAGTTTTGTTTATGGGGGTTTTCAGGCAATTTTCCATCACAATTAGCACTTTTATTGCATCTTAAAAGAAATGTTGCCTCATTAGTCCACATAAGAAATGTTTCCCCCCATTAATTTCCAATAGATGATTGGCACACTCTCCACACCATTGTAATTACGCTGCACAGTAAAGTTGGTTGGTATTTAAAACTCTCACATATTTAGACCAAAGCTTGTCCTGCTGTCAACTGTAAACAACTGTTCCATTGACTTGCACACTGAAGTATTCAATGAATGGTTACCGGAGGACTTCTGATAGCAGAGGGAGGAGAATACAGTTCATCAAGCTAAATATCAACAAATGTAATCGATCATTGTGAGATTACTCGATCGGTATCTCAGTGGTTAATAACTGCAGCCTAAGGTGTGATAATGTCGTATAGGTCAACCAAAAAAAACTCCCAGTGCAAGTCGTCCAATACACCACTGCCCTCTACTGGACACTGTAAGCCATTGAAGTACACTTCATTGATGAGTCAGTGTCAACTAGGCTCTGCTATAGGAAGCAGCAGTCCCATCATTGCGAAATAATTCAAGCTGATGAACAGATTTAGTGTCGCTATAAATGGTATAAGCCATGTGTTTGGTTATTTCATATAGTGTTGAGATATTCGCCCATATCAGCATGTTTAGGCTGGTTGGGTTCATGGGAAATAAAATGTCCAACTCAAAAATGTATTTCTTGCCTTTTGTATTGACTTTTACTGTATGATAGTCTGACTTCACGGTGACATTATTGCATTTCATTTATTTTTTTTCAATATGTAATTTCTATAATATTTCTTTAAATTGTTTACAAACATTATACATCAGGTTTTCTGCAGGAGACGTTATAGGTCATTTTGGTAAAAACAGCAGCGAGAAATTGGTGGTGATGGCTATCTTTGCTGGTAGCTGAACATTGATTAATAACATTCTTGCTGCATTGTTAATAATCAAGCACGTGGCTCTGACGGACTAAGGGCTCGAACCGTATTTTTCTTTACACCGTGAGGACGTGTCCTGCGCTTTCAAGTTGTTCTGCCTATTAATCTATAGTGGGCAATTCATATTTATATATATTT
The DNA here is from genome assembly GCF_050575085.1 of Anarhichas minor. NCBI lineage: Eukaryota > Metazoa > Chordata > Actinopteri > Perciformes > Anarhichadidae > Anarhichas > Anarhichas minor. The sequence continues at coordinate 9,431,191 of NW_027466467.1, read as the reverse complement.
ATAATTATATATTTGTTTACACGTTAACTGAGGACATTTTCTCAAAAAGCAGACAAGTACATTTTAAGAAATGATCTCGTCATGAAGCTACTGAAGGTGAAATTACATTCACATTCTCACAGGGCCCCGCTATTTAGAGGTTTTTCCAATATAGTTTTAATTAATTTCTTTACCACGAATATTTTTAAATCAATTATTATTGCTCTGGTTTATTCGCTCACTGTTCACAAATGCCTGAAAAAGCTGAATAAAAGGCCACGAGCCAAAGTGTAGGCCTACGCAAATATCGTTATAATATATGTTCATTTAGGCTTGGCGCGTGGATAACAGTTTGAAAATTATTTTATAAGGGTCGATTTTCAGTGTTTAGTGAGGAAATATTTGCAATTTCATACTTTATGAAACGAAAGAGCATCTCTATGTTACTCCGACTCTGAACAGAAGGTGGAGGTGTGGTGTCTGAAAGAAGCACAAAGCTTGTATATCTCATGTATCCTGACTTGAATCTAGTGTAAGGTCAATTTCACCCGCATTTCAAATGGATATAATGGACGTGTTTAGTGTTTTGAACATGTATACATCATTTTATAAAAGGTTCTACTCATTACCAAGACAACACTGTGTCTAATATTTGTGAATGAAATGATAGTAGCCAACCTGACTAACCTTTGCAACTCGCAGTAACCAGGTCATCATAAATATCAACATAGGCTATGATCTATTTCTGTAAAAGTCAAATTAAATGTGCAGACATGTTATTGCTTATAGGGTCATTGATAAAGCTTCTTTGTGAAAAGCCAAATGACGTTCATATTCTAACAGCAACTTTCTTTCAATAACTCACGTGTCAAATCATTGTTTTCGGGCAATAGTAAAAAAACGACAAAGGTGAAGGTCTATTAAACACCCACTCAGTCCTGTGCTTTTATAATAATTTATCTCAGCTGTAGGCGACTTCTAATAACCCATTTTCCCTTTTGTTGGGGATCAAGGGGTTTAACTGCAGAGTCAAATAGCGTCCTGTGATCTTTTGGATGATATAAACAAGTGAGTTTTGTTTTCTGCTGGGCTCCTGGCAAGATTGAGCGCCGGGGACAAAAGAATGAAAGAGTTGAAAGAATGGACGGATCCCCTTTGGCTCTTTTGTGTCAAGTTTCTCTTCTTTTCAGATAGAGCGTCCATCCGTGTGATTTAAACCTATTGTCAGGGATTTATGTATCAATTCATGTCTCGTGGATATAATGGAGGGTAGATGGTGAGAGGAAAATATAATTAAAAATAAATAAAACAAAATCCACCAACATCCACCACGAATTAAAGTAAACAGATCAGAAAACACCGAGTTGAAATTCATTTTATATAGGCTACAAAAAGTGTGTGAGTTGAAGTGTGTGTGAGTAAGTGTGTGTGTGTGTGTGTGTGTGTGTGTGTGTGTGTGTGTGTGTGTATGTATGTGTATTAGAATAAATCAGTTTAGGACAGCAGCTTGTCAGCGCTGAGAGGGAAATCACAGCGCAGAGAGGAGAAGTGTTGCCCGTCCCAATTCCCCGTTGACATTTTAGGAATGATAAAAGTTCCGCCTTGCCCGGAGCTACAGCCTCGCTGGAGCCGGCCTCCGTCTGCGGCAGATTGCCTTTGCTCATTACAGCAATTATTTTACTGCAATTTAACCCCTGCCTGAATGGCAGAGAACTCAACAGAAAGCCTTTAAAACTGCTTTGGAGTGGTCTGTAATTGTCTCCCTATCGGATCCCTGTTTTGTCATTTAAGTCTTCCTGATGGCAGAAAATGAGAGATCTTCTGAAGGATGAAATATTTGCTTTATGTGCGCAAGTAAGGTAATATGTTTGTACACATGGGTTCTAACGCCCTGTCTTCTCCATAATGGGATGTCACCTGGCTCCTTTTACACCCTAAACACTCCATAATGGCACTCTAGTGGATAGTTTACAAGCAATTTAACCCAGAGAAGCAATCTCCAGTATTTATCGGTGTGTTCTGAAGTACGCACAACTGGTTGCCCCCCCCCCCCCCCCCCTCTCCACATCTCCACCCCCTAAATTCTTCTGGCGCCAACAAAATCTAGGTTCGTTGTCTCAAAGCAATAGGCAACAGCTGTAGCATTACGTTCCTCCAAATGATATGTTACCAGTTTAAATGCACGCTGCACACCAGCACTGCATGGGTTTGAACTGGAGAAATGTGGACATTATACTGTCATGTTGTTATGGCGTGGGTCACAGAAAGCCTTCAGACTCCTCGATGGCATTCCTTAAAGCATGATGTTATATAAATGCTGACCAATTTAGCTATTTTCTATTTTTAACACGGTTTTACAGGCCTGATAATAGTTATCACTTCAGTTTTTGCCCATGACTTTGTCTCAAGATGCTACCTCCAATAAGTTACACTCAGAACAGGCCCACACTTCGTCGTAAAAACAGATACAGAATTGTAAAATGCTAAGTATTACCCCAAGTTGTCATTACAAATAAGAAAATATAATTTAAAGGGATAGTTTCTCCTGCTGCTTTGTAAAAAAAATATTTGTAATATGAAATAGTCTCCAGGCACCATGCAAGTCAACACGAACAACTGCTTAATGAAAAAGAATAAACAATTTATTGTTAAGTTATGTCACAAATATATTCATAATAAAAACGAGGATATTCTTCAAATATACATTATTTTACAGTACACATATCCCTTTCGAAGGGAATCATTCCAACAACAGACAGTGCTGTTATAAAAACAAATGCGGTGGTTCTCCAAATTCACAAAGAGCATTCATTGACACTGGATTCAGTCACCCACTAGTTACCCAAAATGCAAAAATGTAGTTTTTTTGCAGTGCACTGATGCGATGACAGCCCAACATAAGTGTGTTGGTGCAAAACGTGAAGCTGCGAAATAGTTTCTGCCTCACGTAGAAGCTGGTTTATTAACCTTTTTACCTGACTGTTGAAGGTTAAGCGGAAACTATCTTTGACACACTGAGGCACTCAGCCTGGTCCCCTTGACTGTCTATTCGGGTACTAAATTGTTTTCCACCACAGCACCGCAAAAATGTCCACTTCAAAGTCATTAAATCTCACGGTCAGATTATTCTATGAAATAACATTTCTCTCAATACGTTCTTGATTGGCTTTATAATTTAGTCGACATTTAAGACTCAAGACTAAATGACTAATAAAGTTGGATTATTTCGCAGTGTGTGAACTTACTGGCGAGGTCAAGAGAAGTGGATAAACTTCAAGGTCCTCAGAAGGGGGTCTGTTTGGAGGCTCTGGCCCACCTGCCAAGGTGTGACAGTGAGCTCAGTGCCAGGATGCCTCTTCATTTAGTATTTAGTGTCGCCTCACCTGTCCGAAGGGCCCCCCTCGCTCGGGGCCCTCAGAAAGTAGTCTAAACCCCCTTGTGTCCCACTGCGCGTGCCCCTCGTCCTTCCGTCCCTGTCAAGCAAGGTGGTACATGCTGTATCCGACGTGAGCGGCGTACAGTCCCATGGGGGAAACCGGCAGCGAGTGCCTCTGGAACGGGTGCGACCCATATGACGCGGGGACGTGCGCACCGAGAGGAAAGGAAATCCCGAAAGCTGGAGGCAGCATAGGTTTAGCTGCCATTTTCAGTTTTTCAAGTTCTGCCTCCTGCAGCCGCTTGGCTTTGGCTCTTCTGTTCTGAAACCAGATTTTGACCTGGGTCTCCGTCAAGTTGAGGGAACTGGAGAACTCTGCGCGCTCGGCGATAGAAAGGTACTGCTTCTGGCGGAACTTCCTCTCCAGGGCCAGCAGCTGGGACGTCGTGAAAGGGGTCCGGGGCTTTCTGTTCGTCTTGTGTTTTCGCAGAGGACAGGCAGGAGGACTCAACCTTCCTGTAGGCGAACAAAACACTTTAATTTAAAACACTGGTTTGCAATGCAGTGCGAAATCCAAACAAGACAAATACACGGAATAAAGTGATCATATTATAAAAGCACGTCGACTAAGAAATAAATCACATTAAAGTCCAAACTGGAGTATAACATTGCACAGATTTTGTAAGTTTAAATAACTTTTATTTCTGACACCAAACTTACGTGGAGGTGTTGGAGAAAAACGAGGACTCTGTAGCCATGAAGTCCTCTCGTTACTGTCCGGGCTCTCGGGTTTAATCAACACGTCGTCTGGCATGTTCATGATGTCGCCCACTGAAAACGGGGAGCTCATGGATAAAACAGGAACTGAGGTATCCAGACTACCGAAAGAACCCATCCTTACGCCTTTTACCAGCGCATGGGACGTCCCGGGAACGGACGGGGCACCCGGGGATACCGCCTCTCTGCTGGGTTTCCTGTCAGCCATCAGTGCCTCGACGCTGAACGGCAAAATCGCAACTTTGGGCTTCACGGGCTCCTCTGCGGGGCTCAGACTGGTCTGCATCTCGCCTCTGCTGACGAGAACCGAGCGGGGAGGAAGGTCTTCAGTTTTCAAACCAGCGGTCAAAGCTGACATGGCGATCGATGGGGCCATACAGGTCCGACCGGCACGGGTGAGGTGACGAGTTGGCTCTCGTGAGTACAGCAGAGAGGGTTACGCAGTTATTGCGGTGCGCCCTAAGGTGACGGTATCCTCATGTTTATGTGACCGAATTGGAGTGCAGGGCTATAATAAGGCAGGCTTGGGGAGAGAGTCAGCCAATCAGGACCGAGATGGGCTGGTCCTGGACAAAAAAAAAAAATCAGAGTGGGGAAGTTAACAAGTTACTTCTTTTTTTTTTAAACAAGCAACTTCAAATAAACATAAACACAACAAACTCCATGTTTCATCAAGACTAAATCCAACAAAAATGATGTTAGTAGGACTGTATCCTACAACCCCACCAAGTTATTGACGTTATAATAGCACCTAAAGGCATGTGCATTATTTATTATTACTCATCATGTGTATTCCATCTTTGATAACTTCTCCGTCCCAAACATTTTGACCTGCTTTATTCACATCCACCCGATGTGATGATTGGTTTTGGCCATGTGCTAAAACTGCTGTAGAGAGTCTTAAATGTTGCACAACAGTTTACTGCTCCCCCTTTATGTGATGAACCTCTTGCAGCGCGCTGTTTATGGATGGCTGCGGGGCTCTAATCAGATTGAAACACACAGGCCTTCGCAGTCATTTAGGGATAATTATCGGGCTTGGGGGAGGGATCACCAGGATTTTCCCCCTTTGACTACATCCATTAAAGTCAAAAATTATGTGGAGTCGGGGGCAAGGGGGTGGAGGCAGCGTGGAGCCAAGGAGAGATTTAACCCAGGACTGTCATTGATTTACCTTGCTGTACCTTCTCATTATCTGCAGCCAGGGTCTTTTTTATTGCCATTATAGCTTGCAGGGAATATAGCTACCACATGGATCTATATATCTCATATAGCATTGAGAAGTACTGCGTAAAGTTTGAGGTCATGTTAAAAAATGTTGCAGCTTACAATTTGAAATTTACAAATCTTAGAGTAAAGACATGGAAATAGATCACCTTTATTTTGTGTGCTGCCTAGTCAGTTCTTGGGAAAGCGTCTGCGTCGCTAATTGCCAAGCATAAACAATCTGTCACGATTTGTCAGTCACCCTAATGGGCAGACAAGTTATGTTGTTTTTAGGCGCCAGCAGTGCCCGGATCAAAGCGCTCGGCTCGAGGGAAACTATTGAAAAAGTTCAACCCGCACCGAGAGCGCGGCACCGCCTCCTCCTCTACCCGCCCTAGCCCAGGGACACTCGAGCCATTCAGCCTGAAAAATTAGCTTTTTCTCAGCCGATCGCACGCCATTTCCATCCATTCAAATGAGCGCTAGAGTCGGCGTAATAGTAGGCTCCTCTGAAGAAAAAGGTCAGCGCCCACTAGTTACTCTCAGAGAGTTTCTTACTGAAAGGGATTCCTCGGTGCAAGTGTTTCCCAAGATACACATTAGAACCGCAGATCCCCGTCCGAGGAAGCGTTTGTTGGTAGGACTTTGTGCGGGAGCATGCGAGGCGTTAAACACAGTCGGGATTGTGAGACCTCAAACCAATCATCCTCATAATCTATCTGTCCCTGTGCCATAACTTCATCAAGGGAAATTAAAAAAAAAAAAAACTCTCCATGGACCACAGGAGTACCACCGACCTCAACCAAAGCCTCATAAAGCTTTAACTTGTTGTGGTGCAATAGTCGTGGTTGAAATGGCTTCCTTCACTTGAACATTGCAATTAGCATTCAAGGTGACACAGGGCTTCTGCCTGTTTTGCATGCACGAGCGATAAAGACGACACGATAAGGTAAATCATTCGCTATTCGGTCTTTTAGTGTGGTGATTTTAGGGGAAGTGGAATAAAATAAAAGAAATGGGTCTTTCAATGGTTATTGTTTTAATCACTGGTATTAAAAATAATGTTAATTATTGGAAAATATTTATTGACCAACAGAGTAAGATCCGGTTGCCACATTGATATTTAAATTGAAGCCACAGGTGCCCCCCCCCCCCCCCTGATAGTTGTTTTGCATTTTACAACAGACAACCTGGTTCCAGTTGGTTTCTTGAATCGTAACGCACAAGTCTTAATTTATCATTTCCTTTCGGCAGCACATCCTGTGTGTGCAGGTAAAGCAGGGCCTCCGCGTGCAGCTGCGTTGTGTTTGGAAACACTTAAAGCCTCTAACCTGGAACGAGTGGCACTGCTCCGACAGCTTTGAAGTCGCCGGAGTCTCCGGGCTTCTGCGTCCGTCTGAAGTCTCTTCTGCTTGAGGCTCAAGCACTTAACCCGTCCTCCAACACCAACTCGTTGAACGAGTCTGCGTTAACACAAATGGGCACACGTGAGACGCATTAACGCGAGCTGTTTGTTAACGCACCAACGCATATAGCCTGCTAATTTCTCCTGCTGAAGTGTACTTGTACGGAAACTCATAAATCACTTGTTGGTTGGTTATGGGTTATTGCGTGTCTCACATGTTAGACGAGAGTGTTTTCTGATTCGATGATCATAGTCCGAGGACATAATGATACTGAAGTTGACAAATAATAATACTTATTAATGGTGTTTGCTTTCACACGCCACCGTTTTTCTTACTTTTCATCATGCAGCAGATGATTTAAATATGATCTAGCCCTAAAGTTGATTTGAATGAACATTAACCAGATTGTGGGCCTCGGTTGTTGCAGTTTATTGGGCTTGTGAACAGAGGGACGGTGGTGCTGGAAAACAATGTTAGTGGCAATTAGCATCCCAAACAGTGGCCTTTTGAGGAGACTGATGGTCCATGGAGAAGACGATTACCATAACGTTTCATTTAAATCCCGAGGCAACAAATGAGGGCCGAGCTGAGGTACAAAACAACTGTAAGGCTCATCGGGCCTTTGTGTAACTTTATAAACTACTTTGATTCCCAGTCAGGAGGCAGGGACTCCAGACAAAGACCCATTGTTGCCCCCTCTCAAAGTTGTCTTAACCCCTTTCATGCAAGGTCTGTCTATTTAGACTGTAAAGACATAAAAGGGAGTGTCGACGTCAAAAGGCATTTTCAGGCAACATATTTGCACTTGGTGCAAGTAAATGATTTTCGTCTGGACAATGACGCTCATGTGAGTATATAACTCATATCACATTTTAAATGAATGGTCAAATTTGCTATTTTCAAATATTATTTCAAAAGAGATATTGTCTGATTAAGTGAAATCCATTTGACTAAATGTGAGATCACAGAAATATCTGGAATAATCAGATCAGCATTTGGGAGATTTTAAGTTCATTTGATGGCAACTTTAGAGCAACTCGGAGAGATGAGAGAAAACAGCCGGCAGTCCAATCCCAGGTCTCCATAATTATACATAATGTATCTTATTTCAAAGCAATTAGCGCAATCAGGCGGATCAGAGCACTTTGCTGTCAGTTAGTAACAATGCCTCACGGTCATTTAAGCCTCGACATGCAATTCACACTCTGGCTCACGGGTCCTCCGGCTGTGCTTCAGTCCATTTGGCAGGTGTATGAGTCCAAAAGTCCAAAAGTCATCACCAAGCCAGCTTACGTTTCGTTCATCCCACCACAAAAGCAATGCACGTTTGAATACCTTTTTAGAACGGGTTTAATTAAAACGTAAATACTGCAGCCTACACAGGACATAGCAGAACATTAGGCATTGCATTTTTAATCAGCTTTGCATTGAAAATAAAATAAATGATCATTTGATATTATCGTTAAACATAAACAGTTAAAACATCCTAAATATGTAAAATAAAAGAAGTGTGTGGCATTTTTTAAACGTCTGATAATAAGAACCATAAAACCTGGACAGATAAATTAACATAAATAAGTATTGAAGTTTAAGCTTTAGAATAAAAACAAACGCATTATCATTATTGTTATCAATAATAATAATCTAATACAAAGTCTATATGTAACTCAAATGTTGTAATATACCGGTTATTATAATTTAGTCGAAACTGCTCATAATTAACGTGAAAATAAAAAGCTAACAATTCAACATGTATGTAGCTAATGTATGTAGTACCAAATGCATATTTAGTAAAAACATTCAACATGAAATTGTATTCATGTATCAGAGAGAATTTAGAAATAGTTGAATCTAAAGCAGCTCGTGAAGTCCTCCAAAACCTGTTGAACAGCAGGAAAACAGCAGCTCAGAGAAGAAACAGACTCCAAATGTGAAGGCATGCCGTATGACGATGATGAATGCATCTGAAGCTTCGGCGACTATAACCGACTGCATGCTGCTTGAATAAAGAGAAGAAGAAGCATAAATAGATGGGTTTTTTTGCGAACTATTACGTCTGTAAGTCAATCAGATCCACCGCTTAGTGAACTTTATTCCCCATTCATCTCCCTCACCTTTCCCCCGGCTGACAGGCAGAATGAATGTGTCCCACGGTGATGATAAAAACCCTCGTGCGGTTCAGAAAAAAAGGCGCTGTCGCCAGCCTTGCGGGGGGGGATTTTGTTAGGAGTTTCTCAAAAGAATTCCTTGCCTGGCATCGCTTCAAAATAACTCGGAAATGATGCATAATGATCTAAGATTGTCTGCAAGAAAATATTGATATCATGACAATCTAATGCCTCTGCAGACTGCATCACACGAGCGTCCTTATTACCCAATGCCCTCTTTTCTCTCCCTTGTTTTTTTAAAGGTACATTTTTTTTTATCAATGGACAGTTCCAGTTTGCAGTACTTAAACACACACCTGTGACCGCATCACAGTTTCTTGAAATAATACTGCGCTAAATGAAAACCACTTCAGTGTCACTGAATTAGTTCACCGGAAAAATATCATTCAAGGTAATCACCAGGTAAATAATGAGAATAATTACATCGAATGAATGTGGCACATTTGGGTACTTATTTTCAGTACAATGGTGTGTTATCATCATTTTACTCTTTATTGTTCTAAAACGAGTGGGTCATTGGACTGACTATGCTTCAGTATTTTCAATCTGCATCCAAAATAACTACATATTTTAAACACACGGGGCTTGCCTAATCCCATTTCCCAATTATTAGACATAAACTATAACTGCATTCAAGTGATGTGAACTTCTTAAAAGATGAGTAACATTGTTGTTTTACATTACTTTATTTTTTGTTCGTTTTAAAACAACATTTCAAAATAAGATCTGCTTAATTCTGGCTAAAATTAGCTACATATTAACATTATGCCATTCAGTTTTACACATTATTAGCAGGCCTATTTATAATAATAATAATTGTTATTATAATAATTAATATAAATAATAATAATAATTTTATTTTTATGATTATGATGATTATGATTAGAGTGAGATCCATGTTCCTTATTCAAGTTAATTTCTACTCCAGGCTGTAAAAAATGTATTTATATTATGTTTATATGGAAAGCAGTCTGTACAATATTATGTTTTTCAGCCCACACACACACACACACACACACACACACACACACACACACACACACACACACACACACACGCGCGCGCGCAGGCGCGTGCACACGGCTTCAGTCAGATTAGGATCACTATCCCTCACACCCTGACCTCTGCATGACTTTAAAATCAAAATAATTCCATCCTGTGAGCGGCGGTATCAGTGTTTCTGCCCGCCGTTCACTCCTCTGTAAAACTTAGATAAAACTGCAGCTTTTACATTTACAACATTTCACCGTTCAATCAAAGACATCTCAATTACCCGAGGTATTGGTGTGAAATTGAATTATAGCCCCTTTATTTCTTACACGCCATTAAACAGGAAGCATACTAAAATCATTTGCAAATCACTGGCCTGGGTAATATGATATGGGCCATCTAAATGGACTGATTAACTAATGACAAATCATGGGATTTATTTTGATAAGTCGATCATTTGGCTTTTTCAAACGCGAGTGCGCTTGTTGATTAGAAACTATAGAGAGTCTTAAATGAAATGCTTAATAAGCGCATAACAAGCAATAGATTCAGCAACAAATCATTTCTATGATCGGGTATATGCGGGGATTCAAAAAGATGCTTTATGATGAAGTAAATGATGTGGAGCATCAAAACGCTGTCACCCATATTCCCCAGCGCTCAAAACAAATTGCAGGAATAATGAAAACATGTTCAGTCTTATTTTAGAACAGAAATACTGCTGCAACCACAGTAACAAGTATTACAGCAGCGTGTCACCATCTTTATTATTATTACTATTAATGTTATCATTATTGGTGTTGTTGTTGTAGTGTAATTATCAAAAATGTTGTTGATAGATATCCTTCAATTTGGTTGATTTCATACTTTTTTAAAAATGTTTTTCCGCTAATTGAATGAATAGCTGCATTCAACAAATCTATTTGACAATATCCAGCAGGATTTCACACAGTAATTAACCGTATATCACATAATTATAAGTTGCTATTTTTAAAAAGATACCTTTTCTTTCTACCAAAAATATTTTCCATTCTCCAATAGATCAATTTTCCCCTTGGAAAACTATAATCATTTCCCATTTTCATCAAGATAGGCAAGAATAAATAACTTGAGGTAATTGCGTTGGAAATTAACTCTGTGGGAACTGACATCAGATAAAAAAGACAGGATTTGAAATGCAATCATAAAGATTTATACAGTGGTGTGTGGTTCAGCCATTTTAAAATATCACTGCAAAATCTCTGCCTTGCCCTTCCAGTGACACCATGTACATAAACCATCCTTCACAAAAACCTTAAGCCCATCATTTCGGGCGGTTCCCTCCCGCTTTAGATCTGGCCAAAGAAAAGCAAAGCAAAACAACAAAGGGGGGGTGGAATCAGGGGGTTTGTCTGGGAAGTTGCACAGTGGACGGCGAGCCGCTGCGTGCCCTGTCCTTCAGATCACAGCGTAGCAGACTTGGCTCCATCCTAATCTCACAAGTCTCAACAGTCTGCAACTCAAGTTTATCCAGAGGGGGTCGAGCTTCTCGTAGCCCCCCATCACCATCTCATCTAACCCACCCCTGTCCTCCGCCTGCCTCCATGCAGAGGAACACTCTGTTAGTGAACCTTTGCTGACTCTCGCTGCCTAATCCTTTAAATGTGGGAAAAGCCTGAAATGATGAGGAGTTGGGCTTTTTTATACAGGTGATGTCCTTTGCCTCTCCATGTTTCCCTGTGGCCAGCATGGTTCGGCCTTAAGACAACAGGAGATCCTCTGGGTGTAATGGGCCGAGCGGCGAACCCCACATCGAGCAGTCTGCAGCAGGAATTCAGGACTGTAGGGTACATCCCTTTTGTTTGTTGTGAGCTAATCCGTAATCAAGAGGGTCAAACGTCTAACAAACCAGAAGTTGTATTGCCCTTTCGTCAGTCACACAAAGTAATACTTAACAAATGAATTGGTTAGATTCAAAGGTTCTAAAGGAGTATAGTCCGATCAACCTCATAAGACCTTTTCAAGTTATCTGTCCAACGTCAATGTGTTAAAGTTATATTTTGTTTGCAAGGTACTTCTTTGTGGTGGCTTCTGTAGCATATTGGGCAGAGCAATGAAACCTTATTGCACTGGATGTTGAAGAAACCTGCCCAGTAAATGGGTGAATGAGCTCACCAACAGTACAGTATCCTGAACCTCTGCCTGTCACTGCCTTAAAGTGACCGCTCGAGTTAAATTGCATTGTGTTGCCTGTAGTTTGGCATGACGCACGGCATGCCGTTATGCTGTTTGTATTCGGAGGCCAGCAGAAATAAGCGATTTATAAAAACAGGCGTTTGAAACGGTCATCTTCACAAGGTCACTACAGTCAGTGTCTGTTTTAATGACGTCATAGCATGTCACATTATGACAAAATCATTTGCCATTTAAGGGTGTTGTCACACACCCACCGGCGCATACACACCAAATATGCCCCTTCAGTCACAGCCCCTCAAGCAGTGAGCTCACTCGGGCAACAGCACTTGTACCCACCTCCTTCCGCAACCCCACCCCTCTCCTATGGGAGACATATTTAATTTAATTAAGGCCTGTCAACGCTATTGATTTTGGCACTTTCAATTATGGCCCACCCGTTTATGGGCTCCATGGGCTGTGGATCTACTGAGCTGTGATGAGGGGGGCCCTATCAGCGCGGGACCACATGGACGAGGAGCCTCTCCGTCTTCCTTATTGCTCTGTGCTGTCTGCAGGAGACACTGAGGTATGGCTGTTGCCTCTGTCCCACTCCCCTCCTGCTACCCATAATTAATCCCTCATTAGACAGGTCTTTATTGTTTAATTTGTGCCGTTCGTAATCAAATTGGGCAGATTAATTGCTACAGAATTTAGATACGGGGGTGAAAAATAACCTCTTTTAATTGCCTTCAGGTTTTATGACGCCCGAGGCTCTTTAGTGAGCCATCACTGGACACGATGAAATATCTCACACACTCAAGAATTTTCTCTATATCAGTTTTTGAGTGATGAACCGTTATTGGGGTGCTCTTTTTAGAGAGCACGGCTGCTTAGCAGAAGCTCATTAAAATGTTTCTCACAGATATATTTTCCCTTGCAGTCCTAATTGCAAAAGTCAACCTTACAAATTCTTGTGTTTATTTATGGTCATGGCCTTTTGCTTGTTTGTGAGTGCTGGCTGGTCAGTGTGTGTGTGTGTGTGTGTGTTTGTAAAGCGTTTATCTGTTTCTAAGAAAAATATTTATCAATCGAGTTATATGACAGGAAAAACAAAGTAAATATGTGAACTTTCTGTTTGTGTTATTGAAGGCTGTCGAGTTATTATTAGAGCTTTATATTTTAGTTTCTTCAGACTGCAGTGGTGAAAAGAGATTTGGATGAATAGTGTTAGGTGCGACAATAAAACAGTAACAAGCTATTTGCTTGACACATTTTTACAGCATATATTTAAGTGGTGACTAAAACAGTAGCTGCTAGCACTTAATACAATAAATACTTTTGTACGCTTTGCACAGGCACCTTGTAAATGAAGTTCTAAGCCAAATTTAAGTGAAAACAGAAATGAATATTACAGTCACTTTGTACGGGTTAAGGTTCACAGAGGTGACTGAAAAAGCAAAAGTAAACCATTGTTCTATGTCCTGAATCTAACAGCTTGACTACTTGCAAAGTGAGATGGACGCACAATTTTAAGTTGCACTGATTCTGAAAAATAATTTCTGGAAGGAAAAAAAAGTTCTGTGCTTTATTTCACTACAAAATAATGATAATTTGAGGGAAATGTTTATAATATATATCGCAAACAGAGCAACAAAATAAAGTATAGGCAACAAGTAAGAATTCATTTTTCACCTGAACTCCAATATTAATAATCTTATTGCAAAAAAAGAAATTACAATTTTACTGCAAATTGTAACTTAATTGCAAAGCGGATGTTTGTAGTCATCTGTTGACTTTAGAAAACATTAATACAATTCAAAAACATTTTTTGTGCATATATAGATATCCGTAAACCCTTTCACAGACTGTGTGTTCATTGTGTATGTGTGTTTGGCTGGGTGTGTATGTATATGCAACGTGTCATGTTTCAATGACATCATTTAATGAGAGCATTGATGTCAAAAGTAGGGTAATTGCGTCGGCTGTCGTGTCACCATACACCTTGACAATTATAGCGTCACTCAACGATTATGGTTCATTATCTCTCTGAGAGGTCAGCAGTCCAAACAATGGAGTCGCACAAACCTATATACTAATTGCTAGCAGACACAACTGGACGTGTGGAGCCAGCTGAAGAGGTATATATTTAGCTTCTGTTGAGTGTATGGGAATTATGAGGGTGAGTTACCCAAATATGATTATTACATTTCACTTGATGGACAGATGAGCATAGTAAGACCTACAAGTGTGCTATTTAGTGATGGATCTGGCTTCTAACTGCAGTGTTGGAGGGCAGGATTGGATGGCTTGGTGGAAAATACTGAGAGCTGCTTGAATGGTGGAATTATGGGTAATTCAGAAAGGGCTATCGACTCCAATGCTGACCCCTTTTTAAAATGAAGAGTTGAAGAAAAGTTGGCTTTACGTCGAATCGTTAGATCCAGACGGGAGACGAGTGACTCACAATGGAATCTCTTTGGGACGTGATATGATTTATTAAACTTCTCTTAGGTCCACTTTTCGTGGACGTTTTTTTTCCCCCATGGATGATGAGCTGGTGCTGTCCACCATTTTGTGCCCTCACTAACCCCTTTGCCCTCGCTGCTCCACTTGAGACCTTATAAGGCAGCGTGGATTCCTCTGGCTTGCATGCTTCATATTATCTTCACATCCCCCTTATTCAATATCTCTGATGGTTATCTTTGTTGAAGTTGAGGGCCGTGACCAGGAGCCTCGGTCCTTTTAAGCACAACTGGATCTCGGTTTATGTTTTCTGTCATATGTGTAACCATTGTGTAATTGGTTTTGTTTCCAACAGATGGTAGTTTACTCTTACTGCGCACACGATTACAAACGCTGAAGTGATTATTTAGAGACATGCAGATTTGGTTGCAATTTATTGTATTTTGCTTCAACTGGTTCAGATGTTTTACAGGAAGGCAGGCTTTCAGCGTTATGATTGCGCCGACCAGGTGATGAAAATCAAAGTCAGACGGCATCGTTGAATAACTTTTATATAACCGTGTTTCATTTTGTCTAACGTCATGCCATTCAGCTCACATGGCCTGAAATTCTTTGGAGAAGTTGAAAGCAGTTTAGCGAGTACCAAGTGGCAAAGACCCAGAGAATTTCAGGCATGCTTTAATTTTGGCTCTACTTTCTGATCAAATCACTCCCAACAGCATTTCTCCTCAGTGAGTCACAATGAACAGTTTCCATTTCGCACCTTTTCAAATCTGGTTTATTTGGTGACACCTGTGTGGTTACTGGTGGTGGTTGAATACTACAGGTCCCAGAATTATGGGGGCAAAAAGCATTTGTTGAGCAGCTACTTCGTCAGAAATACAACAAAAGAGTAACTGGTGTGTCAGCTCATAGTGCAACTAAACAAATGAGCATTGTGTATATTAAAGAACCCAGTCAACAATCAGCCTTTTCCCATCGGGAAATGAAATCTTAAGGATTATAAATTAAATGTTCTATTGCAAAACCCCCACACACAGAGACATACACACTAGTAAGACTCATTATGAGCTGGGGTTGCGTAGCTAATTAAAGTTGCATAGGGCCGCGTTGGCGAGGCGCGCTCCTCGCTGTGTGGTGGAGCCACAAAGGCTGCACAAACATCTCCTCAGAGGCCCCGCTCCTTGTTTAATGAAACATCGCAGGGGCCCTGCGAATGCACACAGAGCGGCACGGCACAATCTGACGGACAGTGTCACCGGGGCCATGCCAATTATGTTTTCAGCAAAAGCCCACCAACCCCTCTCCCTCCTTCATCTGTATTTCACGTCCCACACCTCCTCCTCCCAGCCCAGACATAGAATAACAGGACAGAGATATGATTACTAATCTGCCCCCCAAAAGCCAAACACTAAAGATGTTGGGATTTGTTTGTTCAGTCATCAAGAAGTGTTTCAAACTGAAGTGTGGGTCTGAGGCGATGATGGTTTAATGAGAGTTTGCCGCTTCAGATGTTTGTTTTTGTTCTGATTGGATTGCGTGAGGCTGGATATGTCTCAGAGTGCTCACTGGTCTCATTATGGGTGTAGCAATCTACTTTTAATAGCAGCAATTTGTTGGGTATACCACGATTGGTGTCACGGACTGTAAACAGGATCGCAAAGACTAGTTCTGAACATGGTTAATGGAATACAGTAATTATCTTTTCTGACTTGGTGGCTCGGTAATGTGCTGTATGACATGTCTGCTGTTTAAGAGAAATCACTGCAGGAGCATCTGAACATTGTTCCCCACCTTGTGTGTCTCTGCTCACAGTCACAGATGATAACTTGTTCCACTCTCCACTTGTGACTGTCTCCATTGAGGTGCCTCCGCTGCTCCTTTCACAAGGATGAGGACAAGATGAAGCACTCTTCTTATGGATTCATTCAATTTGCTGGCAAAGGTACTACATTCACCTGACAAGGAAGGATGGATAAGTCATTTGTCAATTCCTGCAATTGTATAGAAGCCAGACAGCACATGTGTAACTGAAAAGAGAGCAAGATACAGGGGAATAGACGAGAAAGCGTGTATACAGAGGAGGGCTTTGGAGGTGATTTAGCGTATGGATGTAAATGTAATCAGAAGAATAGGTATTGATGTTTATTGTTTTCCAGAATAAGATCCTTCGTTCTGTCAGTTAAGCCTCAAAATTCCTGAAATCATGAGCTCTGCATCTATGTTATACTTAACAGTTGCACTAAAAGTGATTGAAAGCTTAATCCTGTATATATATATATATATATATATATATATATATATATATATATATATATATATATATATATATATATAATTCATATAACTATATCCAATAATCAAAAAATATTAAAAACTCTGACTAAACAATGGCAAACAATTTCTTTTTCCGACCATATTTATCAAAATCTCATATGACGTGAGCTTCTGGCTTCCCCTGTCTGTCTTTATTCTCTTGTGCAATGCCACTCAGCCAACAATAATGGATAAACCTACATGTATACAAAGGCAGAAGAGGCCTGTAAATGAGCAGCGGAAGGCCTCGGAGTGAGAGACATGGTTGTTTCTTTACTTTTGCAAAACAGGATTAGCGATTCCATGAAAGGGGACGGCACGTAAAGTGACACAATTATGGGCGGTGTCAGATTCCCTTTACAGTTCGAAGAGCTCCCACTTCTCCCTTGCGGGTGAAGAACCTCAGCAGAGATCAACCTCAGTTGTTCGAGAACCCTTCAGGCGTGGCTTTTCGTCGGGCTATTCGAGGCTGACACGAGGGCCTCTTCCACCCCTCCACCCCCTGCAGTGCACAGCTCATTGGGCATAAGAAACACAATTAAATTCAGCTAAAGCACGACCGCTGACTGCTCGGCTGTAGCCTAATAGGCTTAAGAGGGGAAAAAATAAATCTAATTGCGTGTTATTGGTCTGAAGTTAATCCCCCCCCGCCCCCCCCCCGTCTTGACACTAGACTGAGTTTTGGCGGGTGATGGTGGCGTGCTCTGTGGTTCTGGAGCAGTTCTAGAACAACTCAATGTGAAGAGTTTTGGCGGTAACAAAGCCAAGGAGCTGCACTTGACTCCTCCTGACAGGAGTTGAACACCACTAGAAACCTTCTTAAGTGGCTTGTAAGTCTTATCAAGTGCACACTCTTGTATGGAGAGAGCGCCCGGTGTGAGTCCACACACCAGTGAAATGATGATGTCAGGACCACAGTGCAGAGTGATATAAGGTTTGGGTTTCTTTGGGATGAGGGGATTATGAAATCTTGACAATGTTTCACTGACTGCAGGCGTGGGAGGTAAGAGGCGGCGTTATGAATTTATTGTTTCATTACACAGTTTTGAAACACATTAGATGGGATTAATAAGAAATGACTCTGACACACGATCTTATTTCTAAAGGCTACATTAAACGAACCATAGCGATATACAACACTTAACTTGCTGTTTGGATTCTGAAATGGTTTCCAGTCCTGGAGCAATCCTTTGAACACATTGTATTTTTCTCCAGTCCACCCATAATTGGAGCCTCACTTTTGCCCTTTTGTACATATTATTAAGTTGTTAAAACTATCAAGTCAGAGGTTGGGCTTTTGACCGCGTAGCCACACGCATTGCTAATCCTTTCTCTGTTATTTCAACTCGACAAGACTTGGCCTCCCTCAAGGTTTTTCTCTAAGTGTACAATACCTTTCAGCTGTGCTTATGGTCATGGATGTGTTGGTGTAAGATGGCTAAATAGCTCGTGGTGTAAATAGGACCCAGACAATTGAGCTCCAAAGTGGATGGAAACAGTTTTCGAACTTATTTACTTAGGAACGATCAAGAAAACCACCTATTTACATACCAGCCTTTCTTCCTCTGAAGATATAAGTCTGTCTTTAATTTAGTGAGCACTTCAACAACTCACTTTTCACAATGAGTACTAATAGTTCTCACTTGGATGGGGGCCCTGCGGCATGTGAGATTTGCAGCACTGTGACGGCCTCCTTTGCTGCAAGCAAACAACACAGAGACAAATCAGTTAAACCTCAGACAACACTGGATTCGGCTCTTTGCACGAATAACTTGTTCTCCACTGTTTAGACACCATCGGTTGCAGCTGAAACTGGGCTAACGCCTCTGGTATAAAGACATGATATTATCTAATTAGAGTGTTAAGAGAAACCTCCAACTTCTTTTTAATTGTTAAAGGGAGAAAAAGTGAACAAACCTGCAAACAAAACACAATATAAAACCTTTTTCTTATGTAGCATAAAGGCCACTTATGACACACAGACTGACACATTTAGATAATGTTGCAGCTGTTATGTTCGGTTTGTAAGACCCAAAAGCAGAACTCCGTCACACAGCTTGCAATTTGAAACAAAGTGAATGACTGGTTTGTTGAGCCGGGGTAGATATACAGCAGGATCTTAATAAATGGATGAGTCTCTCAGGCATGCAGGTAGATTGGCAGCAGCAGAGAGATTGAGTGCCACACGCACACACACACACACACACACACACACACACACACACACACGTACACAAACAGAGACACACACACCAGGAATGAGAGAGAGGCACAGCCTGACCATGACAGCAGCATTAGCCAAGATTCCAATTTTGGTACAAGCCAAAAGTACATTTATAATGATGAGTCTTAATTTTGTGTATAAACTTTTAATTAAAAAACAAACAACTTGTTTTTCTCTGCAAGTGATAGAGAATTAAAAACCTTCATGGAGTTTGGTTCATACAATCCAGATTTCTGCTAAAGCAAAGGCAGCTACAGTTTATAGAGTTATTGTTAACAAATAAAGAAGGCAAAACAGCTTATGAAGCTCCTCTCCTCACAGACATCACATGCAGATGGAGCAGTAAGTGCTTATCTTGTTGAATGGGAGTTAGCAGTCGATAATTAGCGCAATCAGTCATGTTGTTTTAAAGGAAAGAATCTCCTTGGAAGTATTGTTGAGTCTTTGATCACAGCCTGATCACCTGTCTACTTATCTGGACTGTTCTACACACGAGGCCTCTGTTTAGTGTTCAGATAGCGTCTTTGTTAGCCGAGTGGCTTCTTCCTTTGTGTGGTCAAGCATGGAGCAGATGAGCCTTGAAGAGAGAGTGGCTGGACTTCTGAGGTGAATGCACCGAACGTCAGTGAAACCTGAAGAGTGCATCAGGATTTTCCCTAACACTGATAAAAGCCAGATTTAGTGCCGCTCATAAAACACAAGGCAAATTGTGCGCTAATAGCTATCTACTCCAGGACCTGGTAATAGGGTCCACTAAATTTCCATCTCAAATACCACTGCCAACTGAGGCGAAGTCTTCACCGTTTCAACTCTGTGGGTGGGTGGAAGTTTTAATCTTTATTATTCCTCCTAAAAGTGAAAACAACCCTGACTTTTGTTATTCGTTTTTTTATTTTCTTTTTCTTTCTTTTTTACATATGGAACAAAATATACAGACATATATTGTCTTGTAATCTATACATTTTAATTGGGTGATAAGAAAAAGGTTTAGAGGAATTCAACATTATCAGTTTTTCAAATAATGCTGTATAGATATGCTTTAATATTGAAAAGTATACATACTTCAAGACCAAAATCTGCAAGCTAAGGGGTAATACGTGTTATCATTGGATTAGCTGGTTCATAAGCCTCCTTTCCGCTCTCATAGGTCTGGAAGAAAAGTCCTTTCACACGCAATTGAACCCAAAGTTAATATCCTAACGCATCACACCAATTATCTCAATATCCGGTTATATAAAGCCTTTAAACTTGAGGAGTATGGCTCAAAACTCTGAATTCAAACTCTTTTTTTTCTTTCATCCACCTCAGATGTACATTGTGAGAGACAGGTTCGAATAAAGAGGTGAAAATTTAGATAACACATTAAAAAGCTCTCTTTCCTATTATTGCTCTCTTCTTCTGTCAGGGTTCAATTGTTTTTGCAGCTTTATTTGATGATAGTTACAATAATTCCCACAATTGTATACATATAAAAATACTAGTGTAATTGATGTCTATTTGTGAAACACAATATGATCTGCAGGTATAAGTTTTACCCACAAACAGCACATTTCTCATTGACATCTGTTCTAGCGCGGTCTAACACTATCATTTGTTAACCACAGTGCAACAGTAGCTCAGCAGTGATGGTGTGGAAACAAATGTGGCAACAGAATCAGCCCGAGGCTCAATTTATGGCTCACTGAAAGTACGGAGAGAAAAGACAGCTGCACTTCCTGCAATTCCATGTAAAGCCCCAAACGAAGTTAATCATGATAATAACAACTTTCATCAATTCACTGTAACAGAACTTGGATTTCCTTACTTTAACTCTTATTTCTGAGAGTGACTTTCTCCTCAGTCCCCCTTTTTCCCCTCTCCTGCTCTCTTATTTCACAAGAATAAGGGGAAACAAGAATATTAGAAGTAGTCGTCAAGCGGGTAACTGGTGTCACGTTTTTTGAACAATAATGGATACAGTGCTTTGTCTTGACCCTTGAAAGTGGCCTGCAGTAAAAACTAAAGTGAAGGAGGAAGGAGTAAAATGTCAGCGGGAAATTCTACATTTACACATATATGTGAATATATCAGTTTATATATTTTATTCTTTGTGTGTGTGTGTGTGTGTGTGTGTGTGTGTGTCTGTGTGTGACAGAAACATAAGTACGGACGGGGGCCGAAAGAGAGTGAAGCTGAGTGGGAGAGGGAGCAGGAACCTCCTCTGGTATCTAAATGATTACAATGAGTCCCTTTCAAGCCGTAGCGCCCATTGCTGTGACTTGATATGATTTTTATCAGATGCTGAAATGCTACATTACCAAGTGGGCAGTAAATTATGTCTAAACCAATTACAGCGGGACCCTGTGCGGCCCAACGGCCACAGAGGGCCAAGTGGGAGGGGACGAGGGAGGATGGAGGAAGAGGGAGGCAGGAATGAGAGAAAGATATGATAGGGTGGGTTTTGGGGGGTGAGGGGAATGGCTGGAGTTTGTCTTGATTAGTGGAGTCTGGGGATGCATGAGAGTCTGGCGATAAGGCCACTTGCAGGCAGTATGTGTGTGTATGTGTGTGTGTGTGTGAGAGAGAGAGAGAATCACACATAAACAAAGGTTATTATGTGTGTATATGTTTCCTTGTGTGTGTGGATAGGCGTAGATTTATGTGTGCATTTAGGGAAGGTGTGTGTCTGTCAGAGGTCAGAGAAATCAAAGAGGAGAGTCATGGGAAAATGTGTTTCAAAGCTGCCCCCAATAAAGCAATAAATTAGCCTCAGTTACCTAACGCTTGTCAGGTGAAACTGCTGAATTGGTTTCATATATCTGGCCAGCGAATCACTGCATATTGCCCTTTTTATTGTCAATGAACTGTCTGAAATATATCAGTGAAAATGGCTGTGTTATCACAGTATTTTGAAACTTTGAGAAACAGACTACTGAAACTACTCACATGTAGTTAAAAGTAATTACACAAAATGTAGCTTTATTTTTCATTCCAAACCAGCTTACTGAAAATGTAAAATATTAAAAATAATAAAAAAAATGTTTGTTTTGACTTGTCTATTTATTTAAATCTAACTTTTGGTAATTTTTTTGCCATGATGTAGGGGCATCAGCGTTCTCCAAGGGTCATGAGTGTTTGATCACTACTGCAGTGATGGGCAATATTTATGTTGGCGGGCGTAAAATGCTTTTAAGGTTTGAAATATGACTTAATTTCCAATGGCCACACATGCAGTTAACCAGCTGAACGATCAACATTGTTAGCCGATACTTTGTCCTATCAGTGCTTTGAGCACTCCCTATACCAACTTTGTTTGTCAGTCACTCCTTGTTGTAATTGTCTGTCGGAAAGCGGAAGCTAGCTATTTTATTAGTTAAAATAACATAACATCTTGCGGAAATGGGCTATCTTAACTTGCTTCCACTTTCCATATTTTCTCCAGTCACAGTACAGAAGTTGATAGCGAATTGTTCAAAACTGCTGTTTCATAGTTTTCATTTCTTAACAAAAATGTGAGGAGAATAGAATTTGAGTTTGACTTCAAGTAATGCCTCTAAACTTTGAGTGCAAACGTTATGTGTGTGTGTGTGTGTGTGTGTGTGTCTTATCCTGTCCATCTACACTAATTTGTTTATTGCCATCATTTTCATAAACACCATTAGAGGGCAAATAGGTGATAATAAACTGGAATGGCTCTCCCTCCCATTTGCTTGGACAATTAAGATAAAGTGAAGAGATTTAGCAGAGCATCTTTATGGGCCTCCGCCACTTTGAAGACTAATGGCATAACTTTCCCTTGTCTCTTTTGTTCAGCTGTTTCTGCTGAGCTGTTCAATGTGGCTCACTGATATATTCATTCTCTGGGTTTTGCTGTCATAAAGGGGAACAATCAAAGTCTCTTTCAGAGTTAAGATAAATGGTAACAATACAATCAGAATGGAATCAATGGCAAAGTTTGCATGCAAGTGCAAGTTAAAATGAGCAAAACATAATAATCGCAAACCTGAGAATCAACTCCAGCAGCATCAATGCTAAAGTGCTTGTGGCAGATGTGATTTTACCCTTCATGCTTTTATCCCTGTTGATACATTTTCTATTTGTGAACTTCATTTATTCCACCAAAATGCTGTTGGCTTGTCATGTCTAACTACATGTTCTATATGTGATGAAGTCCAGTTTCCAGTTGACCCTGTCACTGGCAGAGAAAGTTGATGTGAACAGAAAAATTAACCACTTTGTTATTTACAACCACCTGAGCCAAGATAGAGAAGAAAAACCTTTCATCTCACGGCCAACATTTGCCCTTTCTATTTTTGTGACTATTGTTTAAAAGCAGGCTTTAAAAATGAAATGAAAATCCCCTTTCTTTGTAATGTTTATTCTGCCTTTTCCCATATCCGCTCCTGCTCCGTCTATATCCTCCCACCCCTATTCACCATATTCCCGGATGCAGGGGCTTGGAGCCAGCGATAGACTGCAGATGAAAGGGGAGAAAGAAAGGGGGAAGATGGTAATGAAGCGGAGGGAAGAGACAAGAGGTCCCTGTGGGGACTCTGACGCCTACCGGGACTTGTTTTTCGCCGTCAGACCACGCTGGCCCCCACGTCCACAGCTCCCTGTGGAGAAGATGTGTCAGAGGATGTTCTGGGTCAGCCATGGGAAGAGACCATGTCTGAGCAGATAACGGCTTTCTGCCAAATTACCGCTGATGCTTTTGATGTCGGGGAGTGTAAATAAAAAGAGAATTGACTTGAACTAGAAACTATAGTCTAGATTAGTTGAAATGGTCTGAATCTGATGTTGTTACAATGCCTGTATACGCGTGACTGAACCGACATGCTCACACACAAACACATACAGTCTTTGACGAAAGGTTCATTAATTAGATGTATGTCTAGAATATTTCAATACATCCTCCAAAGTCATTAAGTCTTTTTCAATGGTGTTAGCCTGACAGCTTCTGTGAGTGGCAGGCGGCACCATGCTACGTCATCCTGTGTGCAGCTCTGCTTTTCCTCAACAATTTACCACTTTAGAAGGCCCAATGGCCAATCTGCAGACAATCGTCCCCTGTAACACTATCTGGGCCCTGCTGATAAAATGCAGATGTGGCTCCTCTCAATGTGAATTTGTGACCCATTAAGTGGAGCCCCTCCTCTTTCCTCACCACTCCATCCCTCGTCTTGGCAGAGACCCCAGACCGCCTTTTCACATGCATTCCCCAAAAGCAGGTATGTGGATAGTATCAGGCTAACGAGTCACAATGGTGAATTTGTTCAACAAGGAGCACCGCATTACTTAAATCCAAGCGTGGCTCTCCCTCTCTTTGAGATCTGCGGACTAGATTGTCGCAGTCTCCCCAGCGTCTCGTTTAGGGACGGACAAAAGGTGAATTCAAGCGCTCCCTTTGAGGTTCACGAGACCTGACTCTAGTCTATTGATGTCAAGTCTCCCCTCAGTCTCCCAAAATGTCTCCATTGGTCGGCCATCACTGCTGCGTTGCTCTGTTACAGTTTGGTTGTACTTCAGTTATAACAACAATGAAAAAAAGTAATTGAATCATATAAATATGACTCACATACATATGCACAAGCCAGTCTCATGCTCAACTGAAGGTGTGTTAACTTTGTCACAATTATCCGCAATTGTTACCTCAGGTCAATACCTGTTCATATTTCTTCTTTGTGTTCAACAGCACGTATGCTGCTTTTGTTTGTTTTGGAGAATAGATATTGTAATTGCAGGGTAACTCATTGTCAGCCATAAAACAAGTTTTGCAAGTTCATACAATGGGCCCAGTGATACTGCAATTATCTAGAGCTAAAAAAAATCTATGTTGGCAGTGAAGTGCAATGCCTTTCATATTGCTATAACAGATGTCTAATGATGTGGTTGAAGGGAGAGAGTACACAAACAGAAAATAACAGAAAAAACATGTAAATTCATGCTTAACATGCTGTATTACATGCCATGCCAACTTTTATTAGCATTCTGTATTTTCAATAACAATTTTACCAATTTGTCATAATAGAAATGTAAGCCTGACAATTTTGCAGGATGATATTTCATTAACATTTGTGTTAATTCGTTGACAAAAGAGGCAGCATTTTTTTCACACAATGCTGTTGTCTGTCTAAACACGGCCTACAGGCCTCTGAATGTAAGGTAGCACTTGAAGGATATGGGTACATGATAGATGAAGTTGATGCACTTCTTGTATCCACATGATTGAATGCACTTTTTGTAAGTCCCTTTGGATAAACGCGTCAGATAAATAAATGTATTGTAATGTAAAGTAAATGTATGCTTGAGTTGAACTGTTTTTCAACTCAAGCATACAGCTTCAACCTAACAAAACAGACACTCCAACAATCACTCACACTACGCACAGTAATTGGCCAGGTATGCAGGCATGCAGGATTTGAACGTCATCCTCAAGCTATTTGTTTTTTTCATTCTTCTCACATCTACTTGTTCCTTTGAATGCGTACAACTACGTGCAACACCATGCCTTTGAGGACAGTCTCTCTGAAAAGTATGCCGTTGCAACGTGCCCTCATAGGTAAGTATGATATCTAACGAAAAGTTATTCCTACATTTTTGTGAGTTCTCCTATGAATATCCATCAACACGTGTCAATTGAGTTAGTTATTTACCACAGACTTTTCAAAATAAATGTCCATCTTCACAGGAAACAACTTGGTTAGGTTTAAGAAACAAAAACAATCGGTTAGGTTTAGGAAAAAATATGTGATCTGGGTTCAAATAACTACAAAAGTTGCATTACTTAAGTACGAAAATACGTGATAGATAAACAAATGTTAAACTCTGGCTTCACCGGACACAAGCTGCAGTCTCCTGGGTGAAAGTCATGGTGTTTTTGGACCCACCCATCTAACCTGACTAACCTGACTATGTCGATGTTGTCGCCATTTCCACTTCCTGGTTCATGATTACATTACATTACTTTTCATAGATATAGCTATGAACAGTGTATAAGAACAACCTGGCCTTTATCTATATTTGAATGATTCATGTCTTACATTAGTTGTCAGACGATAAATCGCACAAACGTTTTGGGCATAGGCCTACTAGACGTCAGCAGAAAAGACGGTGTTAGCCTCAGTGGTGAAATGGCCGAGTAGCAACCTGGCTTGCATGTGTTTTTCAATACGAGTTAGCAACAACACTGAAACAAGGTTGGAGCATGGCTGCCACTGAGTACAATTCAGTATGTCTATCTCTCTGTCAAACTATACTCTGTGTCGAACTGTATCAAAATAAAATCAGTTCCATTTAAGTGAAACGAGTAGCACAAAGTCTCATATATACACACTGGGGACTGGTGGAGGTACAGCTATCACACGAGAGATGCTATACGTTTCTATTTATGTTCAGGAGTCGTAAATTGTCTTTCAAGTTTTCCATATAATTCCAGTAAATTTAGTTTTGACCACCCTGACCACTTCTGATTTCAAAGCGCCCAAATAACAGTGTCTCAAACTGTTTATACTGACCTCATTGTTCAATTTGTAAAGATCCCCCCTCATCTGTGGCTTGGCCCAGTGGTGCCTCTGGCATGCTTTTACATACTCTGTGATCTAGCTCATTGCACCACTTCACTGTGAATAGAGAGAGTTAAAGTCAAACCCCGGGGTAACAGAGGAGAGCATTATGGATGAGCAGCCTGTGAAAAAGGCCCATTGAAAAAAGGCCTTTGACAGTTTAATTGGTCGAATTAGTCACGATATTCAAATCGTCTCTGTTGACCAGCCAATGACTGAAGTGTGTACTACTGTAGGCTGGGCCAACCACAGAACTCTGTCCAGATTGCAAACGAGACACATTAGGCTCTCCCTTCCTGCCAGCAAACCCAAGTCCAGTGGCACAGCACTTTTGCCAGTGCGGCTTCTTGAAAAAGGTTCATTGCTACTTTCTGGCTACATGGAAAACATTTAGAACTCCTTTATAATATCTGTCAGCTCCCCCAGTCTCCAACATAAACAGGTGTTCCACCCAAGGCAGTGTATTTACTTATGTCAGGGCTGTGCTTACATATACAGACACTCAACACACTTTTAGCATTCTCCTCAATGCTACAGTCGAGCGGCTCTTGGCATCAGTGTCTGCGGCCGGCTACACTGTTTCAAGGAGACAAATTAAAGCCATATAATTTGCCTGCTGAAAGACTCGCTCTGTATCGCAGGTGCGAGGGCCCAAAGCAGGCGTTAACTCCCTCCAGCCCCCCCAAACACACACACGCACACACATACGGTGCATGCTCACATTAACAAGTATGTAAGACAGCTACAAAAAATATCTTGAGCAGTCACTTACGTCCCCATAGCATGGTTAACGTGGTTGTAAAACATGCTGGCCTGCACATGGCTCCAGCTTGTAATAACAGGTGGTGACAGTAATATGAGTTTTTGTGTGTGTGTGTGTGTGTGTGTGTGTGTGTGTGTGCGTGCGTGTGTGTGTGTGTGTGTGTGTGTGTGTGTGTGTGGTGTGTGTGTAGATGATGTGTGTGATTGTGAAAAAATGTATATACACGCGTCGCTGCAAAAAAAAGACTTGGATTGTAGAGGATTAGTCAATTTCTAAAGAACTAGTTGCTTTTTGTTTTAGGGTAAATCATTTTCAACATCATGTCTGTACTTTAAACCTGTAAAGACAGGATTTGTGGTGCAGCAGAAACAAGCTATAAACACAACACTGACATACAAGTAGATATGACAAACATAGTGGCAAACTATTTACACTATCTGCCGTTTGATTGGCAGGTAGTGTATTGTGGGTTTATCAGAATTTTGGAAAATGTCAATCGGCTGCAGCATGTGCGGCATCCTGAAGCCAAGTTTGGCTCACATGTACCTGTGCAGAGATCTATACCAAAACCTGTGCCCACCGATTATATATAGCCACCCACACCGAAATATAGACACTGCACATAACTATTTGGAGAATGGATGAGCTGTTATTTGTTAAGAAATAGTTCCATCACGTAACAATTGTCAACAGACTCAACAGACTACAGCTCATTAAGAGGACTGGATAGTGTGTTTCTAGACGCCGCCCATTCTTTCCAATGAAAGCTGCTCACCAGCCGAGTCAGGAGACTTCCTGTTGCCTAACCACACACATTAAAGACACTACAAAAATGTACTAATATGGCTCTTATTTTTTATAGGGTCTAATAAATGAATTTTTCACTTCAGAGTTTTTGTGATGAAAATGAATTCATTCCTTTTGGCACGATTGTGTGTGGGGGGGGGAAGAAAAAGTATTTTTGGAGTTTTGGGCACCACGTGACCTGCAATTCCAATTGTGGGATCTATACCAAAATCGTAGCCCAGAGCTGTTCCTTGGGGCTTGCTCCAACTCCACACTAAATGCATAAACATTGACCTTCTCATCTCACTCTCAGAAAAAAAAGCAAAAGAGCATATTCTTCGAAATGTTGAACTATTCCTTTAAATGAAAGGTGGGGGGGGGGGGGGGAGTGGATCCAGCAGGGAGGGAAGAGGAGAGGATGAGAAAGAGAAGAAGGGGAGGAAAGGCGATAGAGCACTGAAATGCCTATAAAGTAATAATCCTTATGAGACACAAAGGCGTGCACTCCCTGGTGCTGTATGTGTGATAGTGTGGCTTGGCCTTCAGCCACTTCCAACAGTTAAAGAAAGCACTTGAGAAGAGAACCGAGGCTGTCCCTTCCACTTACCTCCCCCCAACCTCTCTCTCTGACTCTCTATATAAATGCTTGGCAGTTTTACGCATGGCTGGGAGCAATTTCCCACAATGTGTAAATTAGTCAATCTCCCAAGTCAGTAAAGTGGCCTTTGATGGGGAGGACATTAATGAAGTGTACCATTAGGCCTCACATTTGTATTCTTAGGGGCTCTCCAAGCTTTTGATGTCGCCGGGCCCCATGGCTGATTATCCACATGCCAGCGCTGCATGCCTCTGTTACTTAGACGAGAGGGAGGGAGGGGCAGAGGGAGAAAGCAAAGATGCTGAACGTTTAATGTTCTCTCTCTTCTTTCGCTGCCCTGCTGGTCTGTCCACCCTGTCCTGCTGGCCATTGGAAATTGGCAAGAGAAAGAAAGAGAACGAGGGAAGGAGAGAAAGAGGGTGAGTGGTCCAAAAAGTGCAGTCTAGGAGCTGGACTTCTCTCAGGCACTTCAAAGCGCTGTCTGGACTAAATTGCTGTGGACCGCTTCATTCAGAGTGGAAGGGCTTTCCCTTCGCGGATGACAGTTGCATGGTGACAAAGTTCAGTTGGCACTGGTAGGAGTGGAGAGGGAGGGGGGCCCAGATCAAAGCAGGACCATTGTAATGGTTTTGTTCCATGGAAAATCGCTTTTTGTCCCTGGCCTTTTCAAGCCAACTCCTGGCTCCAGTCAGAGTAAATGGGATTTTTAACTCCCTTGTGTGGGTGGAAGGGCGAGGGGAGGTGGACGAGCAGAGAGGGAGGGGAGATTCTTAGCCTCAGGGTAAGGAACTCAAGACCCTCCCCACCGCCCCTCCTGCTCCTCCTTTAACCCCCCGGCCCCTCTCTCCGCCTGCTGACAATGCAAGGCCAACTTTGTTGATGTTATTGGCCCTTTCATCTGAACTCGCCATCATAATCTTCACAGAAAAAGTTTAGAAGAGCAATTGTACAATTACGTTAATTGTAATTGCCAGAATGGGACGCGCGAATGACTTATGTCCTTAAAATGTGCTCTCATCTGCACTTGTTCACTCACACACAAAAAAGTTCTATCTGTCTTTTCCTTCTTGTCTCTATCAGTGACAGCCTCACACATTGTAACTCTTGTTGTTGTGTACTGGGAGATAAAGCAGAACCCAAACAGGTTGATTTCCATTTATAAACAAATAGAAATTCAACATCTATCTCTGAGCCCTAATCTCCTCCTCCTCCTCACATGCTTCCTTTTCTCTCATCAGCACTTTTTTGAAACTGCATATGTGAAGTCTCAGTCGTCAGCTTGCTTTGAGTCAGTACAAGGTAAAACATCAAAACATCAAGTTTTATAGTGCTATAGTGATCAAAAATACTTGCTTTCCTATTGAATGGATTGTTATGAAATTTGGTGCAGATATTCATGGTTCCTAGAGGATGAATCCTAATGGGTTAATTATCCACTGACCTTTTCTCTAACACCTCCAGAATTTGTGTATTTCTTCTCAACTACTACTGAATCAGTTGACATGACATTTGGTACAGACATTTATGTCCCCCGGCGAAATTGTAATCTCTCTTCTTCATCTCTTCATCTAGCGCCACCATCAGGTCGTAATTTTGCCCTCATGCGGTCTTTGTATTCATTCAAAGACAAATGATATGTGTGTGGCTAACGACGGATCTTCTCTCTCATCAAAACAAGCATCCACTTTGTCATATTCTTCTTCTTCTTGGAAAACCAGCTAAAGGTGCATATGCCACCAACTGGACTGGAGTGTTGAACAAAATTGTGTACGAACAGTTGGTGCGTTTGCTACACGTGCAGTCGGCTTAGCCACACATTTTGAGCTGCCTGCGGACGTCCTTATAGGGTCCACGCGGACCCTCGTGAACCCGGACGAATGACGACAATTACGTCACACAGACCAAAGCAGAACCACGCAGACACACAAACACAGGAATAGACCTTAAACATAGTAGCGTGCTGATGTTAGCATTTAACTCATAGTGTGTGTGTGTGTGTGTGTGTGTGTGTGTGTGTGTGTACAGCCTCACAAAAACTCTAGCATGGCTGTAGACTCTTAGCCTTGTTTCATCTACAAGTGGTCATTGACCTCTGAAAAGACATGACAGTTCTACACAAAACGCTGGTCCACATTATTTCAACATGCTCAGTATATTATACTGATAGTATCATTATTTTATACATATAAAACTTTATCACAACCTCTTCCCTCTAATTTGCTTGGCTATTCCTTCGTCTTCGTGCTCACTAAATTAAAATAATCGGCAGTTTTTCTTCATATTTCATTACAGTACATTATTGACAGTACATTTGTGACTGATCCTAAACTGAGAACCAAAAACGGTGTGTGTGCCCGTCTGTATGCCTCCACACACACAAGGTATGAGGATATTTTAGTAGCCAAGTGCGTCAGACAGAGCTTGAGCTCGGTCTGTGTGATTGACTGTATGAGCTGCTGGCCAAATGTCTCCGTTTTTTCCCTTGAGCTGGGGGAGAAAAGTGTTATTTCTTCAAAAGCCCCATTTGAGAAACCCCGCAAGCCTGTAATTGCTAGGGAAAAGGTCGGACAACCTGCCAAGCCAAACACTTGAGAGGGAATTTGAAATATTGTAAACAGTAGAGTAACCCACTCACTGTCGAGACCGAGACCAGAGGGGAGGAAGAGGAGACGTGGGGGTGTTGGAGGGATGGAAGGTGGTTGCAGATGAAACATAGTGTGTGAAAGAGAAATACTGTTTTTTTGCAGATTTATACGCATCGATGATGACAACAGCTCACCCCTTCCTTTGAAGCACCACCAGGAGAGGTACTTCTATTAAATGAAAAAAAGAGTTATTCTTCAGCAAACTCAAAATGCAGATGTTTGAGGATCACACCTTTTGCAAAACCCACCACAACTTCAAAAACCCTTTCCCCACATAGGAGTTGTCAATAATAGCGAAGTCTCCCCCCCCTCTCCCCACTTTTTGAACAGTGAATGTAGTTTATGATCACCACTAACCTCTTTTATGCGTTGACACAATATTTTTCTTGTGCTGTCAAATGAAAGCGGGGGATTATTATTCTAGCGCGACCCCATTTTCCCATCTTAATGACCCGAGCCATGCTCTCCCGGAGTAGGAACCATTAAAACCCAGTTTGGGTTCAGTGCAACTCTGCAGTTCTGTTGGCTTATTTTCCCCTCCTCATTGCTTTCCTCACTCGCTTTTCTTTTTTTCACCTTCCCCTTTTAAAAGCCAAAATCCCCCGACACCAATTAGAAGGCAAAAACGGAAATCTTCGACCAAACATGACATTTACAGGCTAGCACTCAAGACTTTTAACAGCCCCCCCCCCCCCCCCCCCCCCCCCCCCCTCGCTCCCAGGCACATATTATGCAGGAGCTTACGTGCAACACACATACATTGAGTTTGTTGTAATCAAAACCGAATCGCTGCATTTTTATGCAGTTATATCCTCATGTTCAGAACCGTTTATTGCCAAGGAAGTTTGCACCTACAAGGAATTTGTCATGGCCACATTTGTTCAGCCACATTGTTTGATGTTTACAGAGAGGTGGTGACTTACAAGAAAGTTTTGCAGGGTTTTGAACCGGCATGAACCCCAAAGTAACACCTCTTATTTAATTTCTCTACCTTTTAATTCATTCTCATGTCACACTGCCACCCTCAGCGTCAATCTGTGTCAGTCTGCACAAAATTACATCTACATGTGTCTGTATGCCTGTGCTTTAACCAGAGTGGACCACAGCATTAAATAAGATGGAAACACATCATTAACTCAGACCCCCCTCTTTCCTCTCGCTATTCTCCTCCCCAACCCAGGACTACAGAGCGTACACAAAAACAGTTGGGTAATTACTGATAATTAAATCAATTACAGGCGGTCTCTGCCTTGCCAGCTCTGGATGGCGGCAGCCGCGTCAGGGCGCTCCAAATATTTGAACAGCACAATCCAAATATTCTCTGAGAACTGTTTTCGCTTCGGTGCAAATCATCCGCCAGCCTCGCTCTGACGACAACAAGTCAGCGTGGCCATGTGGGCAGTGCCAGCAGGCGGCAAGGCCCTGATGAGCTTCAGCATTAATGACGAGGTGATTT
This sequence comes from Anarhichas minor, assembly GCF_050575085.1. Taxonomy (NCBI): domain Eukaryota; kingdom Metazoa; phylum Chordata; class Actinopteri; order Perciformes; family Anarhichadidae; genus Anarhichas; species Anarhichas minor. The sequence goes on along the minus strand of NW_027466467.1, from coordinate 9,398,340 downwards.
CCTTTTCCTTCCTGCGGAAGAGGCTCTGCAATTTCATCCCAATCGTAGTTTGCTTTAAAGGGTTTTTGGACGGCTGAAAAAAAAAATTAGCTGGGGCAATTAAATTGTTTTTAATCTTTTTTTCCCCCAGATTACTATCTGGTGCTCCTGCGGTCATGGTTGACAGAAAAGAGATAAAATGGACCATTTACTGCCTCCTTTGGGGGTGGGCTCAGGCAGGGAGAGCGAGACGCTGCAGGCCCGGGGAACAGGATGCTCTGCTTCTTCTTTTCACTGCTTGTGAGGGTCAAATGTAACTTTTCACTTCAATGAAGTACTGAACATTTTCTCTGGAAAAAAAAGAAGAAACAAGTCGATTAAATCACAAACTGTCTCAGTTATAGCTGGAAAGACTGCACAACCTTTCTTTGGTGTTGTCTTTGATTGCTATTTACAATAAATAAGCCGATTCATGGGCAAAAAGACTCACTGATTTATGTTTCAACATGAGCTGCAACAAGTCAAATTATTTTCTGTGGACTGCGGTGCCAGTGTAAGCAGCACTTTACTCTCCCACCAGGTTTTGGGTGGCATTATTAGCTGTGTCTGATGTGGAGCAGTGGAGTACTAGGGAGGGGAGGGGGGGGGGAGTTTATCAGATGCAGATTTGTGGGTAAAGGCAACCACAGTGGGGAGTGGCCACCAATGTCTCTGTGTGGTTTTGATAAAGATAGAGATTTATGCTCTTCCAGCGTTTATGGGTCTGGCCCATTGTGGCGATGCCTACTCAGACCTGCCGCCACCTCTTTCTCGACAAGCTGGGAGGGAGGCGGATATTGTTAACGGCTCCCTTTCCTCGTACCCCACCTCCTCCACTCTATTACCCCCATCATGCCAACAAGGCCAAACAGTGATCGACTGGTGGCTCAGTGACTTGTCATGTGCATACAATGACCTCGCTGATAGAGGATTTACCATGAAGAGGTAAAGATGTGACAGCTGCAGAGAGGATTTCCCCAGGGTGTCTCTGTCTCAGGCCGCTGTCTGTTCTAAGGTTATCAGATCAAACACAGACATTATTATCAGGGTTAATCATGAAGGCCTCATTCACATTCATAAGGACACAGTGTTGAAGGAGAAAATCAAACCTCAGACCTTGCACACCTCTTCTTCTGTGGATGAAGGGAATGAAAAAAGGAATAATGCAATTTTCCAATGACACAATTCCATTGTAATACATGTGCATTCTTAGACATAATTTCCCAAATTATTGGAAATTTTGATTCAATTATTTGGAATTGCATTCTGCGGGTCAGCATAGGGACAGCCATTATTTAAATACAAAAAGATGTCAGTGGTTAAATCAGAATGAAGCATTTGTATTCAACGGAAGCTCCTTGCAGACTGACATTTGTTGCAGATAGTCCACAGAGGCTTCAGTCGGAAGAGCTAGGGCGCATGGGGCAGGGGGGGGGGGGGGGAGCAGTGCGCTGCTGCGCTTGTCCCCCCTGGCTTATTGAATTACCTAAATGAGCAGAGGAGACCAGGCTGGGGCTCTTAGTTGTTTGAAGTTTACAAATCATCGTGACTGCTCTGGGGCTTGGACGGGGGGGGGGGGGGGGGGAGACGGGACGTCGCAAGGGAGGGAGCGGGTGGGGGGTGTCTTTTGATGCCTTAAATAAAAACATCAGGGAAACAAACAAACAAGGGAGAGAAAGGGGATAAAGATGGAGACGGTGAAGAAATGGTAAGGAAACACCATGTTACCCATGGCAACCTGGGAAAATGGTGATGGTTGAGAAACCACTTCCTGTGTATGATGGGAAAAGTTCAATGTTGGTTTCTCAACAGACTGAAGACAAACTGTGTGTGTATGTGTATGTGTGTGTGTGTGCGCGCGCAATAATTTGTCTTAAAGGAGTCTTTCGCCATTTCGGGAAATATGCTTATTTCCGTTCTTGCTATAAGTTATGACAAGCTTGATACTAGTCAAGTGTGTAGCTCCTCAGGGTGAAGCTACATCCAGCAGCTGGTTAGCTTAGCTTAGCATAAAGACCGGAAACCAAGGGAAACAGCTAGCCTGGCAAAGTCCCAATGGAAAGCTTTGTATATACTCGCGCTTGGAACCGTAGCGCGAGCTTCTGCGCGCCAGCTTCGAGCATTGTATAACGGCGTTTTTTTCTGTCGCATGCGCTTTGCGCGGGCTTCACTATGGTGAGTGTAAACTACACCTAACAAGATCTGCTTAACACCACTTCCAAAGCTCCCTGATTAACATGTTGTAGCTTCTTTGATGGAAAACATTTAAAAAGAAAATAAAGCCGCCCATTGTGGTTTCACGGTGGGTTATATGCCGGAGTATTTGCTGGGTGCAGTGCCTTTCTGGGGTAATTGCTGATTGCCTGGCAACTTCACAGTGATGACACCAACAATGCTGATTTTGTTATCTTTAAAAAGAGCCGGATTTTCCCGCTTCCAGCCTTTATGCTACGCCAAGCATAGCTGGCGATGATAACGTCATATTTAAAGAACATACATGAGAGTGGTATCAGTCTTCTCATCTCAATCTCTGCAAGACTGCCAATTAACATATTACCCAAATTGTCAAACTATTCCTGTAATTCATATAGGACTTTGGGTTTGTTTTTTTCTCCCTGTACATTTGCAACTTCGCTGTAATAACTGGTGAGAAACTGCTTTGCTCTGAGCATCAGCAGACTAGAGACCTTTGCTCTGAAAGGTATTTTCGAACATTTGGTGTATTTGTGAAGAAACAGATGGGAAAGAAATTCTGTGCTTTGTTGCATTCCCACGTGGATCCAGTTTTCGAAATTATATTGAGAAAACATGCATGAAGCCATTTGTTCTTCCTTTTACAGATTCAGCATTTTCAAATGAAATTTGACTTTCAAGTGTATACTATGATTCTTCTGTAAAGACCAATCAATAATTGATTGTGTCTGGATATGATGGAGAAAAGACAGCATGTTGTTAGTACAATCAGGGGCCTTTTCCAAGCCATTAAGTGGAACTAATTAATTATGGCATGGAAATGCGTTAAAATGTCTCTCTCCCACTGAAGACAACATCCATTTTCAGAATGGAAAAGCCTGAAATGTAATTAGTTACATAACCATGGCAAAATATGGTTGACTTGATTCAAACCATATTGTTCCCATTGCATGACCCATTTCCATTCCTCAAAGCACCCGTAACACAGTATTTTGCTTTCAAAAGATATTTACCGTTCTCTCTCGCCGTCCCTTTCTCAGTTGATTTTTCTAATTCATTTAAAATGCACGTACACATGCTCGTGACTGAAAATATTACAATGGGGAACGAGTGATTTCAGCATACAGATTACCAGGAACTCAATCAACAACTGTCTGGGGGACGGTAGGAATCCATTTCAACTTCTTAACCCGTTGGCTCTGAGTCTTTGTAACCACGCGACTCCGCTCTAATTGGACGACACAATGTCTGGGAGTTCTGAGGCTGGACAGAACTCACGGCAAATTACCGCTCACTTCCTGCTCACTCTGAGCGGGCACTGGAGCCGTCAAGGGAGCTGTTGGACTTTGAAAAGTGTTTGCTTAGCTTGGCATCTGCGGTAGCCGTGACCCTGTTGTAATGAAGAATAATTTACCATTCTGGAAAGTTCATTTTTGTGCATGCCTTATTTACAACAGCAACAGCCCAACTGTGCCTGGAACAGATTCAGTAAAGTCAGTAGGTAAATTGAAATGACACTTTGTACTGAAAATGATCTTCAAGAGAAAAGAACTGTTTATAATGTTAAATGTTCTTCTCTTTACATTAAGTATATATTTTATAATTGTGCAGTTCTGTAAGTGCATGTAGAAAAAAAGATTCAAATAAACATAGAGGTAAAAAACAATTAAATAGATATATTGTAGGTCTAGTTAAAACATTAGTAACCTGGCCAGATGGTTTGTTATACAGAACTATCTGAGGGGCCGTCATTGGAAACCGTTTGGAAAAGGGCTAGCACTTTCAAAAAATACTTGGCAGGTGATTGGATGAACCACCCGTCAATCTAAGAGCGACAACATCTTCTCCACCGAGAAAAGCAGTCAGGGCCGTTGCTCTTCTTTCAATGAAAGAACAAACAAAGACAAATACTGTACTAATATACAGTTCTGATATAACTGAGCATCTACATCAACCACCATTGTGTCTTCTCACCTCACTCTCTATGTCAAACTTTTCATTTAATGCTAAAGGAAGCATGATTGGGCTTTTAAATTTGGGGTGAAACAGCAAAACAAATGAATCAATAAAATAGAATGAAAGATAGAATAAAAGAGACTATGCGCATGTGTACTGTATATACGTTTTATATGAGTGTGTGTGTGTGTAGTGAGCATGACTGTGCATGATGATGATTGATGTAGCTGCAAAAGTGCGAATGAGGCCTTCAAAATGATATTTTCCTCCATTAAGGTATTTGAGGTGAGGTGTATAAGGTATACGTCTTTTATTGTGAAATTATACATAAATTGATGTATCTCTCAGTCTTGTTCTTGTGCCCGTGTCACCATGTAGGCTCCAACAAGCTCGGTGTCTCCGTGCTGCTGCCTGGTGAAAGCAGCGTCCAGTGGAAGAGGATTGGTAGTGACATCTGACAGTTTGATAAAGTGGATTTGGTTTCTTAGGGGCAATTCCAGGCTACTCTCCCCGGGCGCCAGGCCTTCTCTGGTTAGTATATGACTTACATGTGTAGGCTGCTGAGAGGGAGGACTGATGTGTGTTCGTGTGTGTATGAGAAAGAGAGTGTCAGTATGTACAGTATACAATAAGCAGGTAGTGTGTGTGTGTGTGTGTGTGTGTGTGTGTGTGTGTGTGTGTGTGTGTGTGTGTGTGTGTGTGTGTGTGTGGTTTGGTGCAAGGAGCAGAGGGGAAGCGGTTAGTTCAAATGGAAAACAGCAGTCCCTCCACCATTTACATTAATGCAAGCCTTTCATCACCAGCTCCCCTAAAGCATGGCCTCTCTCCTTCTAATTTACTTTAAACACACACATTAGTCTCATCAATAAACACTAATGGCTCTTTATGAAACAGAGGTCTATTTCCCATTTTTCAAATGAAAGCCCCTTGTCCCTGCAGAGCCTCCGAGTCCGATCTAATCCATCTTTGAGATGGCTGATCCGTCCTTCCGTAACATCCTCCGCCACCGCCGCAAAGTGAAGACAATAAACAGCATGCAGGCATGTCCAAATACCAGGCCAGTGCTCGCTAACATGTAGCCTTTCACTACACATATAGACAGTAATGGCTTTCTTTAAATTTCCTCTTAAGACTAGCTCCTCTTGTCAATTTATATGAATGTAAAAAGGTGGCCATTTCTAAGGAACTAGAGAGTTAAAGGACCCATTCCATATCTCCCATTGTAACAATCTTCGGGTAATAATATAATACATAAGCAAAAGCCAAAGTTACTGTCATGAAGCAGCTTTTTAGGTTTTTGTGAATTCATTTGACTAACTGGATAAAAGGGCTTTTGTAACAGAGCCAGTAGAGCTCAACAGATACTTGGAAGATGAAAGCACTTGTGAAAATTCAACAGAGCAATATTTAGGAGAGAAATCTGTAGTCTGCGAGCAGAAAGAAGGGACAGTACTACCATTAAAATAACAGCTCATAGAGCAACTGATTTAAATTGCAAAACATCATCAGGAATGTCTTTTTTTGCCATATTTTGTTCTTTATGTGGCTTCAAAACTGAATGATTATCCAAGCATCTGTCCCGAGCAACTGATTTTTGAACATGTTGTGGGTTCCGAGGTTTGCTTTAGGATTGGACCACATGAAAGCCGAGGTGAAGGTCAATAGCACAGGACTACTGTGGCTGTGAAAACATCATGGGTGTTTTCTCACCAGGGTTCACACGAACAAGCATGGGCTCAAGGACAGACCCCTCATTCTGCAGTGCCACCATCTTAAGGAGAGTTCGGCCAAAAGTATAAATAGGATTTTTCATCAGCAGGCAATTTCATGAGCACCTTCACACAGTGTGTCCATGCTGAAGAGGATCTGATCTTAACATATCTTATCAGTCATTGCATCTTTAGCCCAATATTTTTGGTTCTTTACCTGTTCATCAAATATCAGAATCAGCTTTATTGGCCAAGTAGCGTGCATGTAGAAGGAATTTGATTCTCTCACACATGAATAATATAACAGCTAGGAACAAGGACAACAAAGCTGGACAGATAAAGGTAAAACAAAAAGAGACAGGAAGACACACGTGAAAAAAATGGTTGTTAATATAAATGAATAAGTATTATTTATTTTAAAAAGCAAAAGTCCTGCATTTCAAGTTTTACTTTAGTAAAAATACAAAACTATTTATTTTAAATACTTATCCAACAAGAAATTAGGAATTGCAGTGAAATGCACAGAGCAAACATCTTAGGCAGGTTTTTAAATAAAGAATATATGTTATAATGAATTTCTTTCATCTTGTGTCATCTTAAATTATATCTGTTTTACTTTCTCATCGATCTCTCTCAATCTTACCTCTCTCTCTCTGTCTCTGTGCTGTTGGAGGGCCTTTTCAAGAGGAAAAGGATCCAGTCGGGCCTTACCTCACCCGTGGCATTGGAGAGGGAATTATAGGGCTTAGTTCTCTCAACTTGACCCCGCTCCTAATTACTTGTTGGATAAGTATTTTGGCTCCTAGCGGAGTGTTGTCCTAACCTCCACTTGCCTGCTTTGTGTCCAAACATGGAGAAAGGAAAACACGTTCCAGTGTACCAGGAGGCTTAGACTCAACGCTGCGTTCTCACAGAGCCAAACGCCCCACCGCAGGCTCCGAGGGACACACACAGGTTAGACTGAGCACCTCATCTTACCTTTGTTTCTTCTACTCTGGGGATATAAGAGGATAGTGATGAACTCATGAATGTTTTTAAAATGTCCAGTTTTTCGCAGTTTCAAATTCAACACTATGTCCCTCTTTGAAGCAAAAGAAAGAAGCACAAACATGTACAGTGCAAGCTGGAGGCAGCTGGCTGGCCTGTCTGCACTATTCTGAACCACTATTCCCTTTTGAATAATCAGTGAGAGGCACCAGTAAGTTGCGGCAACCTGTGGCGAATTTGTCTTTGTCAGACCATATTGTCTCTGACATTTCAAAACCTTTCTTGGCAACCTCCCCTGTAATCATGGTCCGTTCAAAGACAATTATCAGTGTAACTACTTAGTGTGTAATATACGCTAATGATGGATAATAACACTGGTAAACAGAGAGAGACGACTCATATTTTACATGTTTCTGACATGACTTTACACTCAGCGTGTTGTGTTTTTGTTCTTTTTATGAGTAATTCATAACATTGACGGTTGACCGAGAGACACTTTTAATGCCTCCTCTCTGCTATGAGTCACACAGCATGTTCTACCTGAATCGGCACACTAACAAGCTGCAATTATGTTGAAATAAAGCTGAGAATGTTTCTCATTTTTACCAGAAGAGAAAGTTAATGTCCAACATCCTCATTGTTTAGTTACTGATCATATCTCCTCAACTCATCCCACCCCCCAATGCTCTACCCCTGGGAAAGAGCTCTCTGCGATCACCATACTTGAAATCAAAACTCAAAACAGGGATTATCAGGCTCAGAGATTAGCTTTTAAATGAGAGCTCCCCAAACATCTTAAGGTATGTCGTCAATTCTGTGTAAAGAAAGATAAGGAACTTCGGTGGAAAAAGACAATCCTCCAGAGACGGAATAAGTTAAAGGTGGGGAGTTTATTTCATTATTGTCTAATAGCTTCCATAGCCATCACCCTTTACCCCCAATAAAGTCTCATTGGCCTGAGGATTGAGTCTGGATTACTTGGTAGCTCTACTAATAATGTCAAACACATGAAGAGACCTGACCCCGAAGCTCACCCATCACCACAGCGAGCAGAAGGTTAACCTTTCACCGGAGTGTTAAGTGTAACACACTGTGCTTACGGGAATATAAATAGCATCAGGATATAAAAAGTGTTATGCATCAACAATATGTTGTGCTCAGCATGTGAAACATATATTTATGACATGTTATATCATAGTGTAATTGGCATTTGTGGCTTTGAGAGGAGCTGTGCTATAACAAAGACGAGATAAAAAGAAAGAACAGCCTCTGCCTTTTCTTTTGTGTGTGTGTGTGTGTGTGTGTGTGTGTGTGTGTGTGTGTGTGTGTGTGTGTGTGTGTGCGTGCATACCTCAGTTTGTAGGCTGCAGCACTGTATGTTCCCCCCTGGGGCTGCACTGAGAGGCTGGTGCCAGAGAGTCTCACCTAGTCAGGTTAGCCTGGGAACATACTCATACTGCCTTACAGGCATTTTTTCCACTCACACATAAACACACACTGCTTGCACCGTCACGTGTCTGCATGCACACTGTGCTACCCACATCATAAGCTAATGAGCCATTATATTGTCATTAGTGTTTTATTTGCACCACCCTGTCTTTCAACAATCTGTCACACTGTTTGCATGGCGATGACTCAGACGCCTAACAGTTGTTTCGGATTTGAGCAAGTGTGCACACACTCGTGATTTCGTGCAGGTCTGCATGCTGCACGTGTATTGTTATGTATGTGTGTCCTTTTTTTCCCCGTCCACGTTCTTGACATCAAATCAATTTTCCATTTGTCAAAAACTGACAAAATCTGAATCCATCTTGTTGTTCTCAGTGAATCCAGCTCATGATGATGTTCTTGGCCTCAGGAATCATTCATGATTGAAGTAGACTTGAAATGTGTTTGGTCAACGTCTACTGTATAAAAGCATGTGTTTATGTACATAGCACGTCATTATCTTTGCATCTTAGGTTTCCCAACGTTTCTCATGTTTATACACCTAAATAAGACAATACGATGGCAGGACCACCCAAACAGAGCAATCGCACATGTCAAATAAGAAAAGGGATGCTCATTATGTGGCAGACAGTTTGCCGCTCTATCTTTGCATGGTCTCAGTTTGCATTTGATGCCTGAGAACATCAGTGGGAAACTAAGAACAAAATGAATGACTGTCGATACAGTAAACGTTTGATGAGGAATGTTTGGCAATAACATCAGGCATCATATTTGTCTCATAGGTTGAGTAAAGTGATTTGTATTCTCACACGAGTTCACAATGAATTGAACATCTGTCAACATCATTACTCTACAAATGAAACCACAACTTGGAGCAGAGTGATTGCTGTTGCACCTAGAGGGGATGGAGCAGAGAGCCAGGCTCACGTTGAGCAGACGGGCTCTCCCCAGTGTTCGCTCTGAGGAATGCACGGTGTTGACAACAGCTCTGAGTATCAGCTTTATTCCTCCCACGTGTTAAAACACACATCCACATGCTGCCATGGATTCATCAGTGTCCATTTTTGTTGAAGTAGATTTAATCTCAGTGCCAACCTTATATGCAAGAATACATTTTAAACAGCTCGCTGATATGATGAGAACAGCCACACCAACATGTACAGATGATTTATATGAAGCGTTTAAAGCGCTGGCATGGTGTTAACTTGCAGAAAAAGTTATTCAAGATTCTGAAGTATGCCTCGTAAAAACTAAAGCAAGTATGAGTTCCTCTCTTCTGCTGGGATCCCATTGAACCATTCACTGTGAACTGCGTTTATCACTAAACTGGAATAAATCTATAAAAACGTCTAAGGCCTAAAGATTTTTTTCATGGCTTAACTCAACTCAAATACAAATCTGGTTAATGTTGGTACCGAGAAATTAATGATTATTCAAATTCTAATGTATTTGTTACATTTATTATTTTCACCATCACAGAGCTGAGATGAAACCGTGTACACATGGTACGTGGTACATGTGACTCATCATGTTGAGGTGTCAGCGAGTGACTCAGCATTGATTAAGCAACAAGGTAATAATACTTGTTTCGTGCCAACAGGCCACTTTCTCTTCCCATGATGCTTTTCCCCCCTCTAAACCTTTGTCCTGCCCTCTCTCAGATGTTCCCTTCGGTTACAATCCACATAAGATATTTCTCAGTGTTTCTTTAGTGACAATACTAAAGCAGTAATCATGAGACCAACACACTATTCTCATCATTAAAGTGCAGCTGTGAGGGATGTGGCTGTTTTAGAATTGGAGTTTAGCCTTTAATTACCTTTGAGTGATTGTTGTCCTTGAAGAAAGCCAATGATGCTGTTCAGGAAGACATAATTAAATAGCAATTCTAATTACAAAAAGCAGCGCTTCTAGAAAGGTTCTTGTGTAGAGTCAGCTTGTAACTAATCCCAGAAAGCATTCATGAACATAGTATATAATATTTAGCTCCATTCAAAGTTCGCCCTGCTCTCACAGCCTGCACCCTAGTGAGTCAGAGTTTCAACATCACCTGAAGAAAACTTGGCACTGCTACTCAGCAAGCGATGGAAAATTAAAAGGCCAGTTAGTGCCTTTGGGTGAGAAACAATTACGGGTGTTCATTACAATGGGGTACAAAGGGAATGAAAATACCTAAGTTAAGTGTTTTACCATCAAAATGCCAAGAGTGAAATGAATGTAATTAAGCCCACAAATACCTCCGGCTTTTGTAACAAAGCTGTTTTACTGCCTTTAGCAGCATGCAGGTACTTTGCCTAACACTGAGTGGTCAGTACGAGAGCTTTGGCTGGGAATGACTCTGGAATCATTCAAGCACATCAACATGTCATTTTGTTGCATATATTTGTTTACCAATTATTGCTGATTAAATACTGTGATTTTAAGTCTCTATAAACCGAAGATTTGTACTTATGCAGCTCTTCCATCTAAATCTACCACAGCATCATGTATGAGCATAACTACAAATTACATGATAGTAATGCAGAATAAAATATATTTATGGAATGATATAAGGATTTTATTAAATAAAGTGAACAAATTAGAAGAAATCAAAAATGTTGGAAGATAATAAATAACCTACATTAACCTTTTATAATGGAGATAATAAATAAAGTGCTTAAACAGACTTAATAAAATTGTTCTTAAAAAGTATCAAAATCGATGCTGCAGAACTGGAGACATTGTCTTCTTCCTGCCGCCTATATTAACCACAAAGCAACTTGATCACCCACAGTATACAGTGGGAGATTCGGATGTGTCATGTTATTAACAGCTAATGTAGAAGATCGTTTTTATTCTCAAACGTGTAGTGTTCACACCCAACTGATGCTGAATCACCTGAAATCACTTGAGGCAATTTATCAGAGTTCATGCCACTCCCTCTGGAGCCACAAGCAGCTTTGTACAACTTGTTTTCACAATGCAGGGATGCAACCCAAGTTTCTCTTCTGTCGGTGAATGAACAAGGACCCTATAAAATGTCAGATAAGATGATATTATACAGTATATAAATATGTACAGTGTTCCATTAATTGCCTTTTTAAGCTTTAACACACTCAATATGTATTTTAATAAATGAAGGAAACTTCAGAAATCCAAGAGACCAGATTGTGCGTAATAGAACCAACAATAATGCAAGCTTTTTCAAATGTTCACAAACAGTTGTTGCAGAATAAACATCACATGTTTGCACTGACACATAGTTTGTTATGTCTGCTGGATATCAGAAGGGTTAGAATTTTAAAGAAAGTGCCAGTGCACCATCTACGTCACCCACAGGATATTTGGACACAGTTTGTGTTTGTTTCTGTTTGTGTGTGTGCGGGGGGCGGGAAGGGGCTTTTGTAAAGCTTGGGTGTGCGCTTGTTTGTGAAAATGACTGGGCATTTTGTATTTCCCTGACATATGGAGTATTAATAAGCAGATGTCAGAGTAACAGTGAGTCGAAACCACTTGTGAGTTTAAGAGGAACAACAGAAATCTCTGAGGCTATGAGCCTATTAGACACAGCATGTTTTATTTCATGTGGACCTAATTCTATCAAACCCACACTCAAGCAATGCTCTTATATCTGAGCTCTGCTTTTCCCTCAATTGGAAACATCTTCATGGAGATGCATAAACATATTCAAAAGGCCTATTTTGCTCTACATTTGGGTCCTGCCTGAGATCTGATTTTCCTCTCTTTGATGTTACGTTCATATTCTTCCTCCTTCCCGGCAACATATGTCCCTCGTTACATCACGTCATGCCAACGAACAATCAGTTTGTCAAAACACATCTCCGGGCACCGAGAGAAGGGATGAGAAAGGCTATTGAGGGGAAGAATGGCTGAAAACTGAGGGGACTGTCAGGAGTATTATTAAACCAGTAACAGATAGCTGCTCTTAGCATTGTACGGCCAGCGGCTCCAGGGCCTCGCCCCCAGCACCTTCTCCTTGATGTCAGCACCGGGGCGCTCTGAGATCGGATCGGGGCGGCTCAGTGAGTGACAGCTTCAATAAGGCTAATTACAGTGGGCTGCGGGCCCAGTTATGTTGTCTGGCGACTTCACCCACTGTGGAGCCAGAGCGACTGCGTTAACTATGGTTTTAGACCAAGGTAGGCATCAGTCAGCCACCGCAGTAAACACACACACAGTCAAGCACTCACCTCAGGAACACACACTTTCATTAAGACAAAAGATGACCCATGAAACAACTCGTGACCCGAGTGAGTGTCCTGAGAACAATGACGCCAATGTGCCTTATGATACCAACAGTAGTGAAGTGTAACATTTGCTCAAGTGCGCTTAACTACAAATGTAAGGGAACTTTACTTTACTTGAGTATTTTTGTACTTTTTGCTCCACTGCATTTATTTGACAGCTTTCAGTTATATGAAAGATCACAATCCTACACAAAAATACATATGATGTGTATTGAGCTGTTATAGATGAAACTACCCAACACCATATATATGCAACTGCTACTTACACATTAATGCATCACTAAAAATAATATATTATGTAGTAAAACACTAACCGGGGGCATTTTTATTTTTGACATTTCCACAATGCGGTGCTTTTACTGGATCTTTCTTTTGCTTTGTGAGACTGAACCTCTGCTCTTTTCCTGTGAATATTAAGGATTTATTTTGTAAAAATAAATAAAGTCTTCATGATTTTAAAAGAGATGGTCTTTGTGTCAGGTGAGGTGGCCCACCTCTGCAATATAACACTGTGGGACATTCTGGATACTAGTCTGCAGCATTGAGGGAGAGTCAAACAGCTTCAGCTTGATGTTGAGGAGAGCAGTCATTTTGTCTGATCAGTGTGTGTGCATGTGTGCATTAGACACGCCAAACTAAAGACCAAAGACTATCACAATGTTTATATACAGCATCTAAATGTCTTGGGTTTGCTGTGTTTACAGTGTGTTTACAGCCATGTCCTGTTGCTGTAATCACTGATTTGCTTTGCCTTAGATATAACATTTAATCAGATATGTTGAGACATTTTTAGATTTTGACATTTTTAGGAGACAAGAAAAAACTCTTTGGCTTTCCAAGTCATAGCCAGCAGCTAAACTGCTTTGCTTCCCATTAATTATAAATCAGGTGCAGTCTTGCTTGTTTATATGAAAACTGGAAATTATGCTTAATTAGAATTCTGCTAAATGACAGTCATTAAGGCATATTGTAATTCATTACGGTATTTAATGTAATTATCGGTTGCTCAACACAACAACCACACCAGCATGTTGCTTCATTTATCATTGCAAGGAGTTTTAGTTTCATCAAGAACATGCTGATTTTCTGGTGCCGCGGTCGGACCACCTGAACTAGTCTGACTCTGGAGACAGGATTTCAAAAGTTTTTAAAATGACACTCGGTCAGTCACACACAAGGCTACAAACCTGCCATTCGTGAAAGACATTAATGTCTTGGCTTTTTACGAGACACCTCATCAGTGAAGACGTTAGTCGGCCAAGCAAGCGAGCAGGACAGAGATGTTTGTGAAGTAGGTAGGCCGGTGTGGGAGGCTCATTCCAAACTGGTGCCAGGACTGTTTAGAGGCCTGTTGTGTCTGGAGTCTCTCAGGTCACTTTAATATCAGCCCAAGGCTTTAAATCGGCCCCCGTGTCGCTCCAGCGATTACAGGAGGATCCCCATCGTCCGTCTTCCTCCCTCCCTCCCCTCTGCTGCTCTTCCTCACCCTTTTCCTGCTGTACGTCACTTTGTTGTGTCTACTTAACTGTTGCCTCTCACATTCTTTCACTTTGATTTCTGTTTCTTCCTAAATGTAACCGATGCTGAACACAAATAATATTCTGCACACAATCCTATTTACTATGCCTCCAAACATTGTGTCTTTGTCATTCCAGAGGAGATTTGAGTGAGAACTGTTAACCCCCCGAGTCCATCATCAACCTTTTTCAACCATCTCTCTCTAAACTCAGTGTTTACTCTATCGTTGAACTGCCAGTAAACCAAGTTCCTGTGTGTGTATTTGTGTTTTAGCGTATACAAGTCATCCCCGTGAGCTTGCGTGTATACAATAATGCTTTTAGGGGATTGGGCCCTGCGTTGGGCCTTTTAACTTCAGTCAGCGCTGCATCCTGACATCCTGGTGTGACTGGTTTGAGGGGGTAATTCACTCCACCAGAAACACAGGCTTTTAGAGGTTCCACATGTGCCTTGGCACCAGACAGAAGAGAGGCTGGTACGTTTCATTAATTGTGGTAACATTCCTGTAGCGTTGTCAGGCAGTTTTATTAGTATTAGCCTTGCCCGCAGGCTGTCATTATGCACCATTTAGAAACCAAACCCTTCCCATGGCTGTCAGGTCTCAACCGTTCGAGAATATAGTTAACCACTAACAACATAATCATTCAATTGATAGCGTCAATTTAATATTATTGACTAATTGAAACAATCAGCCTATCTTAAAACAAGTTCCTGAATGTATTAATGAGAAAAACATTTCAGAATAAAGTGAGGGAATTTATGTAAATGTTTCTTATCCCAAATACCTACAAAAAAGTTCCTCTACTTTTCCCATGAAGGAACACATTTTAAATCACCTCACTATCTCAGGGTATTTATTTACAAAAACCAACACGAGTATTAACGCAAATGAATTACCTGCAAATGAGGATTATAAACCAAATGATGTTTACCGAATGTGCTCTTTTACAGAGATGGAGTGACAAAATCTTTTGCAGACGTTCCTTGTCAAACATTCCAGAAGAAATGTCAAATGCTCCTTTAATCCAGGCGACTCACTGGGTGGATTCATTGAAGCAATCATCCTAATAACAGTAAATCCCCAATAATTGACATGTCAAAATTACTTGCCAAAATTGACTTTCTTTTTTCACATGCCTTTCAAACAGGCCGAGATGATCCAGCAGGTTGAAAATGGAAAGCAGATTGATCGTTCCAGACGGCATTAACCCCACCTCTGGTTGAATCTCTTCGGGTCAGGCCCGGCTACTGAAACAGTCGCGCTTCTGACTGGTTTGATCCGAGCCTGTTGACAAGGTCAGCTGTAACTGGCTGAGAGGTTGTCATGACTGACTGCAAAGCGCTCCTGACTCATCTGTGCAATCATTTGTCAGCTTGTAATGCGGTTCAAATGTGAGGGTTGGTTGAAAAGAGGCCAAACAATCATTGAAAATGACATGTTATAGTCTTTTGTTGGCCCACAGAGCATTTTTATAATCCTCAACAAATAGTTTTAAACTTATTGAAAATGTTTCCATTTTTAAGCATTTTATTTATTGTTAAATAAAAGCTTTTTTTTTACTTTGACTGAAAAGAAAATATTTACAGTTTACAGATATTCAATATGCCCTTTTACTTTTTTATTTTCAAATCTCTGGGATTCGTCTTCATACATACATCGTTATAAATGTGACTAGTTAGTGGTGCTTGTTGTGGTCGTCTGGACATGATTTGTTTGCACCAATAAAAGCGGGCCGGAATTGTTTGTTTTTAATGACCATGTTATCCACCATGGAAGCATGAAATTTTATGTCTTTTTTCCACGGAGACCTCCAAAATCACCCCAGGATGAGATAATGAAACTGAATTACACTTTATTAGAAATGTAGTTGTTTTAGCATATGAGTAAATATTTGACTTTGATCAAGTGGTTTTATGTGCTCATTGCATGCGAGCACAACATGATCTGTTTGTCTGTTTGTGCAAGATTTATAGCCACTTAAAAAACAAAAAAAAACTCATGAAATCCAGACATCATTATGACTTGGTCAGAAGACAGCAAACTGCATGTACACATCACGCTGTAAGTGGCTGCTAATTCACATTTTACCACTGTGATTGTGTGTGTGTGTGTTTTTGTGTGTGTGTGTGTGTGTGTGTGTGTGAGCCCAGGCTCCCTGCTCGCCCTGTGGTTTGCTGTCTCTCCGCATTGAGCACAGACTTGAGGAGTGAAGGAGGAGCACTGCTGCCATCCCACTGCAGATCAAATACACACCAGGCGGCGCGAGGACGGCAAACAGTCAAAACAGAACCTGATCTCGGGGGCAATTACCAGTGTTTGCTTAATCTTTGGAACGTGCTGTCGAAAACCAGGGTCAATGGCGCTGCTTGACTCTCCCTTTTTAGCTGGGGCGAGAGTAGGGATTATTACTCATTAGGACTTCACAGTTTGGTGTTTGAAGATGTGGGGGCAGAGGGGGAATGGGTGTGAGTGGAGTGAGGCGTCTTAAGGCATGATTCCCCCCCCCATCAGACACACAGGAGAAAGAAGAGTGGCTTAAGTGGTCCGTGTGTGAAGGACATAAAAGAAAGGGGGTAGAAAAGGACAAAATTATCATCATATTGGTTTAAATGGACAAAAATTACAAATCACATACACGGTTCAGTTTCCAGATTTTCTCAAACTTACTTTTCAGGGCTGACACTGACACTCTTTCAGCCTTTTTCAACGTTAACCCGCTGGCAGTACTTTCCCAACGATTCTGTTACCTGTTTGTTACCTCAGCATCAATTAAAGCTATTTGAAACCTCAGCCACCCACAGGCTCCAGCACCGTACAATTAAAGGTGGCGTGAGACCTGGGTTTGCTTCACACTAATTCCACACCGCATTTAGATGACAGCGTCGAGAGGCCTAGAGGGCTGTGTGAATGGCTTTATTGGATAGCTGAGGATTGATAATTACCTGCAAAAGTAATTGCAACAAATTCCACCCAGCCGTCAGGACATTACAAGTTAGGTATTTAGCTGAAAGCTGTGGTGCTCAGTCTCTGATTGCCTGTAAAGAGGTGTGGATACTGAAAAGTGTCTTTGATTTAATGTTTAAAAGAATGACAAACAATATGTTTTTTGGATGTGACTTGCTGAATTGAATTACTGTAATAAGTATTTTTTTCATAATATCCTTTGCATTTATATCCATTAATCTGTCTATCAGGTTATCACAACAAAATAAAACCTTGATTGAGTTACCAAAAATGCCCACAATAACCCAGAAGCGGTTTGTGCACACAAGCAGGGCCGGACTGGGAAAATAATTTAGGCAAGGACTGTAAGCCCAGGCCAATCTCCACACATTCAAAACAGACCAAATATATATCTATATAAGCAATTAAGTTGGTGAGTGTAAATGTATTAATACCAACAGGAAAAATGACCAAAACCATTGAAAATAAGATACGTAGTAATAGTACGTAGTAATCGGGTGCCAAGCTAGCAAGCGGCTGTTACACTAGCTTCTTACTCATTGTGCTTCTATTCATTTGTCTTTCCGAAGAATTTACACATGGCCACGTGGTTTATTATCCTATTCTAAGATAGATCAGCATCTTAGATGCTAAGAATTGATTTTAACACTGATTCATTTGATTAGCATACCAAAAAAATACAGCTGGCATGAACATTTACCAACATAGCAAAGTCATTGTAACTTGGTTTCTTCTGTATCCGTGATAGCCACCAACTTGCCATATAAAACATCTATCATTTTTAGCCACAACCACTCTTCTTGCCCTTAGACTCGCAGCTTCTGATCGAGTTTAACAAACTTTGGTCAAGGACTTATGGGAAATGGCGTTTCTTGAAGGCCACCAAAAAGTTTCAAAGTTACTATTGTCATGTAGGTATGGAGTAAACCACACGACATACTGGTGAGAATGTTTACAGTTTATCCAGGAATTGATTGTTAGGGATTTATGTTATTAAAATTAGGTTTTTCTTATTTTGGAACAGTATGCGGAAGTGTGGTTTCTGTTTGGCTCAAAGCAAACTTCTTCTATACCTGAGGAACTGATTTCAGGAAATGTGTAACCTTCTTTTTAGTTTGTTTTCACTGTTCCTCCTTCCTGCTGAAACTCTCTCCTTTTCTGTCTCTCACTCACACACACACACACACACACACACACACACACACACATACTCAAACATCTTGTGGTCATGTAGTGACTAACCCGGGGGATGAGAAGAGGTTTCATGCTGACAGGATGTCGGTGCTCAGTGGGAGATGGCTAACTAGTGGGAGCATCAAAGAATAGCTAAATCAGCTGCCTTCCACCGCAGCGCGGTCACCGCATTCCTCATAGGTGCAGATATGAAAGAGGGTATGTGCTTTGTAGACTCGCCAACAAAAAATATGTACAATCTCAGATAAGATTTGATTGTCTTTGGCAGTAAAAGTCATAGTAGAGGAGTTTCTATCCTTTCACTTTTCTGTTTCTTCCTGATTTTGTCCACCAACTTACTCAGCCCTCGATACATATTGTAAAACATACATTTATCTGTCTGTCTAACAATTCTATGTGTACCAGTACAGCTGTCTTCACTTTGTAGTTTGCTGTTGCCTCTTTTCATTACTTTGGCAGCAGTAACACATGTAACCACCATCCTTAAGAAGATCTCATATACCACTCAGCACACACTGAGGGGCCCTGTGCATGTACGCATACTTCTACCAGCTTGGAGCGGTGAAAGTTGTTGCAGAAAGGAAGGGGAATATAATGAGACATTTATTTGGTGACAGCTTCACTCACTGTGCCTCTGTTTCACACTCAGGCCATAAATGACAAAATGGAAGTCATGAACATGAACATGGACACTACTTTGATTTTAGAGGCAATAACTCTAAGTTAGCTGTGCCAGGGAGGTATTTAAGCAAATTTTGTTTTCGAACAAAAAAAAAAAGGATAAATGCATTACTCATGTTTGCATAAGTTTTTGCTCATTCATATTAGTTGCAGATGTCTTTTACAACTATCCCTCCCTTTTGTGACACAGAGTAACTGCAAACATTGACTTTATTTCATCCAAAGTGGGTTTTTCCCTTCTGCGCTTCATAGCCTCACTATTGTGTTCTGGCCATTCTCATTCATCCCAAACTGCCGCCTCAACCCCAACTCTCCCCTGCCAAGCCAGTCACACAGCCAAACAGGACGGGCTTTGACTGCTACTTAATTACACACCGTTTTACTCCACAGTTTACCAGTCAAAAGGAGGGGCCGGCTGGGGGTATGTGGAGGGGTGGGTGGAGTTGGGCTGGGGGTACGGGGCCCCCAGTATCCTCTCCATCAATGTCGGCGGCCCCCACAAAGGCACTCATGACAGAGGATGAGTAGTTATAATGCCGTGTCCGTGCCTGCCGCTCAAAGTCACCCCATTCCTAATTGCCCTCAGAGATGGCAGATAATGGAGGGGCTTTGAAGTGAAAATGGCCCCTAATGAGCGAGAGAGAGGGAGAGAGAAAGCAAGGGTGCGAGGTAGGGAGGATGGGGGATAGCAAGGGTGTGTATATGTGTGAGGATTGCCTGTCAACCTGTTTATACGAAGGAGAGAGTAGAGAAAATATCAGAGAAATGTGCAAGAATAACAAAGGATGTGTGATGGGGAGCTGCTGTACTCCTCAGTCTGTCCCACTGTGCTCACGGGAGCGCACAGGAGTCTGAGACGGACACTCAGCAGGGGTCTGCTTCATCCATCTTCCTGGACCCCTTCGTCTCCAGCGTAGCCTCCAGGCACCTGCCTCCCCCCGATGGTTTGCTTCGACGCTCCTCTCTCCATCTTTTCTCTCCTTACATCATACTCTCCTTCCTTTTATCCCTTTTTGTGTTGTCTATCTGTCTACCCATCCATGCCTTGGTTCCCATCCCTCCCTCTCTCTCTCTCTGTGTGTTTCTGATGGACAAATTGACAATGGCACCGCCACTCGGTCTGGCGTCAGAGCCTTCCCATACCAGCAACATGACTGGGATTCTTTGCGCTGTCTTGCATACTTTCACATGACGCCAAGGAAACTCAAACGATTTACATACAAAGCATTTTTCTTTTTACTGCGTGCCCCTTTTGTCATGCTCCTTGGTACTGTCTTTTGATTACGTTTTCTTTGTTATTGTGATGAAGCTCTCTCACCCGTTGCCTCTGGCTTTGTCAGCAGGCTATAAAGTCAATTTACTCTCTGGGCCCACAGTACTACTACTCGAGAGTAAATCAGAGCCAGTCACATTGAGTAACTGCACGAGAATTACATCATAGAAATATTTGTATACAGTATGATAAATATCAAACCTAGAATAAAAAATATATATATATTCAACCTAAAATCAGATGTCATGGTTGCCTGTAGAAACATACTTATTTACTTAAAATTCACTTAAATCACCATTACATTCGAGTCACAGAGCTCTGTATCCTATTTTAACAACACTTTGTGCTGCTCCGCAGGTATTTACAGAATCCTCAAAGACTCTTCAAATCATTTAAATGGTAAAATGTTCCATCTGTTGCTCACTAAAAAACTTTACATGTTTCCCAAGTCCCGTTTCTTTTTCCTATTCCAAACTAGGATGGTAGCCAAAAGTGACGTATCTACTTTCTCAATTTGTACAACGTGAACCAAAATTATTATTACTTATATCTTTCTTTCCAACCTCTATATTTTCATACAGAATACTGTTAATATTTTTCTTGTGTTTTCCCTAAATAGTAAGGAGATTTGAAATTCTAAATCTTGGCATGATAATGTGAAAACAAGATGATGTGCCAATGATAATTCATTTACTTCTTTAGAAGCCATCCTTTTCCGTTATCCAAATCTCACATTCTTTTTGGTTTTGCTACCATCTTGCATTCCCAATAGCTCTGTTGTTTGTGTCCTTTTTTTAAAATTTAGATCCTATTGCTACTCGTTCAAGATGAAAACCAGCATTCCTCATTATGAGCTGAAGTTATCTAATTACATATAACATGTACCGATTTAATCAACAAGTCATTTCTCAATATTTTCAATTAAAAAGTTCTCTTTAAACTCCTTGCCGTGGCACTCGATAGTTCTAGCGACCTTTGTCCCGACCACAACTCGCTCGGCTGATGAAATGTCCAGTTAACTGTAATCTGCCTTTATCAGGTCCCGTCGGGCATCGTGATACTCCCTTAAGCCTTTGTCTCCCTCTCGGACAAGATGTGTTTTCGGTATGGCCTGCCATTTCAAAGGGGGCCCTCTCTTCTTGACAAAGACCAGAGCCAGCGGGGGCCTTCTGAATGACAATACTTTGAGGAATCAGTTGGTATTTACCGCTGAAGAGGTGGAGTGCATTAAGCCAAGAGACTGATTGTTGTTGTGTTTGCCTTTACTAATTGGCTGGAAGGCAGTAAGCTGCTGATACAATTCACAGGGAAAACACAGATCAGAGGAGGAGACGGGGGGGGGGGGGGGGGGGGGGAAAGGAAAGGAGGAGTGGAAACTGCAGATTAAAAAAATGCATGGTTGGTTGGCCCTCTGTGGGCTGATGAGACCGTTAAGATTATAACGACATGCCAGACAGCCACATGCGGTCAAACCTTGTTTATTCAATATTAAATTATACTGTGTGTATTCCCCAATGCTGAATGAGGTCATAACCCACTTTATCAACTTTGTGTACAATTATATCATCTACACAACACGTATTAACCACCACAGTGGCGAATGATTAAAAGAAGGTTTATTTCAGGATCATCGACAATCCAAAGGGGTCCCTTGTTCTTCACAGAAACCTCAGACAACGTCAATCCAAAATACGAAGGTCCTGTCTAACCGTGGGTACTTGTCTGCTTAGTAATCAGGACAAGCTGTGGGAGGACTTGGCCTGAATTCACAACCCCAATTTCTTCCTCCACAGTGGAAGAAGACCAGGAGGAATAACAGAGGTGGGAACGGTGAGCGATCATTTTTGCTGGTCGAGCAGAAATGTTGCCATACCTGTGATGTGTTGTGAAGAACGGAGGCAAGCCACAGGTCGAAAAGGGACGGCCACTATATTTGTGTGTGTGTGTGTATTTGTGTGTCACAAGTGGACCAAAGGCATACATCGGTTCGGCTTTTGCCGACAAGAGCTGCCCCGAAAACAGAGACGCTACTCATCAACTTTTAGGTCAGAGGGAGCCCAAATTGAGTGTGTGACATACAGCCGAGAAGGAGACAGGAGGAGGAGGAGGAGGAGGGGGGGGACTTGAAATCAATGCGAAAGCCAAAAAGTTGGGCTCTCAAATGGTCATGGTTGAAACCAGTATTCACAGTGAATTTCCGGCCACAGTGCCATGCCTAAGTCCCCTTGATTATTTTCTGGTTCAGGGGTTGCCGCATTTCAAAGCCTCCTGTCTGCCAATGTCTGTGATTCGGTCTTGTTAAGAGGCCTATATTTCAGCAAAGAAACACACATAAAACCGTAAGCGAAATTAAAAGTGACTCTCAATCACAGAGTCCTCAGTCTTCCATTTGGGGTGTGGTGGTGTGGACCTGGACGTTCAGCGGTGTAACCCTGCGACACTGAGTGGGCTGATATTTAAGTGTGTTTTTGGAGTAGAAGGTTAAATTTACAGTGAGAAGGGGAAATTGGGGAAAAGTCTTTTAATGCAAGAGAGCCTCGAAGCTCAGCTGCTTTGAACAGTGAGTAGGTCTTTGTCCTCTGTGAAGATGCTTCAGTGGAAATGCACAATCACTGTCTGTCGAATGGAAAATATCCAAATCAAACTAACCTGAGCTTTTGTATTGAAGAAGATGCTTTTGAGTTAAATCTGAAAGTGATCCAGAATATGATATGAACAATATGCAACAGGAAGACACAATTGCTTGCATCCTATTTGAAATATTTGTTGGATATTTGTAGACACAAAAAGAAAAGGTCATTTTTGATTTTGAGCCATGATAAGGTTATCTAGTATATGCACAAAACAAATTGTGGATTTTTTTAGATTAGATTTTAAAGGGTAATTTTAAATATCAAGTACTCTATGCTTATTTGTTGAATTCATGAATTACAGTTTTTGCTTTATCCACAAAAATAGCCATTTAAATAGCCCAGAGTCTTTGTATTTAATGTGACTTCTTCGCCATTCAAGATGGCGCTGGTGAGTACAGAAAGACTCTGTTTTATTTATTTCAAAATTACTGACATACTTTTTTATTGTTTCTTTTTGTGAAAAATATCCTACTCTATTTATAAGTTGTGTTCTGTAGCTATAGGCACCGAATCATTTCACTGTGTGACTGTGTATGTGACTAATAAACATGATTTAATTTCAAATCACTTGTTTTGCCCCAACAACAGTCCACAACCAAAAGATATTTAATTTACAAAGATATGAACAAAGAATAGCAACAAATGCTCACAATTGAGAAGTTGCTTGATAAATAACAATCGATGAATCGACTAATTGTATCAATACTGATGTTTATTACTTCATATTTAGGAAACTTCTGTGTCCTGTATGTTTGCACTGGATAAAAGTCATGACAGGCAAGTAGCATTTAGTGGGTTTGAAGATTGACCTATCAAATCTTGACAAAAAATAATTGTCCATCAAAACTCCTGCAGGGTATGAAAGGAAAAAAAAATGAAAAGCATTCAGATGAGGGAGCAAGTATCTGTTTCACATAGTCCCTGTCGCTGTTCATGACACTCCCCCCTCCTCCCCCCCCCCCTCATAAGACATGAAAGAGCGAACCTCATAATAAAATGGAATAAACCATCTTCCAAGGTTGAATTATTGTAATTACATGTAATTGAGTGTTTGGCGGCAAAATCATTTCCTCCTCAGATCCCGCATGTACTTTTTGAAAATCACGATCACTTTGTTCTTGGCCCCAGCCACCGATTGACCTTCTCCAATTGCAGTCTTTCCTGAACGGCTGTGACATGAGACAGAGTGGGACTTGGGGGGGGGGGGGTTCTGCGTGCTATGTTGTCACAGGATGAGTTACTCTTCACCAGTTCCATATGGTTTCAGTCATCTGTTGGGCTCATTTCTCTCTCTTTCCCCTTTTCGCTCTGCCTATTTCTAAATACATAAAGCCGTGTGCGACGTTGTAGCCTTGGCCAGAGGCTGGGGTTAAGAATGGCAGAAACCACCAAAACACAAATTAGTTCATGTTTCATTCCAGTGTCTCTGAGGAGTTTGGTTTGTTCTGGGGCAGAAGTACATGCCTGTTCAGTAGACGTGCCTGACGATGCATAATAGTGGCCATTGTTTTCAGGTTGCGCTGGTCAGCCAGCAGCCTCTCAGCAGAAGAGCACCAGTTTAATCGCCCGTAACTGGCGAATTGTCGTCCTGGAAGAGTTTTATTTTGTACATTGTGGGTCAACAAAGATTATACAAAAATCACAGACTGTTATATTGATCTAGCAGAAAATTGCAGTATGTTACCTATGCTACCACAGTATACCATTCTCACCATGAAATAGATTTTCTCAGTGAACCTGCTGACTTGTGCTAACGCCCATAATTCTCCAAGTAATTTCAAGCTCAACATTGCACTTTAAACAGTACAGCTGTCCAGTGAGGATGAGGCAATGGGGCCGAGCAGTGACCTGCTCTGTAAATGCTTCCATGGAGCTTTTTACCCCTCAAAGACCATTGTGTCAGTGTGAATGTACTCGTATGTGTCAGCTCTGTCAAGTTGTAATTGGGTGATCGTGCAGAAGTTGCAAGAAACTATTCAGTGAATCCTCAACGAATGCGTTGAAGTTTAGCTCAGAGGGCGAAGTAATATAATTGTCATTACAGTGGTGACGAAGCGACATGATTCATTCTGACCTGCACAACTTGCTCACACTAAGCATGTTTGTATTTTTGGTTAGACTCTCATACTTCTGTAACAGGATGTGACTTTTTAGTTGAGCCACTTTGTTTTTTCCTTGGTTGACAGGAAAATAAACAATTTTTGGTTGAATGACTGTGACTTCAATTGTTGCCCATAGTTAATATTAAGACTTTGAAAGAAAAAGCAAAAGGCTGAATTTCAGTTCAGATACTTCAAAGAGAGAGAAGAGAGAAGCTTTGCATTGGAAAATATATATGTTTTGCATTCATTATAAGGGGGCAAAGGTCCACCGCCAAACGTGAACCTGTGATTTTGAAGTTGTCACAAGAAATTCCAAAAGACTTTGATTAGTGATAGTAATAAATAGTCGTATAGTGATACAAATGTTTACATCACACAACTTCAGAATAAGTAGCATTACTCAGGGTTCACTGAAAAAGTAGTCATTTGAACCAATAAGAAGTAAAGAGATAATTACATATATTTGACTTTTGGTGGATCACGCTAAAATGCCTCTGATCTTAAAAATAAAAGATTCCTTGAGCTAAAATAGAGAAATTGTAATTCAAGTATTCATAGTCGATTAGTCAGTGGGTATCACGCACTCCGCTTGATTACATGAACTCCAGCTCAAAAGTAAGTTGCGATTGGGAATGTCAGGTTGCCATTTTCTTATGATTGGCTGATGAAAGGTATAATTTGGGACTGCAAAGACAGCAACTTCAAAAGTTTCCAATGCCATATTAGGCTGGAATGTGAAAGCTGTCCAGGCAAAAAATTATCCAATTTTCTACTGGCTTTAATTACAAAGAGGATCCCCTTTCATTGGTGGGTCAATTGCTGTCCATTTCTAAAGACCATTGTGGAAAATGATTAAGTCAAGCACATCCAGAATGCTTAAATCTGGACTGTCTTAGTATAGCCATGCCGTGATTATATCATATTTGAAACTCACATGTACACAGTCTCTGTAAAACGACCTGCAAACTGATGGTAACAAAGAACCAAGAGACATTTTTGTGTCCAACAAGACACAATGATGACACTGATGGCCATAGTCCAATCAATCAGTGTCCAAAAAGTAGTTTCTTCAATAACCATTTTGTTTGTGCATGTGGTGAAGGCTAAAACAAAATAAAATAAGTGGGTAGAGGGTAATTTGCCCTGTAACCGTGCCTTTTCAGAAAGTTTCCCTTTCTTGGCTGTCACCACGCCAGCAAAATAAAAGCATAAATTGTGGTTAATCCCTGGAGCAGAGACATTGTGCCTGAAGCCTGTTGGTAATGGGCAATGCCCTTTCTAATCTAAATAAAGTTAAGCGTTTGTAACAGTGACTGCATTATGGAAAATCCAATTTGTGATTGCAACATCTGTACTGAACCTATGGGTAGTTCTTTGTTGGTCCAAGCAGCTAAACTGCATGTCTTTTCCACGATTACTTTTCCAGGAAACTTACATGTACGTGACCTTGCATGCAATGCTTATGCAAAAAAAATGGGTCCTGGCTATTATAATGGTAAAAAAGAATCAACATCTAAATATTCTCAGACATGCAAACCACATGCACAGATTACAGCACCCTGAGATACTATTGATGCACAAAAAAACCTTTACTTTTCTCACACAGGCACACAGTCATACACAGTATCATCCAGCTCACATTAAAATAATAACAGCTTATTTGCTTAATTGCCATTTGTTTGACAATTAATAGGACAAATACATATATGTTGTTATTGATAATTAAATTACATCAACATGACATTAAAGGAAGAACCTCAGAGGTTTACGACATGAGTCAAACATTTACCTGGCACCAACTCCAAATACCTTTTTCTTATGGGCTCTGAGAAGGCTTCTTCTATTTGTCTCGTTGACATAATGCCAACCAAAGCAAACTCGGTGACTTAATACACCATCCAGGCCAAAGCTTCTCAAACCCCAACTGTCAAATCCTGTCAGACCATATGTCAAGAGGAGAAGGACAAGAAGAAAGGGGACCATTCTCACAGGTTTGGGATGTGTCCAGAGGCTTATTTGTAAGCCTGCAGGGTGTGGCAGGTACGTCTCCACCTAAAAGGTGACAGCTCCCTCCCATGTAATTGCTCTTCATCAGATCAACCTGCATGACATTCCTACAGAGTGTTTCAAGTGACTACTGCCAAAAGACAGAAAGTGGTGGTTGATGGGATATCATTGCGTCGTTAGCTCAGGTGTCAGAAAATACAGCACACTGAGGGAAAACAGCAAACTACAGCAGGAAAAATTAATAACAATAAGCAAGCAACATGCAAAAAAAAAAGCTCTTACACAAGACGGTGTTATTTGCACTAGTGAGACTTCTCTTAACAGAGCGGGGACCATTCTAGCGGGTCAGAGGAAGGATGCATCCTCAGGCAAAGCAGAGATAAGGGCCTTTGATAGAATTAAGCCAACGTCAAAAAGGCAGTAGATGAGTCCTGTGAAGATAAAGCAGCCAGGACTGACAGGTCTGATAATAGTCCAAACAAAGAGAAAGTGGAGATTAAGGGGTTCCTTTTCAGGCAGTTAAGTGGACTGCCCAGAGGACACTCCAAAACATGGCTCATCTGTCAGGGACGGGAGGAATGGATACCATCACTGACGCTAGGGGACAGATGGTATCTAGGAATTCCTATAAAGAATGCTGTACTGTAGTTTTTAGGGTATCATCAGTAGTCTACTTGATCAGCATATTTGCATCTCACAATGTTTAAAAACATTTAGCTGATACAATTAGCTAGAGGAATAAAAGACATAAAGTGAATGCAATGGACGAATATGCACAAATTATATAAAAACGTCAGCTTCCAAGCAAACAGAACTTGAGTGCAAAGTTCAAAGGTCTGACGATATTCATGGCTTGACAATAAAACAACTATGAGTGAAGTTTAAGGGACTGACTTTTAGAGCAGCCATTCCCATCCATGGGTACCTGTCCCCAAGCAACTACCTCTGCAGGTGTCAGAGGGGCCGTGGAAATTTAAACGAACTTAACATCCACGTTTCTGTTGAGAAGGAAACTAAAGAGCCAAATAAGAATACAAATTGTGGTACATTTACAGTAACCAGCAGTGGTGGAAGTACTTTTACTCAAATACTGTACTTATTTGCAATTTTGAGGAACTTGTACTTTACTTGAGTATTTCCATTTTATGCTTATTTTTACTTCCCTAAATAAATTGATAAATGGTGTTTTTCTTATTATTCTACTGTTTTATATAATTGGTAGTGTTTGATAGTATCCAGTTTATATTCTACTGAACGTATTTGAGTGGTGCACGTGAAAGAGTACTTTAAATCATCTGAAAGAGTCGAGGGGGTAGATCAAATGAAAAAGGCTGAATTGGAGAATAAGCTTAACCTGAGAAAAGATGTCTTTTCAACAAAACCTTTGACTCTATGAAATATATTTAGATAAAATCAGTTGTTAAGTAGCAGCCTGTAACACTTTTGCCATTCCCAGTACAGCACATGCTTGCAGCAAGCTCAATTAGTGCGTCTATCCCGTGGTAAGATAAAAGTTAGGAAACTTAAGTATAATAAATGTAGCCGAGCCTTTTCGTACCCATAACCTTAGTCCTCAAAAAGCTGTTCCCTTTCCACAGTTGAAGCTAAAAGAGTGAATGAAAAAAACAAAAAAGTGACGAGGAGTTAATGCTGAGGCGGCCGAAAATGAGAGACAGTCGCAGCACTCAGTTGTAACACAGTCTGGCAAAACACTAACAAAGGAAATGAGCAAACCACACAGCAAATAACAGACTTTTATTCAACACTCTGGGCCCCACTGCTTACATCTGGGTGCCAACTCCCATCACTTACAAATAAACGGATTTATGAGAAATATTACGCACAAATTACTACATTTGTCTAGACAGGACATTATCGTAGCTTTACTTACATGGGCATGACCAAGTTCGGTTTTCAT
This sequence comes from Anarhichas minor, assembly GCF_050575085.1. NCBI lineage: Eukaryota > Metazoa > Chordata > Actinopteri > Perciformes > Anarhichadidae > Anarhichas > Anarhichas minor. The sequence goes on along the minus strand of NW_027466467.1, from coordinate 9,369,490 downwards.
AAATATGTATATTGGTATATGTCAAACATTTACAGCTTCCAAATTCGCACTTAGGACTAAATGGCACGAATCAGTAAATAAACTACATTTCCCACAGTGTAAAACTATACATATGAGTGTATAGTTTTACAGTATAGTTGGCAGATAAACCAAACTCATTTATACTTCCTTCAAAGAATAACTTTGATTTCAAGAATTAAAAAAATGTTACAGTTGAATTACAGCTGTAACATTTTTAAATTAGGTTCAAATAAACATGGTTGTGTGAACTTTAGTAAATGTGTCATTTGTTCTCCTTACACTATGGTTATAGTGTGATATATATACACTTATGTATAGATACATTTATGTATAGATACATAAATATAGTGTGTGTGTCTTATAGCAATATGGCCCTGCCTCAAAGGCCATACACTCCGAAGTAAACTGAAATATTCTCAAGCAAATAGTGAGTTTGCAACAGAATGGAACCGCCAGAAAGCAACAATGCTTAGCAGGCCTCTCAAAAGTACCTGTATAAACTTTATTCTAGAGTAATGTTGATTATATTCAGACGTGTATGTTAAGACTACAATTGATAATGTCCTGTAGGTACAACATGTTGTCCTTCAGTGGCTATTCCGTTTGCTTTTTCATCAGCTTAATTTTCAGTGTGTAATATTCCTCTTGCAGCTTGAGGACTGCCTCTTGTCTTCTTAGCACAGACATTTCCAAATCCATTCGCTCTTGCACAGTTGTGCAGTGCACTGCGGGTGAAGAAGCAGAACAGAGAGCATCCAGGTGTTCTGCAGAAGCAGCAAAGCCAGCAGCATGATGAGTGCTGAAATGCACTGCAAGTGATTTGGGGATGTTAGTAAAATCATTCATTTTTTGTTCTGCTGGAGAAGTGGATGGCTCTGGATATGTGGGGAGCTCAAGCTCTCTCAGTGGATGTTTGTTTGAGAATCGTTCATCTACTCTGTGCTCATTTTCATCTTCATCACTGCTGAAAAAAAAAGATTGTCAATGATAATGTTGGACAATAATATGCATTTCATCCTTAAAGTAGTTAGTTCATCCAAATTACAAACAATATATATATATTCTCACTTCCCTCTTTTATTAATCCAGGTTCTGAGATTCAGGTTCTCTGATTGTGTTTTTGGTGTGCTCCCAGCACTGATAAATTAAATATTATACATTAATGGCAGCAACTCTTTCCAGAAACCATATTCTTGTTACTCTAAATAATCCACAGAGCTCACTGTGAACAGTTTTTCCACTATTTATTTGTCACAATGCTCCACTGAAAACTGTTCACAGTGAGGTTTGTGGATAACACAAATGTAACCAGGACATTCATTTGAAGTGGGAAAATACTGAATGCTTGTTTTGTAATTGGGATGAACAAATATCAATAGCATATTTTCAATAAGTTACTGTATATAAAGTTATGCTTTGTTTCAGTCTAAACAAATAAAACAACGACCTGTTTTGAGTTTCCATCAACTCTGAGATTGAAGAGTCTTCTCTATCGTGTTGCAGCATTTCTGAGAGGTTCATCACAGAAATCACCACTTGAGTCACAGTGCTGAACTGTTCAACGGACAGGCCTTCTATAAATGAAAAGGCATGTCATGCATTCATTAATAATAAATACAATACTATGTATTCAACTCAAACAGTGATGATGTGGATTTGCTTATTTCTTCCTCTGGGTTTTTAACTCAAAATCATCCCCACTTAGCCACCCTCAAGGTGCTGTTTCACCAGTCTGAGATTGCAGATTTAATGACACTGAGCATTAAGACTTTTTTTCTTGCAGATTTTCCTCACCTGCGCCCGCTTGCCTTCTCTGTCGTTTGATCTCCTCCTTTGACTTTGCCAGCAGATTTTCCCACTTTTTGTTACAGTCAGAAACTGTACGTTGAATCTGTGGAAAGGCAGTGTTGATGGATTGGGCTATTTCCTCCCAGGCTTGTCTTTTATCCTGTATTGTAACACCATTGCTGCACTTCCCTCTGATTATGTCTTTCTTCTCCTGCATTAACTGAGCAAGAAGTAGACACTCCTGGTCTGTCCAGTTAGGTCTCCGCTTCCTGCTGGACATCACTTCATGAAGTTGCAGGGGCATTATTCTGGCAATGACAGACACATTTTGATTATATCCAGCCTTCATTTGGTCCCTTATACATATATATATATAGTGATTGCATACAGTGCAGAAAATTCAACACAACTAAATGCAATTATACTATCAAACTAAATAATCTAACTGAAAGGCAAAACCTTCAACCTAAGTCTTTTTTTAACTTAAGTTATTATATTTAAGAGATTTTTTTTATTTTAAGATTTTCGTTACCTGGAACCCAACCAAGGCGAAGAGTAACTTGATTGCAGGTCAGACCTTTGCTGAATGTAAATACTACGAGCTACAGTACACGCTACAGTAAATAATTACTGGTAAAAACCTTAAGGTGAAACGTAAGGCTTTCTTCTCCGTCTCAGGGAAAATCCACAATGTCGCAGGACGATGACGTCGTCACCCGGTGACGTGTCAGTTTGTTTACAGCGGTCTCCGCGCTGCAGCTGCACAGACATGGCTGTGGATATAACTTTACTTTTCAAAGCCAGTGTCAAGACGGTAAAAACCAGGAACAAGGCGATAGGAATAGGCTCTGACTCTACCAAAGATGAGATTTTCAAGAGGAGCGGACCCAAGAGCGGCTTCTCTCGGAAGGCGAAAGAAGTGGTGAGTGTTTCCTCAAGCTAACGTTTAGCTAACTGGGGCTAGCATCGAAACTAACTGACTTTACGTGTACTGACAGCTGAACACGGGGCTGTTTTAATGACGTTGTTGCTCATGCTGTGTTGTAGAACCAGCAGTTAGCCTGTGAAGTGTGTACAGCAGTTTAGACCATTCAATGTGTACCAGCTGTTCACAGTTAAGGCCTCTCTCACCGGTGTAACGTTATAAATCACAAGACAACTTTATTGAATGCAACGTCAAGTAAATGGGAGTTAGGAGTGGATAAAATCCTCTGTCCCAATCTATATTATTTATAACAAATTAATGAAATATCTGACACATAATGGCACTTCACTACATTGATGCTAAGCTCATACATAAATCCAGTATTGCCATAAAGCAGCCATGCGTATGTATTCCTAACATTGCCCAATACACCCAGAGATATTAAATATTAATTCATATTAATGCAAATCTCTGGTAGCTGACACATTTTATAATCTTTAAGTAGATATCATCATCATTGGCCAACCCTAATGGGATGCTTATATCCTCCTAACTGCTGTTACTCTGCAGGTTTAGTTGGAGGGCGTTGATGTGTTGATACACGTGTCAGCTGTATTATCATTTACTGGTTTGATTATTGAGCTGTTCTTATTTAGCCCCATATTTAGATCATGGTGCACAATAGTACACTATAACCGCATGCATTAAAGTGTCCCAGTACTGTCATGTTTAAGGTGCCAAAACTAATTCAATCAGAATGTATTTGCTGTAAGTTGGTTCAGGAAATTCAAGGAGGCAGTCAAATCGCAATGCACCAAAATATAACCTGTCATGACCTTGTGAATGCCAGCAGAACATGATTTCTATATCTTTCATGTTCAAGAAAGAATTTCCCAGTTGTATACAGAAGAAGTATTAACCTTACAGTCTTGAATAAGTATACTTTAATCCTTTTCAGAGCCCTCATTCAAACCACAAACCATAATCATGTCACTCAGTGAGTCAGAGCTTTATTTTCTCCCTTTGAATGTGTTAGTTATCTACTCAAAAAGGGAAATTACTTTTCCTCTGAAGTGTTTTGGTGATGCACTGGTTTTCTATAAATCCAAAATGAATTCAATGTGTTCAAAACAGAGTAACTTTCCACACAGCCAATCACAACAGCCGTCCTTTGTCCGTCTTTCACTGCGTCACTGCTGGTGAGGCTGGGTCGTTGTGTTGGCTTTTAATGCACTCTGTCTGTTTCAAGATGTTTTCATCTTGCAAGGTGCCCAATGTTCTGGCGTAAATGTGCATTGCAGTTAGCAAATGGGGCATGGCTTGAGACTAAAAATCTTACAGTTGCCGTTTGGTCTATTCAACCCATTTGGCACATATCGACATCTTGAACACATGTGATTCTTTCGTCACGTGTTTTGTGTACAGTGCTGCCTGTCTGTATAGCTCATATCTGGACCCATTCACAAAGCATTGAGACATTGATGTTGCCACACAGTTCAAACTATATTTTCTGTCTCAGACATGGCAAAAAAAGTCCTCTTCTGCCCTGCAAGCCGGCTTTGTTACACGCCTGCTTGACCATTATATTCCAACAATCATTCCAACAACTTAAGTTAGTTTACTTCTGAAGAAAACTCAATTCCAAAATGTCATCAACTGGACACAGAGAGATAAAGATAACTGAAATATAATAGCACTCTTAGAAATCACTATTTTTACTTCGGTCAGACTACAGGAATTTTCAAATCAGGATAAATGGCTGCTCTGCTTGAGATCTGGGAAGACAAAAGCTAAGTTGTTAGCTTTTTTAAAAAATAAATCACATTGGGCCAACTGGCCAGACTCAGCCGTTTTATGCCCAGAATATTTTGGGCCAACTGTCGGGTCCGAGCGCCACTGCTCCCTAAACATCGACAGAGCTAGATTCTGGGCTTTGAACCGACCCGGAAAATTGCCCAATGAGATCTAGACTTTAGGCTGCGGAAGCCGAAACATTACTTCTAAAGAGCATTCTCTTCACTCTGTTTAGATTGAGAAGAAATGGCGAGTTTCCCTCACAATGTCCAGAGCTAATTAAAATAGGTTTTCAATCTCAGACAAATGTTCGGCTCTAGGTTGTATTCACATCGTCAGCAAGGACATTTTTACTTCAGTACCTCTGTTGAAAGACGACGTAAAATTGCACATCTTGACCTTAATACTTGGCAGAAGGGCTGCCATTGGTGTTTAATTAGTTCCTGAAAACATCTCAAATTTTATTCTTCCACCGAGGTACGGCGACATCGTCAATGGTTGGCAGTAGGTAGTGGATCATTGGGAACTACAAGGCTTCGCTCCATGTCACGAGAGTTGATCCCCCGCCAGAAGTCCTTGGCCTGACATGAATATCGTACACATCGTAACACAAACCTCTTCAAAGGCACCTTGAAGAACCACTTTACGTTTCCCTCGGGGAGTCGGGACTTTAAGTTGTACCTGATGTCTCCAACCATCAGTCTGAGGCGAACATGAGCCTGGTCACAGCAGCTCTGCACAACTAGCTTTTTGTTATGTTCAGTTACATTTATATTAGAAATGGTGGTTTAATAAAAGCAGTGGTGCTGATTCAAAGAAACCCAAACCTATCCTGTGGTGCCTGCCCTCTGCTCTCTCCCCCCCCCCCCCCCCCCCCCCAGCCGCTGTGTCCCTCACGCTGCAGATATAATCTCTCAAACCATCTCATTGAAGCAGCTTTTGTAGAAATTGAAATTGCGAGCTTGGAATGTCCAGACTGCTTACAGTTATGTCGCGGTTTTCACCCGCAACTCGACTATCAATTCTTCTCTGTACAGACTGAAATAGGCAGCATTTTTTTTGTGTGCAAGTCCCCTCTTCACATGTACGATTCCATAAACATACTGCAATAACATTTTCTTTCGGCTCTCGGACAATTTCTCGGGGAAAGCCGATCCTCCCAAGAGCCAGTGATTAAAGGTGGAAGATCAAAACAGAGAAAATATTAAATTAGGTCCCCAGTAACAATGTTGACGGCCGGCACCTAATGCACAACAGATGTGGGTGCCCTTCAAGACATGCATAACTCTCCCACTGAAGCTTCACAAAAGTAGAAGGAAAACATCAAAGTTGACAAATACACAGTGGTCCCGTGAGTCTTTTTCCTGCTCAAAGAGAAAGGAAATTCAGCATCGTTCAAGGCAACAACAAAACAGGGCCTTGATTGACTAATAAGAGGGCCGGTGTTTACAGGGTGGGGTTTGGTCAGGGGAATCTTTTACCTCATAGGGGGGTCGGTTTGGGGCACTGTGATCTCCATTTCACTGCTCACCTCGTCTCTCTCCGCAGCATGCTGCCCTTCTCGAGTTTAAATGGAGGAGGTCACTTTAAAATTGGTAAATTGTGTGTAGAAAATAGTGCTCGGCTCCCCACTGTGCCCTCGGTATTGGTATTCCAAAATTGGCTCCTTCTCACGGTGTTTTCTTAGAAACCCTGAAAGTGTCGCCATCGGCCAGCACTTAAAAGTATGTTGTGCTGATAGAGGGGGGGGTTCGGGGTCCCTGACCTCCTCCTCCTCCCTGTGACAACTTTCACATTGAAATAGTATGCTTGTATATTCTCAAAACATTTAGGAATCTGTTTTACTTTATATTTTTGTCAGTGACGATCACGTTTCCAAGTCTAAAATGGTTGGTTAAACATTTGGGATTTCATCAAAGTTATGTTTTGGGACTATATGACTCCAAATAATGTCTGATTACGGACATAAAAGTCAACTATTTCCCCCAATGAAATAGACTGGGATATGTTGAATCTGTGATGGAGACCAAACTCTGCACTGTTTTTTTTATGATTCTATTGATGCTGGAGCATGTTGGCAGATCTTTGCGTTTCGATAGCGTACAGCCACAGCAGCAGATGGTATACAGCAATGACATTTACAAGTCGGCATTAATGCCGATCATTTAGGGAATAAAGTGTGGAAATCTAAGATAAGATAAATTAATCCCACAGGGGGGAAATGTTCAGTATTACAGCAGCTAAAGGGATAGTGCAACGAGAGGCATCAGAAAAAACAAATAAGAAATAATTAGTAAAGATATAATAGATAAATATACAGTAAAAAACAAAATCTAAAATCTGCTATAATTGTAGATAGACTGAGTGGTTGACTTCACATTATAGAATAGAATAGAATATTATAGAATTAGAATAGTCTGCTAGAAGCAGGAACCTTCACACGCTGCAGGTGGAGCAGCCTG